>NC_041386.1:510665821-510712033 GCF_002162155.2 Triticum dicoccoides | reverse complement strand
GGACGGCCAAGAGGAGGCGCGCCAGGAGGAGTCCTACTCCCTCCGGGAGTAGGACTCCCCCCTTTCCTAGTTGGAATAGGATTCGCGGAGGGGGGAAAAGAGGAGAGAGAGGAGGAAGGGGGGCCGGCCCCCTCTCCTGGTCCTACTCGGACCAAGGGGGGAGGGGCGCGCGGCCCATCTATGGCCACCTCTCCTCTCTTCCACTAAGGCCCATATACCTCCCGGGGGGTTCCGGTAACCTCCCGGTAATCCGGTAAAATCCCGATTTCA
Organism: Triticum dicoccoides; assembly: GCF_002162155.2. Taxonomy (NCBI): domain Eukaryota; kingdom Viridiplantae; phylum Streptophyta; class Magnoliopsida; order Poales; family Poaceae; genus Triticum; species Triticum dicoccoides. The sequence continues at coordinate 510,711,763 of NC_041386.1, read as the reverse complement.
CCCGGAACACTTCCGATATCCAAACATAGGCTTCCAATATATCAATCTTTATGTCTCGACCATTTCGAGACTCCTCGTCATGTCCGTGATCACATCCGGGACTCCGAACAACCTTCGGTACATCAAAACGCATAAACTCATAATATAACTGTCATCGAAACCTTAAGCGTGCGGACCCTACGGGTTCGAGAACAATGTAGACATGACCGAGACACGTCTCCGGTCAATAACCAATAGCGGGACCTGGATGCCCATATTGGTTCCTACATATTCTACGAAGATCTTTTATCGGTCAGACCGCATAACAACATACGTTGTTCCCTTTGTCATCGGTATGTTACTTGCCCGAGATTCGATCGTCGGTATCCTATACCTAGTTCAATCTCGTTACCGGCAAGTCTCTTTACTCGTTCTATAATACATCATCCCGCAACTAACTCATTAGTTGCAATGCTTGCAAGGCTTAAGTGATGTGCATTACCGACAGGGCCCAGAGATACCTCTCCGACAATCGGAGTGACAAATCCTAATCTCGAAATACGCCAACCCAACATGTACCTTTGGAGACACCTGTAGAGCTCCTTTATAATCACCCAGTTACGTTGTGACGTTTGGTAGCACACAAAGTGTTCCTCTGGCAAACGGGAGTTGCATAATCTCATAGTCATAGGAACATGTATAAGTCATGAAGAAAGCAATAGCAACATACTAAACGATCGGGTGCTAAGCTAATGGAATGGGTCATGTCAATCAGATCATTCAACTAATGATGTGATCCCGTTAATCAAATAACAACTCTTTGTCCATGGTTAGGAAACATAACCATCTCTGATTAATGAGGTAGTCAAGTAGAGGCATACTAGTGACACTCTGTTTGTCTATGTATTCACACATGTATTATGTTTCCGGTTAATACAATTCTAGCATGAATAATAAACTTTTATCATGATATAAGGAAATAAATAATAACTTTATTATTGCCTCTAGGGCATATTTCCTTCAGTCTCCCACTTGCACTAGAGTCAATAATCTAGATTACACAGTAATGATTCTAACACCCATGGGGCCTTGGTGCTGATCATGTTTTGCTCGTGGAAGAGGCTTAGTCAACGGGTCTGCAACATTCAGATCCGTATGTATCTTGCAAATCTCTATATCTCCCACCTGGACTAGATCCCGGATGGAATTGAAGCATCTCTTGATGTGCTTGGTTCTCTTGTGAAATATGGATTCCTTCGCCAAGGCAATTGCACCAGTATTGTCACAAAAGATTTTCATTGGACCCGATGCACTAGGTATGACACCTAGATCGGATATGAACTCCTTCATCCAGACTCCTTCATTCGCTGCTTCCGAAGCAGCTATGTATTCCGCTTCACACGTAGATCCCGCCATGACGCTCTGTTTAGAACTGCACCAACTGACAGCTCCACCGTTTAGTGTAAACACGTATCCGGTTTGCGATTTAGAATCATCCGGATCAGTGTCAAAGCTTGCATCAACGTAACCGTTTACGATGAGCTCTTTGTCACCTCCATATACGAGAAACATATCCTTAGTCCTTTTCAGGTACTTCAGGATGTTCTTGACCGCTGTCCAGTGATCCACTCCTGGATTACTTTGGTACCTCCCTGCTAGACTTACAGCAAGGCACACATCAGGTCTGGTACACAGCATTGCATACATGATAGAGCCTATGGCTGAAGCATAGGGAACATCTTTCATTTTCTCTCTATCTTCTGCAGTGGTCGGGCATTGAGTCTGACTCAACTTCACACCTTGTAACACAGGCAAGAACCCTTTCTTTGCTTGATCCATTTTGAACTTCTTCAAAATCTTGTCAAGGTATGTGCTTTGAGAAAGTCCAATTAAATGTCTTGATCTATCTCTATAGATCTTTATGCCTAATATGTAAGCACCTTCACCGAGGTCTTTCATTGAAAAACTCGTATTCAAGTATCCCTTTATGCTATCCAGAAATTCTATATCATTTCCAATCAGTAATATGTCATCCACATATAATATCAGAAATGCTACAGAGCTCCCACTCACTTTCTTGTAAATACAGGCTTCTCCAAAAGTCTGTATAAAACCAAATGCTTTGATTACACTATCAAAGCGTTTATTCCAACTCCGAGAGGCTTGCACCAGTCCATAAATGGATAGCTGGAACTTGAACACTTTGTTAGCTCCCTTTGGATCGACAAAACCTTCCAGTTGCATCATATACAACCCTTCTTCCAGAAATCCATTCAGGAATGCAGTTTTGACATCCATCTACCAAATTTCATAATCATAAACTGCGGCAATTGCTAACATGATTCGGACAGACTTAAGCATCGCTACAGGTGAGAAGGTCTCATCGTAGTCAACCCCTTGAACTTGTCGAAACCCTTTTGCGACAAGTCGAGCTTTGTAGAAAGTAATATTACCGTCGGCGTCAGTCTTCTTCTTGAAGATCCATTTATTCTCAATTGCTTGACGATCATCGGGCAAGTCAACCAAAGTCCACACTTTGTTCTCATACATGGATCCCATCTCAGATTTCATGGCTTCAAGCCATTTTGCGGAATCTGGGCTTACCATCGCTTCTTCATAGTTCGTAGGTTCATCATGATCTAGTAGCATGACTTCCAGAACTGGATTACCATACCACTCTGGCGCGGATCTTACTCTGGTTGATCTACGAGGTTCAGTAGTATCTTGTTCTGAAGTTTCATGATCATTATCATTAGCTTCCTCACTAATTGGTGTAGGTGTCACAGAAACAGTTTTCTGTGATGCACTACTTTCCAATAAGGGAGCAGGTAGAGTTACCTCGTCAAGTTCTACTTTCCTCCCACTCACTTCTTTCGAGAGAAACTCCTTCTCCAGAAAGTTTCCGAACTTAGCAGCAAAAGTCTTGCCTTCGGATCTGTGATAGAAGGTGTATCCAATAGTCTCCTTTGGATATCCTATGAAGACACATTTCTCTGATTTGGATTCGAGCATATCAGGTTGAAGCTTTTTCACATAAGCATCGCAGCCCCAAACTTTCAGAAACGACAACTTTGGTTTCTTGCCAAACCATAGTTCATAAGGCGTCATCTCAACGGATTTTGATGGTGCCCTATTTAACGTGAATGCGGCCGTCTCCAAAGCATAACCCCAAAACGATAGCGGTAAATCAGTAAGAGACATCATAGATCGCACCATAACTAGTAAAGTACGATTACGATGTTCGGACACACCATTACGCTGTGGTGTTCCGGGTGGCGTGAGTTGCGAAACTATTCCACATTGTTTCAAATGTACACCAAACTCGTAACTCAAATATTCTCCTCCACGATCAGATCGTAGAAACTTTATTTTCTTGTTACGATGATTTTCAACTTCACTCTGAAATTCTTTGAACTTTTCAAACGTTTCAGACTTATGTTTCATTAAGTAGATATATCCATATCTGCTTAAGTCATCTGTGAAGGTGAGAAAATAACGATATCCGCCACGAGCCTCAATATTCATCGGACCACATACATCAGTATGTATGATTTCTAACAAATTTGTTGCTCTCTCCATAGTACCGGAGAACGGCGTTTTAGTCATCTTGCCCATGAGGCACGGTTCGCAAGTACCAAGTGATTCATAATCAAGTGGTTCCAAAAGTCCATCAGTATGGAGTTTCTTCATGCGCTTTACACCGATATGACCTAAACGGCAGTGCCATAAATAAGTTGCACTATCTTTATCAACTCTGCATCTTTTGGCTTCAACATTATGAATATGTGTGTTACTACTATCGAGATTCAATAAGAATAGACCACTCTTCAAGGATGCATGACCATAAAAGATATTACTCATATAAATAGAACAACCATTATTCTCTGATTTAAATGAATAACCGTCTCGCATCAAACAAGATCCAGATATAATGTTCATGCTTAACGCTGGCACCAAATAACAATTATTTAGGTCTAATATTAATCACGAAGGTAGATGTAGAGGTAGCGTGCCGACTGCGATCACATCGACTTTGGAACCGTTTCCCACGCGCATCGTCACCTCGTCCTTAGCCAATCTTCGCTTAATTCGTAGTCCCTGTTTCGAGTTGCAAATATTAGCAACAGAACCAGTATCAAATACCCAGGCGCTACTGCGAGCATTAGTAAGGTACACATCAATAACATGTATATCACATATACCTTTGTTCACCTTGCCATCCTTCTTATCCGCCAAATACTTGGGGCAGTTCCGCTTCCAGTGACCAGTCTGCTTGCAGTAGAAGCACTCAGTTTCAGGCTTAGGTCCAGACTTGGGTTTCTTCTCTTGAGCAGCAACTTGCTTGATGTTCTTCTTGAAGTTCCCCTTCTTCTTCCCTTTGCCCTTTTTCTTGAAACTAGTGGTCTTGTTGACCATCAACACTTGATGCTCCTTTTTGATTTCTACCTCCACAGCTTTCAGCATTGCGAAGAGCTCGGGAATAGTCTTATTCATCCCTTGCATATTATAGTTCATCACGAAGCTCTTGTAGCTTGGTGGCAGTGATTGGAGAATTCTGTCAATGACGCAATCGTCTGGAAGATTAACTCCCATTTGAATCAAGTGATTATTATACCCAGACATTTTGAGTATATGCTCACTAACAGAACTGTTCTCCTCCATCTTGAAGCTATAGAACTTATTGGAGACTTCATATCTCTCAATCCGGGCATTTGCTTGAAATATTAACTTCAACTCCTGGAACATCTCATATGCTCCATGACGTTCAAAACGTCGTTGAAGTCCCGGTTCTAAGCCGTAAAGCATGGCACACCGAACTATCGAGTAGTCATCAGCTTTGCTCTGCCAGACATTCACAACATCTGGTGTTGCTCCAGCAGCAGGCCTGGCACCCAGCGGTGCTTCCAGGACGTAATTCTTCTGTGCAGCAATGATGATAATCCTCAAGTTACGGACCCAGTCCGTGTAATTGCTACCATCATCTTTCAACTTTGCTTTCTCAAGGAACGCATTAAAATTCAACGGAACAACAGCACGGGCCATTTATCTGCAATCATACATAAACAAGCAAGATACTATCAGGTACTAAGTTCATGATAAATTTAGGTTCAATTAATCATATTACTTAAAGAACTCCCACTTAGATAGACATCCCTCTAATCCTCTAAGTGATTACGTGATCCAAATCAACTAAACCATGTCCGATCATCATGTGAGATGGAGTAGTTTCATTGGTGAACATCACTATGTTGGTCATATCTACTATATGATTCATGCTTGACCTTTCGGTCTCCGTGTTCTGAGGCCATATCTGTATATGCTTGGCTCGTCAAGTATAACCTGAGTATTCCGCGTGTGCAACTGTTTTGCACCCGTTGTATTTGAACGTAGAGCCTATCACACCCGATCATCACGTGGTGTCTCAGCACGAAGAACTTTCGCAACGGTGCATACTCAGGGAGAACACTTCTTGATAATTAGTGAGAGATCATCTTATAATGCTACCGTCAATCAAAGCAAGATAAGATGCATAAAAGATAAACCTCACATGCAATCAATATAAGTGATATGATATGGCCATCATCATCTTGTGCTTGTGATCACCATCTCCGAAGCACCGTCATGATCACCATCGTCACCGGCGCGACACCTTGATCTCCATCATAGCTCGTTGTCGTCTCGCCAATCTTATGCTTCCACGACTATCGCTACCACTTAGTGATAAAGTAAAGCATTACAGCGCGATTGCATTGCATACAATAAAGCGACAACCATATGGCTCCTGCCAGTTGCCGATAACTCGGTTACAAAACATGATCATCTCATACAATAAAATTTAGCATCATGTCTTGACCATATCACATCACAACATGCCCTGCAAAAACAAGTTAGACGTCCTCTACTTTGTTGTTGCAAGTCTTACGTGGCTGCTATGGGCTTAGCAAGAACCGTTCTTACCTACGCATCAAAACCACAACGATAGTTTGTCAAGTTGGTGCTGTTTTAACCTTCGCAAGGACCGGGCGTAGCCACACTCGGTTCAACTAAAGTTGGAGAAACTGTCACCCGCAAGCCACCTATGTGCAAAGCACGTCGGGAGAACCGGTCTCGCGTAAGCGTATGCGTAATGTCGGTCCGGGCCGCTTCGTCCAACAATACCGCCGAACCAAAGTATGACATGCTGGTAAGCAGTATGACTTATATCGCCCACAACTCACTTGTGTTCTATTCGTGCATACAACATCAACATATAAAACCTGGCTCTGATACCACTGTTGGGGAACGTAGTAATTTCAAAAAAATTCCTACGCACACGCAAGATCATGGTGATGCATAGCAACGAGAGAGGAGAGTGTGATCTATGTACCCTTGTAGATCGACAACGGAAGCGTTAACTTGGTTGATGTAGTCATACGTCTTCACGGCCCGACCGATCAAGCACCGAAACTACGGCACCTCCGAGTTCTAGCACACGTTCAGCTCGATGACGATCCCCGGACTCCGATCCAGCAAAGTGTCGGGGAAGAGTTCTGTCAGCACGACGGCGTGGTGACGATCTTGATGTACTACTGTCGCAGGGCTTCGCCTAAGCACCGCTACAATATTATCGAGGACTATGGTGGAAGGGGGCATCGCACACGGCTAAGAATATGATCACGTGGATCAACTTATGTCCTTAGGGGTGCCCCTTGCCTCCGTATATAAAGGTTCAAAGGGGGGGGCGGCCGGCCAAGAGGAGGCGCGCCAGGAGGAGTCCTACTCCCTCCGGGAGTAGGACTCCCCCCTTTCCTAGTTGGAATAGGATTCGCGGAGGGGGGAAAAGAGGAGAGAGAGGAGGAAGGGGGGCCGGCCCCCTCTCCTTGTCCTATTTGGACCAAGGGGGGAGGGGTGCGCGGCCCATCTCTGTCCACCTCTCCTCTCTTCCACTAAGGCCCACTAAGGCCCATATACCTCCCGGGGGGTTCCGGTAACCTCTCGGTAATCCGGTAAAATCCCGATTTCACCCGGAACACTTCCGATATCCAAACATAGGCTTCCAATATATCAATCTTTATGTCTCGACCATTTCAAGACTCCTCTTCATGTCCGTGATCACATCCGGGACTCCGAACAACCTTCGGTACATCAAAATGCATAAACTCATAATATAACTGTCATCGAAACCTTAAGCGTGCGGACCCTACGGGTTCGAGAACAATGTAGACATGACCGAGACACGTCTCCGGTCAATAACCAATAGCGGGACCTGGATGCCCATATTGGTTCCTACATATTCTACGAAGATCTTTTATCGGTCAGACCGCATAACAACATACGTTGTTCCCTTTGTCATCGGTATGTTACTTGCCCGAGATTCGATCGTCGGTATCCTATACCTAGTTCAACCTCGTTACCGGCAAGTCTCTTTACTCGTTCTGTAATACATCATCCCGCAACTAACTCATTAGTTGCAATGCTTGCAAGGCTTAAGTGATGTGCATTACCGAGAGGGCCCAGAGATACCTCTCCGACAATCGGAGTGACAAATCCTAATCTCGAAATACGCCAACCCAACATGTACCTTTGGAGACACCTGTAGAGCTCCTTTATAATCACCCAGTTACGTTGTGACGTTTGGTAGCACACAAAGTGTTCCTCTGGCAAACGGGAGTTGCATAATCTCATAGTCATAGGAACATGTATAAGTCATGAAGAAAGCAATAGCAACATACTAAATGATCGGGTGCTAAGCTAATGGAATGGGTCATGTCAATCAGATCATTCAACTAATGATGTGATCCCGTTAATCAAATAACAACTCTTTGTCCATGGTTAGGAAACATAACCATCTCTGATTAACGAGCTAGTCAAGTAGAGGCATACTAGTGACACTTTGTTTGTCTATGTATTCACACATGTATTATGTTTCTGGTTAATACAATTCTAGCATGAATAATAAATTTTTATCATGATATAAGGAAATAAATAATAACTTTATTATTGCCTCTAGGGCATATTTCCTTCACCCCTATGGTGAACAACATTAATCAATCACGGTACATAAGGAAGAGGCTTATCATTGATCCACTTATCCTCCTAGTAGAATCTAATTGGTTCAACATTCCCCATACGAAAGATCCAAATTGTACGTGTTAGAATAACCTGAGACGCATAGTCGATCATCCAAGGACCAAGCAATCAAAGAAGGTAGAAGGCACGACACCAATATTTGTTAACGAGGTTCATCGATATGGCTGCATCCCCGGGGCCTGACTATTGGCGCTCCTCCCCATGACACCGCTACAATACCGCAGACGAACCACCCAGGTGCCGGTACATGTCGCCGGCTCCCCCTGCATCACTGCGTGCATGTGCTATTATGTTGGTATAGGTTACATCGTGTGTCTATCCCTTTATATATAAGAGGCTTAGGATACAAGAGTTCTACTAGGACACTACACCATATTATATCTACACATGACTCCAAGTCCAACTGTAACCTTTCTTGTACAAGTACTCGAACAATTCTAACAATACGACACTATATTTAATCTTCGCGAGGCATTCCAAAGGTTGAAGTCCATTGGTTAAGTTTCAACTACCGTGAGTGGTTTTTGTCACGAATAATCATTGGGTAAGAGTCTGCCACACCCCTACTCGGTTAGCATCTTAACATCCATTTACTAGGAAGGCCCAGCATTTGACTTGAATATCATGAATCTCGAGGCCATCCTGGTATTGTACTTCATGCTACTTGGATTTTCTAAAACAATACAACCTTCCACTATGAAAGTTAATCTTCAACTCGGAGAGTTGTTCAAACACACTAAGGATTAGCTTCATGTTTGCAGTTTTACCCAAATCAAGATCCATAAAAAGGAGTTTTTTCATCGGCATATTGTAGAATAGATAACCCCTCATCTCCTAAATGATGGATGAGGCTACTACGTACTGCCCATCCTCCTTAGCTTTATTAGTTAGAACTATCAAGATATCTGTTGCAATATTAAAAGGAATTTGTGAAAGAGGATCCCCTTGTCCAAGTCCATTCTTAGATTGAAAAGGCCCAACATTTTCATTTAACTTAATGGAAACACTCCTCTGCTGGACAACATTGCCATCCCAAACCCCCGAGGTTAATAAATTCATTCATTCTCTTGATGTAGGAAGTACCATCACACATTATCATATGCTTTCTTGGTATCTATTCTGAAAATAATACCATCAAGTTTCTTAGGGTGAAAATCATATATCGTCTCATAGAGAATAGCAACAACTTCCATTATAAAAATGGCCTAGCAAAAATGCCATTTGTGTTATCCGAATGAAAAGAGAGCAACTATCATGACCCTATTAGTACGCAGTTTTGTCAAAATCCTAAAGCTAACATTTAAGAGACAAATAGGTCTGACTTGCTAAATTTTGGTCTCCGCCAGCACCTTAGGGATTTAAAGTTGTACAAAGGAAGTATAACCTTGCGAAAATCCGCAAAAGTGCAAGAATGTCACCTTTAATCACTTCGCAAAAGGCCCGGTAAAACTCAAATGGAAAACTGTCTGACTCCCGTGCCTAACAATGTTCCATCTGAAGGCCATTTGTCTTACCTCATGTTCCATGAACTTGGCCGGAAAATTGACATTCTGTAAGTGCATCAAGTGCCACCCCTAGTTGGTTTTGGTGTATTGACGACAAACCTGGTTGAGGGACTAATGTGTTTGTGAGAATTGCAGGATAACATAGGTAGTAGTCCCACACTAATTTGGTTTACCTAACGGAGATGACCCCTAAAAATGTGTGAAGACATTGAAGACAATGGCGGTCTGTGAAGAGTTTCACATTGAAGACTATGACATGAGAAGACTAATGTATACTACACAACCTTCTTCTTGTAGACGTTGTTAGGCCTCCAAGTGCAGAGGTTTGTAGGACAGTAGCAAATTTCCCTCAAGTGGATGACCTAAGGTTTATCAATCCGTAGGAGGCGTAGGATGAAGATGGTCTCTCTCAAGCAACCCTGCAACCAAATAACAAAGAGTCTCTTGTTTCCCCAACACACCCAATACAATGGTAAATTGTATAGGTGCACTAGTTCGGTGAAGAGATGGTGATACAGGTGCAATATGGATAGTAGATAAAGGTATTTGTAATCTGAAATTATAAAAACAGCAAGGTAACAAATGATAAAAGTGAGCGTAAACGGTATTGCAATGCGTTGAAACAAGGCCTGGGGTTCATACTTTCACTAGTGCAAGTCCTCGCAACAATAATATCATAATTGGATCACATAACTATCCCTCAACATGCAACAAAGAGTCACTCCAAAGTCACTAATAGCGGAGAACGAACGAAGAGATTATTGTAGGGTATGAAACCACCTCAAAGTTATTCTTTCCAATCAATCCGTTGGGCTATTCCTATAAGTGTCACAAACAGCCCTAGAGTTCATACTAGAATAACACCTTAAGACACAAATCAACCAAAACCCTAATGTCACCTAGATACTCCAATGTCACCTCAAGTATCCGTGGGTATGATTATACGATATGCATCACACAATCTCAGATTCATCTATTCAACCAACACAAAGGACCTCAAAGAGTGCCCCAAAGTTCTACCGGAGAATCACGATGAAAACGTGTGCCAACCCCTATGCATAGGTTCATGGGCGGAACCCGCAAGTTGATCACCAAAACATACATCAAGTGAATCACGTGGTATCCCATTGTCACCACAGATACGCACGGCAGGACATACATCAAGTGTTCCAAATCTTTAAAGACTCAATCCGATAAGATAACTTCAAAGGGGAAACTCAATCCATTACAAGAGAGTAGAGGGGGAGAAGAAACATGAGATCCAACTATAATAGCAAAGCTCGCGATACATCAAGATCGTACCACCTCAAGAACACGAGAGAGAGAGAGAGAGAGATCAAACACATAGCTACTGGTACATACCCTCAGCCCCGAGGGAGAACTACTCCCTCCTCGTCATGGAGAGCACCGGGATGATGAAGATGGCCACTGGAGATGGATTCCCTCTCCGGCAGGGTGCCGGAACGGGTCTACATTGGCTTTCGGTGGCTACGAAGGCTTCTGGCGGCGGAACTCCCGATCTATTGTGCTGATGGATGTTTTTAGGGTATATGGAGATATATAGGCGGAAGAAGTACGTCAGGGGGGCCACGAGGGGCTCACGAGGGTGGTGGGCGCGCCCCCCTGCCTCGTGGCCTCCTCGCAGGTCCCCCGACATGCACTCCAAGTCTTCTGGGCTTCTTTCCTTCCAAAAATGACTTCCGTGAAGTTTCAGGTCAATTGGACTCTGTTTGATTTTGCTTTTCTTCGAAACCCTAAAACAAGGTAAAAACTAAAACTGGCACTGGGCTCTTGGTTAATAGGTTAGTCCCAAAAATGATATAAAAGTGTATAATAAAGCCCATAAACATTCAAAACAGTAGATAATATAGCATGGAACAATCAAAAATTAAAGATACGTTGGAGACGTATCAGCATCCCCAAGCTTAATTCATGCTCGTCCTCGAGTAGGTAAATGATAAAAATAGAATTTTTGATGCGGAGTGCTACTTGGCATAATTTCAATGTAATTCTTCTTAATTGTGGTATGAATATTCACATCCATAAGATTCAAGACAAAAGTTCATATTGACATAGAAATAATAATACTTCAAGCATACTAACTAAGCAATTATGTCTCTTCAAAATAACATGGCCAAAGAAAGTTATCCCTACAAAATCATATAGTCTGGCTATGCTCCATCTTCACCACACAACATATTTAAATCACGCACAACCCCGATGACAAGCCAAGCAATTGTTTCATACTTTTGATGTTCTCAAACTTTTTCAATCTTCACACAATACATGAGCGTGAGCCATGGACATAGCACTATAGGTGGAATAGAATGGTGGTTGTGGAGAAGACAAAAAGGAGAAGATAGTCTCACATCAACTAGGTGTATCAACGGGCTATGGAAATGCCCATCAATAGATATCAATGTGAGTGAGTAGGGATTGCCATGCAACGGATGCACTAGAGCTATAAGTGTATGAAAGCTCAAAAAGAAACTAAGTGGATGTGCATCCAACTTGCTTGCTCACAAAGACCTAGGGCATTTTGAGGAAGCCCATCATTGGAATATACAAGCCAAGTTCTATAATGAAAGATTCCCACTAGTATATGAAAGTGACAACATAGGAGATTCTCTATCATGAAGATCATGGTGCTACTTTGAAGCACAAGTGTGGTAAAAGGATAGTAGCATTGCCCCTTCTCTCTTTTTCTATCTTATTTATTTATTTTTTATTTATTTTATTTGGGCCTTCTCTTTTTTATGGCCTCTTTTTTCATTTGGGTTTCTTTGGCCTCTTTTTTTTATTTGGGCTTCTTTGGCCTCTTTTATTTACTTTCGTTCGGAGTCTCATCCCGACTTGTGGGGGAATCATAGTCTCCATCATCCTTTCCTCACTGGGAGAATGCTCTAATAATGATGATCATCACACTTTTATTTACTTACAACTCAAGAATTACAACTCGATACTTAGAACAAGATATGACTCTATATGAATGCCTCCGGCGGTGTACCGGGATGTGCAATGATGCATGAGTGACATGTATGAAATAATTATGAATGGTGGCTCTGCCACAAATACAAGTCAACTACATGATCATGCTAAGCAATATGACAATGATGAAACGTGTCATAATAAATGGAATGGTGGAAAGTTGCATGGCAATATATCTCGGAATGGCTATGGAAATGCCATAATAGGTAGGTATGGTGGCTGTTTTGAGGAAGGTATATGGTGGGTTTATGGTACCGGCGAAAGTTGCGCAGTACTAGAGAGGCTAGCAATGGTGGAAGGGTGAGAGTGCGTATAATCCATGGACTCAACATTAGTCATAAAGAACTCATATACTTATTGCAAAAATTTATTAGTTATCGAAACAAAGTACTACGCGCATGCTCCTAGGGGGATAGATTGGTAGGAAAAGACCATCGCTCGTCCCCGACCGCCACTCATAAGGAAGACAATCAATAAATAAATCATGCTCCGAGTTCATCACATAACGGTTCACCATACGTGCATGCTACGGGAATCACAAACTTCAACACAAGTATTTCTCAAATTCACAACTACTCAACTAGCATGACTCTAATATTACTATCCTCATATCTCAAAACAATCATCAAGTATCAAACTTCTCATAGTATTCAACACACTCATAAGAGAATTTTATTATTCTTGAATACCTAGCATATTAGGATTTTAGTAAATTACCATGCTATTAAGACTCTCAAAATAATATAAGTGAAGAATGAGAGTTCATCTATTTCTTAAAAGTAAAACTACCACCATGCTCGATATAAGTGAAGCACTAGAGCAACAACAAACTACTCCGAAAGATATAAGTGAAGATCAATGAGTAGTCGAATAATTATGCAACTATGTGAAGACTCTCTAACATTTAAGAATTTCAGATCTTGGTATTTTATTCAAACAGCAAGCAAAGAAAAAGAAAATGACATCTAAGAATAGCAAACATCATGTGAAGAAGCAAAAACTTAGGATCAACCGATACTAACCGATAGTTGTTGAAGAAGAAAGGTGGGATGCCAACCGGGGCACCCCCAAGCTTAGATGCTTGAGACTTCTTGAAATATTATCTTGGGCTGCATTGGGAATCCCCAAGATTGAGCTTTTGTGTCTCCTTAATTCCTCTCATATCACGGTCTCCCTAAATCTCAAAAGCTTCATCCACACAAAACTCAACAAGGACTCGTGAGATAAGTTAGTATAAACCATTGCAAAAACCTTATCATACTCTGCTGTAGAAAATCACTAAAATTATTATTCAACATTGCATAATAAATGCCTCTGCATATTTAATAGTCCTATCCTCAAATGGAATCATTAAAGAAGCAAACATATGCAAACAATGCAAACATAACAGCAATCTGCCTAAACAGGATAGTCTGTAAAGAATGCAGCAACATCCATACTTACCTAGCTCAAAAAATAATGAAAGAAAATTCCCACTGTAGTAAATTTATCAGATCTTAATATGCAAAAGGTTTCAACATTTTATCACATTCTGACTTTTCTAGGGAATTATTGCAACAGCGGTAAACTTTCTGTTTTCAAACAGCAACATGTATACTTGTAACATAGGCATAGTAAAGGCTATAAATGCCACTTTTATTGAAATAAAAGATGCAAGACAATGTTCTAAATAACAGAAAGCAAATACTAACAAAATAAATTGACGCTCCAAGAAAAACACATATCATGTGGAGAATAAAAATATAGCTCCAAGTAAAGTTACCGATGAACGAAGACGAAAGAGGGGATGCCTTCCTGGGCATCCCCAAGCTTAGGCTCTTGGTTGTCCTTGAATATTGCCTTGGGGTGCCTTGGGCATCCCCAAGCTTAGGCTCTTACCACTCCTTGTTCCATAGTCCGTCGAATCCTTACCCAAAACTTGAAAACTTCACAACACAAAACTTAACAGAGAACTCGTAAGCTCCGTTAGTATAAGAAAATAAATCACCACTTCAAGATACTGTAATGAACTCATTATTTATTTATAATGGTTCTAAACCTTCTGTATTCCAATTTCTCTATGGTTTATAAACTATTTTACTAGCCATAGATTCATCAAAATAAGTAAACAACACATGAAAAACAGAATCTGTCAAAAACAGAACAGTCTCTAGTAATCTGAATCAAACGTATACTTATGAAACTCATAAAATTATAAAATAAATTTCTGGACCTTAGGAATTTATCTATTAATCATCTTCAAAAATAATTAACTAAATAGCACTATCCAAATAAAAATGGCAGCAATTGTCGTGAGCCCTAAAGTTTCTGTTTTTTACAGCATGATCAACAAGACTTTCCCCAAGTCTTCCCAAAGGTTCTACTTGGCACAAACACTAATTAAAAGCATAAAACCACATCTAAATGGAGGCTAGATGAATTATTTATTACTAAATAGGAACACAAAGCAAGGAATAAAAATAAAGTTGGGTTGCCTCCCAACAAGCGCTATCATTTAACGCCTCTAGCTAGGCATGATGATTTCAATGATGCTCACATAAAAGATAAGGATTGTAACATAAATAGAGCATCATGAAGAATATGACTAGAACATTTAAGTCTAACATACTTCCTATGCATAGGGATTTTGTGAGCAAACAACTTATGGGAACAATAATCAACTAGCATAGGAGGGCAAAACAAGCATAACTTTAAAACTTTAAGCACATAGAGAGGAAACTTGATATTATTGCAATTCCTACAAGCATATATTCCTCCCTCATAATGATTTTCAGTAGCATCATGAATGAATTCAACAATATAACCAGTACCTCAAGCATTCTTTTCATGATCTACAAGCATAGAAAATTTATTACTCTCCACATAAGCAAAATTCTTCTTATTCGGAATAGTGGGAGTATCATAGAAAACTTGAATACTATAAATTGTTTCCACATTAAAAGAGTAATGTTCAGAGAAGGGGTAATCATAACCATGACAAGTTTTATAAATATAATCACTACTTTTTATAGCATAAGTATCATCACAATAATCATCATAAGTAGGAGGCATGCTATCATCATTATAAACTTGCATATCAAAACTTGGGAGACTAAAAATATCATCTTCATTAATCATAGCTTCCCCAAGCTTGGGACAAACATTAATTGCAGAAAATATATTCTCAAAAACATCATATTCATCAAACATAGCATCCCCAAGCTTGGGCCTTTTCATATCATAAGCATAATCACTCTCATCATTAATAGTATGGATAGCACCAATAGTATAGCAACTATCATATTCTTCCAAGCAAGTGCCAAAAAGATTTTCAAGATCATAAGAAGTATCATTATATTCCATAATTATATTTTCATGAGGCACAATAGTAATAGGAGCACCATTATTTGGGAGGGGTACCTTTTTACCTCTCTTCCTTTTTCTTTTCTTCTTCTTCACCACATCGTGTGTGGGTTCAAACCTTTTTTTGGAGCTCCTTATTAATGAGATTGGTTGAATAGGAGGCTCCTCCTCGTTACCTGATTCATCATAAGAAATAATAGGAGGATATTGGGAAGTCTCTTCCCTTTCATTAGTATTCTCTTCATCTTCTATTTGTTTTTTTTCTTTATGTAGTTGGCAATATAAGGATTTTCAATACAATTCACCGCACAATACATATAAATTTCCTATAGATCAAAATGAAGAACTCTATCAAGATTAAACTTTGGAATACCCTCCGTTATACGTTTCATTTCCTCATACCCCAAAAGAAGACTAAGCTCTTTATGATGCTTAAGGGTAATCAAATTATCACAATTTTTGGATAAAATTCGGTCATGAAACAATTTGCATTGGAGATTTAAATGACCATGTTCATTGCAAAGTTCACAAGGGGCGCGAAAAATATTGAATTTTTCAGCACAATCATCAAGACTTTCTTGCAACAATTCAGTTTCTAAGTACTTATGACTCTTGCAATATCTATCTTCCCTATTTGGTGTGTACTTACAAACCCAATGCACTCCACAAAAATTGACATGTTTATAGGAGACATTTTCATCATAACTAGTGCAATCATCATTAGTATCATGGATATTCAAAGAATTCGTACTAACAACATTGCAATCATGCTCATCATTCAAATGTTTAGTGCCAAACATTTTATAGATTTCTTCTTCTAGCACTTGAGCACAATTATCCTTTCCATCATACTCACGAAAGATATTAAAAAGGTGAAGCGTATGAGACAAACTCAATTCCATTTTTTATAGTTTTCTTTTATAAACTAAACTACTGATAAAACAAGAAACTAAAAGACTCGATTGCAAGATCTAAAGATATACCTTCAAGCACTCACCTCCCCGGCAACGGTGTCAGAAAAGAGCTTGATGTCTACTACACAACCTTCTTCTTGTAGACGTTGTTGGGCCTCCAAGTGCAGAGGTTTGTAGGACAGTAGAAAATTTCCCTCAAGTGGATGACCTAAGGTTTATCAATCCGTAGGAGGCGTAGGATGAAGATGGTCTCTCTCAAGCAACCATGCAACCAAATAACAAAGAGTCTCTTGTGTCCCCAACACACCCAATACAATGGTAAATTGTATAGGTGCACTAGTTCGGCGAAGACATGGTGATACAAGTGCAATATGGATAGTAGATAAAGGTATCTGTAATCTGAAATTATAAAAACAGCAAGGTAACGAATGATAAAAGTGAGCGTAAATGGTATTGCAATGCGTTGAAACAAGGCCTAGGGTTCATACTTTAACTAGTGCAAGTCCTCTCAACAATAATATCATAATTGGATCACATAACTATCCCTCAACATGCAACAAAGAGTCACTCCAAAGTCACTAATAGGGGAGAACGAACGAAGATATTATGGTAGGGTACGAAACCACCTCAAAGTTATTCTTTCCAATCAATCCGTTGGGCTATTCCTATAAGTGTCACAAATAGCCCTAGAGTACGTACTAGAATAACACCTTAAGACACAAATCAACCAAAACCCTAATGTCACCTAGATACTCCAATGTCACCTCAAGTATCCGTGGGTATGATTATATGATATGCATCACACAATCTCAGATTCATCTATTCAACCAACACAAAGGACCTCAAAGAGTGCCCCAAAGTTCTACCGGAGAATCACGATGAAAACGTGTGCCAACCCCTATGCATAGGTTCATGGGCGGAACCCGCAAGTTGATCACCAAAACATACATCAAGTGAATCACGTGGTATCCCATTGTCACCACAGATACGCACGGCAAGACATACATCAAGTGTTCTCAAATCTTTAAAGACTCAATCCGATAAGATAACTTCAAATGGGAAACTCAATCCATTACAAGAGAGTAGAGGGGGAGAAGAAACATAAGATCCAACTATAATAGCAAAGCTCATGATACATCAAGATCGTACCACCTCAAGAACAAGAGAGAGAGAGAGAGAGATCAAACACATAGCTACTGGTACATACCCTCAGCCCCGAGGGAGAACTACTCCCTCCTCGTCATGGAGAGCACCGGGATGATTAAGATGGCCACCGGAGATGGATTCCCCCTCCGGCAGGGTGCCGGAATGGGTCTAGATTGGCTTTCGATGGCTACGAAGGCTACTGGCGGCAGAACTCCCGATCTATTGTGCGCACGGATGTTTTTAGGGTATATGAAGATATATAGGCGGAAGAAGTACGTCAGGGGGGCCACGAGGGGCTCACGAGGGTGGTGGGCGCGCCCCCCTGCCTCCTGGCCTCCTCGCAGGTCCCCCGACGTGCACTCCATGTCTTCTGGGCTTCTTTCCTTCCAAAAAAGAGTTCCATGAAGTTTCAGGTCAATTGGACTCCGTTTGATTTTCCTTTTCTTCGAAATCCTAAAACAGGGTAAAAACAGAAACTGGCACTGGGCTCTGGGTTAATAGGTTAGTCCCAAAAATGATATAAAAGTGTATAATAAAGCCCATAAATATTCAAAACAGTAGATAATATAGCATGGAGCAATCAAAAATTATAGATACGTTGGAGACGTATCAAAGACATCGTATGAAGACTATGGATTGCGAAGACATAGTTGCTTCGTAGTTTCCTTTTCTTCTTTGTTGAATCATAGGAACCACCGTACTGTTAAGTGTGGTCCAAGTGAACAAAGTCAGAGTGACTGAAGTGATGCTCAACCAAATCCTATGTCTTCGAGCGAAGACAATGAGAGCAAATCTTATCCAGAGTTGGATAAGTCCGCTTTACTTGTAGCCCAAGTCAAGCTGTCGCGTGTGTTTGAAATCTGACCGTTAGACACGTGTCAGTTCCTTAGTGACCCAGGGTCATTTCCGACAAATCAGGTCGGGTTTCCTAGTGGCTATAAATATCCCACCCCCTACACCATAAATTGGTGGCTGCTCAGAGTTAGTGCACGTCTTTTGTCGTTTGAGAGCAACCCACCTTGAAGCCTTTGAGAGATAAATCCTTGCGAGGACAAAGCCCTAAACACCCAGAGCCAAAGAGTGTTAGGCATCACTGAAGTCTTTCTGTCTATGTGATCTGAAGACTTATTACACTTGAGGACTGTGAATCCTCCAGCCGGTTAGGCGCTGCGTTCTGAGCATCCAAGAGTCATTGTGGATCGCCGGTGAACGAAGTTTGTGAAGGTTTGGAAGTCTACCTTGAAGACTTACCAGAGTGATTGGGCGAGGGAAGTGTGTCCTTAGCTCAAGGGGAATAAGGTGAAGACGCGATCTTATGAGTTGAATCTCGGCCTCCCTAACCGGATGCACAGTTGTCACAGCAACTGGAACTGGTCCAACAAATACCTGTCCTCACCAAGCAACTGGTTCTATCCTTACCTCTCTCTTTACTTACAGTTTGTCTTCGTGCAATCATTGCCTGCTTGCATGACATGATTGACTTCACTGTGTGAAGACTGTTGTCTCCGTGCTTTCACTTCGTTGCTTACTTGTCTATGGCTTGTCTAGTGTAGTCTACCTTCTACTACATATCAATAGGTTCATTTCTACTATTTGTCTTCAAAACCCTAGTGTTTTGAAGACTTTCATAAAAATCGCCTATTCACCCCCCCTCTAGTCGATCACTAGCACTTTCAATTGGTATAAGAGCAAGGTGCTCCCTTGTTCTGTGTGATTTGGTTTAACCACTTGGAGTTTTAGCTATGTCGACTCCAGGGATAATCAAAGTCTCCGCTGCGTGCCCTGTCTTTGATGGCACTGATTACCCTTACTGGAAGAATAAGATGCGCATGCATCTTGAAGCCATTAATGTCGACCTCTGGTATGTCGTCAAGAATGGCGTTCCCAAGGCCGGTGAAGGCGTCACCGCAGCTGATGTCAAGAAGTTCATTCAACTAGATTCTACTGCCAAGAACATCATCTGTGGTCATCTGACCAAAGGACAATATGGCCGAGTGAGTGCTCTAGAAACTGTTAAGCTAGTCTGGGACTGGCTCTCCAAGGTCAATGAAGGCGTCTCAACCCAGAGAGACTCAAGGATCAGTGTTCTTCGCAATATCTTCAACCGCTTCAAGATAAATGATAATGAGAATGTTCATCTGACGTTTGAATGTCTCATTGATATCACAAATGAGCTTCATGCACTCGGCGCCACTGAAACCACCAAGCATGAAATCGTCAAGACACTCTTGAGATCACTCGACAGCTCATTTGACACCTTGGCCATGATGATTCAAGAACGCCCTGACTTCAAGACTCTCAATCCGTCTGACATACTTGAGAGGCTCAACACACATGAATTCCAGCTATCCGAGAAACGAGACATCTATGGTCCCAACTATGGCCGAGTTCGTGCCTTGAAGGCAAAGGCTTCTTCCTCATCTGAACAAGAATCTTACTGCAGTTCTGAGGATCCTGAAGACATTGGAAAGGAGCTTGCCATGCTCATGAAGAAGTTCCAAAGGTTCACTAGGAAGAAAGGCTCCAGACAGTCTTCAAGATCCAGCTCAAGAAATGATGAAGCTTCCACCCGTGACTATAAGAAGAGAACGTGTCACAAGTGCGAGAAACCTGGTCACTACATCTCTGAATGTCCTCAATGGGACAATGAGAACAACAACAACAAGAAGAAGAGCGAGTAATATGATTCTGATGACAAGAAAAATAAGAAATCCTCAAAGTCTTCTTGTAAGTCTTCATCAAAGTCTTCATCACACAAGAAGAGCTCATCTAGCAAGGGTCGTGCATTTGTTGGCAAGGAAATGGATTCAGAGGAGGAGTCTGCATCTGAGGAGGTGGAGATGGAGTCTGAAGAGAAATCTGATTCAGGCGTGGCAAGCCTGGCTTTAGCTTCAGTGTACGTCACCAAGTCCATCCTCAACACTGAAGACGATGTCCTCTTCACCAACGCTGATGCTAACGAAGATGACTCTGCACCCACCTACTGCTTCATGGCATGTGGTGCCAAGGTAAACTCATGCGATGCTCACTATCAAGCATCCAGTGAAGATGACTCTGAATGTAAATCTAAACCTAGCTACAAAACACTTGCTAAAATTGCAACACAACAACAGACTGCTATGGAACATATTCAAAAATTGTTAGAGAAAAGTGATGACCTGTTGGATGCGGAAATGACTCGAACTTAGTCCTTAATTGAAGACATTAAAAATCTTCATGTTAAGTACGAAGATCTTGAAAGTCGTCATGAAACACTCTCAACTACCCATGAAAAGCTCTCCTACGATTATCTTCAAAGGAAGCAAGAACTTGAAAACTTGAGAGCGGCTCATGAAGATCTTCAAAAAGAGAATTAGTCACTTCACGCTCAACAGATCAGTCCCGCTCAGGAAGGATTTGAACCACCATGTCTAAAATGCCTTGAGTGTGATAACGCTACTTCTATTGCTGGATGTTCTACTGCTACTGCTATTGCAATATCTTGAACTGCTGATGTGGTAACTAACCCCTCTGCTGAGGATACCACTACTATTACTGGTGAGAACGCCGGGTTGAAGACGTTGCTTGAAACAGGAATGTACAAGAGTCTCAAAGGGCATCAGACACTATGTGATGTCCTCAAGAAACAGATTCTGAACCGAAACCCTAGGAAAGAGGGTGTTGGGTTCGAGAGGAAAATGAATGTTGATGGTTCTAACTGGAAGCCTGAGCAGTACCCCAAAACCACATGGGTTGCTGCAAAGGGACCTTCAGTAGATCCATCTACCTTATCTGGCTTCACTTGTGCTAACCCGATCATCATTGATGAATCCTTTGATGCAAACTATAAATTGTTTAAGAATCAGAATGGTGAAGTGTTTGCCAAGTATATTGGTACTAACTACAGGAATGGACCACCTTTGAAGAAGATATGGGTGCCCAAGAGTTGTCTTGAAAATCTTCAGGTGAATGTCATCATGACACCACCTAGGAAGAAGACAAACCCCAGAACAAAGGCTTCACATGGTCCAAAGGCTTCATACAGACAGAGGACTCACCAGAGTCGCCCTAACACAAATGTTTTGTAGGGAAACCATACTCAGGCCCATGAATATGAGTGTGTTTCATCAAACTGCCATGTTCATAAGACCAAGAACTACTCTTCTTATTCTTATGAGTATTATTCACCTCCTGCTAGACTATTTGCTAGGGCCCCAAAGCCAAAGTTCTCAGATGTTGCACTTAGACTCATTGCTTCGAAGCCACCCGTGAAGATGTGGGTGGTTAAGAAAACTTAACTCTCTTTTGCAGGGAAAGGTCTCCAGCCGGAAATCAAAGGTGTCAGATGCTATTGTTGGGGACCTAAAACATCTTGTGGGGCACAAGATAAAATGCCCAAATGGTCTTATTATGTATTTCGTTCCCGAGTCGCTTGCCATGCATCCTATCAGTCCTAACCTGGATCTGAGCTTTCATAATCGACTTGCTCGTCAAATGTTTATGCTTCACAATACTCTTCGTGAAGCCTATCCCCCTAACTGCACTGTAGGGTATGACACCAGCTGCTTCAGAATGGATTATTGATAGTGGATGCACTAACCACATGACTGGCAATCGAAGTCTTCTCATGGACTCAACCTTACGTCCATCTGACAAGAGTCATATCACATTTGCTGACACTGGTAAAAGCAAGTTATTGGGTCTAGGTAGAGTTGCAATCTCAAAGGATCAGCACATGGATAAAGTGATGCTTGTTGAATCCCTTGGTTTCAACTTAATGTCTGTCTCAATGCTTTGTGACTTGAACATGATTGTGATATTTGGAAAATATCGTTGCCTTGTGCTAATGGAATCTGACAAGTCTCTAGTATTTGAAGGGTACCGAAAAGGTGATATGTACATGGTATATTTCTCAGCAGGACCACATTTGGCAGTATGTCTTCTAGCAAAAGCTTCAGAGTGCTAGCTCTGGCATCAGAGGCTAGGGCATGCTGGCATGAGGAACTTGTACACTCTCGCGAAGAAGAAGCATGTCGTAGGCATCGAGGGTGTCAAGTTCAAAAAGGATCATCTGTGCGGTGCCTGCGAAGCCGGGAAGATGACTAGGGCCAAGCATCCTTCGAAGAAAATCATGACTACATCACATCCCTTCGAGCTACTTCACATGGACCTATGCGGACCTACTCATTACTCCACTCTTACTACTACTGCTTGTCTCTATGGCTTCGTTATTGTTGATGATTACTCTAGATATACCTGGGTGCATATAATTCTCTACAAGACTGAAGTGCAGGATGTCTTCAGACGATTCACCAATCATGCCATGACAAACTATGGCATCAAGATCAAGCACATAAGAAGTGACAACAGCACAGAGTTCAAGAACACCGGCCTCGACACTTATCTTGATACATTGGGCATCACTCATGAATTCTTAGCTCCATACACACCTTAGCAGAATGGCATCATGGAGCGCAAAAACAGAACACTCATTGAGATGGCTCGGACAATGCTTGATGAGTACAAGACTCCAAGGAAGTTCTGGCCTAAAGCTATTGATACTACATGCCATGTCATCAACCGTGTTTATCTACACAATCTTCTAAAGAAGACATCATATGAACTACTGACTGGTAATAAGCCAAACGTAAGCTACTTCAGAGTATTTGGTGCAAGGTGCTGGATCAAGGATCGACATCACACTTCAAATTTTGCACCGAAAGCACATGAAGGTTTTATGCTTGGTTACGGGATGTATTCGCACTCCTACAGAGTCTTCAACCTCTTTCACTATAAAGTGGTTGAAACTGTGGATGTGCGGTTCGATGAGACTAACGGCTCGCAAAGAGAGCACCTGCCAAATGTGCTAGATGAAGTTCCACCTAGTGAATCCATCAAGCTTATGGGTACTGGAGAAATCATACCTTCAGAGGCATAGGCTGAAGAGGAACTTATCATTTCTGCACCAAATCAACCTGAAGACTCTGCTTAGCCTGAAGTCAATACTGAAGATGAAGACAATGATCAGCAAGATCTAAGTCTTCGTCCAGTTCATCCTTGTGTTGCGAATGAAGTACAGATTGAGAAGATAATTGATAGCATCAATGCACCTGGTCCCCTTACTCGTTCAAGAGCAATGCAACTAGAAAATTTATGTGGGCACTTTGCATTTGTCTCTATATCTGAACCCAAGAAAGTTGATGAAGCCTTCATGGAACCTGAGTGGATTCAAGCTATGCAAGAAGAGCTTCAACAGTTCGAACTGAACAATGTGTGGGAATTGGTCAAGTGTCCTGATCCTCGCAAACACAATATCATAGGCACAAAATGGATCTATCACAACAAACAAGATGAGCATGGTCAAGTTGTCAGAAACAAGGCTCGTCTCGTTGCTCAAGGATATACTCAAGTTGAAGGAATTGACTTCGATGAAACATTCGCTCCGGTGGCTAGGCTTGAAGCCATTCGCATTCTGCTAGCCTATGCCAACCATCAAAACATCCTCCTGTATCAAATGGATGTGAAGAGTGCTTTTCTCAATGGCAAGATTGAAGAAGAAGTGTATGTTGCACAACCACCTGGCTTTGAAGATCCAAAACATCCAGACATGGTTTACAAGCTCAACAAGGCACTGTATGGCCTCAAACAAGCCCCTCATGCTTGGTATGACACGCTCAAAGACTTCTTGAAGAGCAAAGGCTTCAAACCTGGTTCCCTGGATCCCACTCTCTTCACGAAGACATATGATGGTGAACTGTTTGTGTGCCAGATCTATGTGGATGACATTATCTTTGGCTGCACTGACAAAAGATATAGTGATGAGTTTGGACGCATGATGCAAGAGCAATATCAGATGTCCATGATCGGTGAGCTGAAGTTCCTTCTTGGTCTTCAAATTCAACAGCAAAGCAACGACATCTTCATATCTGAAGAGAAATACCTCAAAGACTGCCTGAAGAAGTTTGGAATGCAAGGTTGCAAGGGATACACGACGCCAATGCCAACCAAAAGTCATCTGGGCCCTGATGACAATGGTAAAGAGTTCGATCGAAAGGTATACCGCTCCATGATTGGTTCTTTACTCTATTTATGTGCATCTAGGCCAGATATCATGCTTAGTGTTTGCATGTGTGCCCGATTCCAAGCGGCACCAAAGGAGTCGCATCACTTAGCTGTGAAGTGAATTCTTCGATATTTAGCTTACACCCCCACACTAGGATTATGGTATCCAAAGGGCTCAAAGTTTGATCTAGTTGGATTCTCAGATGCTGATTATGGTGGTGAAAAGGTTGATCGCAAGTCTACATCAGGCACATGTCACTTTCTTGGATGATCTCTTGTCTGTTGTTCTTCAAAGAAGCAGAACTGTGTATCTCTCTCCACTGCTGAATCTGAATACATTGCTGCTGGATCTTGCTGCGCTCAGCTTCTGTGGATGAAGCAAACTCTCAAGGACTATGGCATCCATCTGAAGCATGTGCCACTTTACTGCGACAATGAAAGCGCCATCAAGATTGCCAACAACCCAGTTCAGCATTCGAAGACAAAGCACATTCAGATCCGTCATCACTTTCTCAGAGATCATGTCATGAAGGAAGATATTGATATCATTCACGTGAACACTGAAGAGCAATTGGCAGATATCTTCACAAAGCCCTTAGATGAGAAAAGGTTTTGCAAGTTGCGGTGTGAGCTAAATATCTTAGAATCCTCCAAAGACAAAGCACATCCTAATGCTTATGCATGTGATGACTTAGATGTGCAACACACGAAGTAACGTATATCTTCAAACAATGAAGACATACACTCTAAGTGTGAATACATGAATGCAGAAATTGACTTCGGAGCACCACGATAATTCTGCATCGTGTCTGGGTCTAATTCTTCCTATACGGTGGGTAACGTCACCACCAAACTCCTGTTTGAAGTGTTTTCATTTGACGTTTCATTTCCAAAGTCTTCACATTTGGTTTGTCTTCAACATTGATCCGACTTCATGTATATATTCACAATGTTGATTTGGTATCATATTGGTATATACTTATATTAGTGTGCTGTCCTCTACAACATTCACTTATAGCTATGTCTTCATGTTCGAATCTTTTGACCTAAGTGAATGTGATCGGACCCTAACCCCCTCTATGCTTCTACCTCAAATTCTATCCATCCAAATCATATGCATTCTATTGAATCTGATGGTTGTCTTCTCTAAGTCCTTGTCAGCAGAAGACACAGAGACAAAATTGAATTTGTTTTTAATTTTATATCCTTTGCCTGAAAACCGGAGAAGAAGGAACGACCACCCGACAATCCAGGCGTGCGTGGGAACATGGAACAACTTCCAATGTGTTGCATGTTCGCCATGTGTCCCTCAGATGTGAACCGCCAAGGGCACCTGCGTAGTAACGATGTGCCCTCCATGTCCCTATAAATATACACCACACCGCGGTCATTATCTTTTCTTACACCTCTTCACAAACCTAGCGCCATCGCTAGCTCTCGACGACGCCGGCGACGAAGCACTTAGCTGTCGTGGCCTCACCAACGCCATCCTCACGCCGGCCGCGGACCTCGTCTCCTCCGCCGTCGCCGTAGGTGTCTTTTGTCTCCAAGTTAGGGAACGGAAGATCGAACTGCTCGGCTTCCTCTCTACTCCATCTAGCAGTTCTTCGTGTGGTAAATAAAACCTCCTTTTTACTGTCCTTTTGATCCGATAGATTCATCCTTTCCAACCACAAGTGGTTTCTGTATCTACAAAATTGGATCTATCATGTTCCGCATCTCATATCATGCCTAGTATATTCACTTATGCTTCACAAAGTAGTTAGATTCCTCGTTTGTACCTATTCTTGGATTCATACAAATCTGGAACCAACTCTCAACATATAAGTGAATGTCTTCGCGTCATGAGCTCAATGTCTTCAAACTAATTAATCTTGAAAATCTTCTAAGAGTGCATATGACCTCTTCCCCTTCCCTTGCATCTCTAATGCTGTCACAGGTACATGTCTGTGGGAGAATCCCTTGGTTCTCATAGTCTGCATTCATTTGTAGAGTTCTTACAGCGTCACATCAATTCTCCTGAAGCAAGCTCCTGTCTGACCAGCAGACAGAAGCCTTTGCAAGTTTTGAAGCCATTCAGTTTGCACTTCATGACGACAGAGAAATCAGTCAGGAAGGGCGGCAGACAGCGTCGTGGGAATACATCCAAAGATTTGCCACCTGATCTGTATGAAATGTACAAGACTGACCCAGAAGAAACCTATGGTGAACGCAAGACTCGAATCCAGTGGATTCGAAGATATTGGGCAGAGGAATGGTACAGATATAGATTCATCACTGCTGAGTATGCTGAGAAGAATGCCATCAAGCGACCATGCAGAGATATCATATGCAAAGGTCTGCATCCCAAGTCCAAGCCCTAAGCTATTGCTCAAGGCTTCTACCCTTGCATGGTTTGTGGACCTCAGCCTGAAACTGCCAACCCATCCAGCTTGTTATGGTGTCACAACGACAATCTGTTCAAGCGCAACTTTTAGTTTGCCAAGGAATCTGCCAAGAAAAACAAGCAGTTTGGCCTCGACTTCAACCATGGTCCATCTACTCCACGGGCTGATGGGACACGTGAGGCCAAACCCAATGAAGTTGGCCCCTTATACAACCTTGAAGGTCTCATCTCTCACATTGTTGTCCAAAGGGCTGCGATGGCTCACTCTGCAGACGACGCTGATTCTGATGAAGCGCCTACTCCTCCCAAGCCAGAAAAGCAGAAGAAACCAAAGGCTTCAAAGCCCTCCACTGCACCAAAAGCTTCACATGCGAAGCCTATGGCCACCGCACCTCCTGAAGCCAGTGTGCAGTCTGAAGATCTCTCTCGCATCTCCAAGATTGAGAAGAAGAATAAGCCCATCTAGATTTCTGGTCAAGCACTGACCCCAGCTGCCGTTCTGAGGAACAAAAATGAAGCCATTGATCTGTCCAGTGATGACGATCTTGGCAATGACGCTCTTGAGTTGTTGATAAAGAGCAAGGAAGAGGCGGGGATCTTCAATGATCTACCACTTTTTGACGTGGACATCTTGAACAAATTTATTGATGAATGGTTTGAGAACCCCAACATCAACCTCGATGATCTTGAGCTTCCAATTGGCATCAGTGTCTCTTTCCACAGTGCCATTGCTACTGAGCTGGCTCTGACTCAGAAGATTGTTGAACTGAAGAACAAGATTGATCATGAGAATACTCAGTTCAAGAAGAACATGGCAAACCTCAGCGTGGCAGATGTTCAAAGCTTCAAGCAGACACTACATGAGCTCAAGGAGCAGTTTCACCAGAAACGCCAGGAAGCAAAAGGTTCAAGAGAAAGAATGAAATATTTTGCTGAGAAGAGTGTGCAAGCACACAATGAGGCTGAGAAGCGTAAGGCACTAGGGCGCCCTGGCATCGACCCCAGAATGGCTGCCAAGAAGAAGAAGAAGAAGCCTGCTGTGGCCCAAGCTGAAGCATCAAGGCAGGAAGCTCCAAGCATTGTCTTCCCTGCCAGTATGACAGGCTCAAAGCCTAAGGTCCCCACAGCCGCTTCAGAATTCAAGAAAACAAGGGTAGCTGAAGCCAAAGCCCAGAAGCGCAAGAACAAGAACACCACTGACGATGCTCCACCGACCAAGAAGAGGAAGACAAAGAAGAAAGATTGGGCTACTCCCACAGAGCCCCTTGTCGTCGAGCCAATCTCAGTTGCTCGTCCTACGTCTGAACACCGAGAGCGTCAGTTAATATTTCATGAGCCTGCTTCCATAGAGGCTCCTGAAGCTGAAGACATTCCAGCTCCTAAAGCTAAAGACATTGGTCATGACGACAATGTAGAAGATGATAAAGTCCTTCCTCAGATTGAGCATCAAGTGGTATCATCGCCTGTTCTCACGAACAGCGAACTCATCAGCATTGGTCGTCCTCTGACGCCAATTTCTCAGGATGTTTTATCGGATGATCGCCCTCAAGATTCACCCCGTCAAGAAACCCCAATACCCCCCCCCCCACCTCAAGCCACCACTCCGGTGCTTGAAGATGTTGACTTTGTGGTCCAGCCGACTCCCTCTCCAAAGGCATCGCCCGCACCCTGCAGGCTTTGCAAAGGACCAAAGCCACAAGTCACTCTATCAAGTGTTCCAGAAGGAGAAGAGCAACACAACTCAGTGGCACGACAAGTGTTCTCTGACGCCACTCCAACTGTGAACGTCTCTGAGTCCGAAGCAAAAGCTACTGAAGACATTCCGGCTGCATCAGCCGATGATCAATAAGAACCACCAGAACCCCGTCAAGAAGAAGAGCAAGTTGCCACACCCCGTACCAACCAAGAAGCTATTCTTGAGGAGAACAAGTCTGTGCCAGTCCCTCCAGCTACTCAAGTGGAGGTTGAAAATAATGAGGCAGCCACAAACAACAACACTGAAGCCAATGACGTTGTCATGGTTGAAGCTCATATGGCGCCTGAAGTGAATACGGTGCCTGAAGCCAATACTACCCCTGAAGTCAATGTTGCACCTGAAACCATTGTGCAACTTCAAGCCCATGTCAATGCCAACACTCCTGTACCACCTCCAAGGCCTCATACAATTGAGCTGGCATTCGATCGCGGCCAACCTGTCATGGTTCGTTGGCCTATTCTGGTTCCTCCTTCTGCTCCCGAACCTCAATTTGACTATCATGTGGAGCATAGGCCTCAAGTCTAGAAGCCAAAGCCAAGGCTGCCAAGGTTTTCAAGTACTGCAACTTCACCAGGATCGTTTAATGTGAATGGCTTCATAGCACACAACACCTTCTTTGATAGTGCCAAGAACCCATATTCCAAACCAAGAATATCATCTGATAGGTTCTGGAGTTATCAGCAGCGCATTTACTATTCCTGCATACTATACAATCAGCGGCGCATTTTTCCTCATATGCGTCTAGACTGCGAAGCCATGGCTGGCCTGCCCTGCCTGGAAGAAGCCCTTGACTGCTTCAGAGTTGCTGGTCTTCTACAGTTGGTGACCAATAAAGAGCATTCAAATGAAGAGCTTCTGCTGCAATTCTATGCGACTCCCCACATTCACGGCTACTATAGGGATCCGAAGACTTGGGTCCTTGAGTGGATGATAGGCGATGTACACCATGAAGCCAAAGCCCAAGATATAATTGAGCTTACTGCCCTGCCCACTCCTGGTGAACACTATGAACCAGGTTGTCAGCTGCACCATAATGCTTCGGAGAGCACCTTCCAGAAGCCAGAGCCAAACATGAGCCAAATGCTGAGCATGATGAAGCCACTGCCCCAAGACACTGAATATCCAAAGGAGTTCTTTGTTGAAGACCTAGAGTATTTGCCCTGCACTATTTATCATATTATCAGGCGAACTCTCTGGCCTATCAAAGGACATTCTCCAGCAGCGAAGCTTGAAGGAGAAATGAAGACATTGGTTTTCTATATCTTCAATGGCATCAGATCAATGTTCAAGACTTCTTCATCAGGCAATTGGCTGCATCTGGCTCTGATCTATTTGGTCTGAAGTTTTATGCTCCATGGGTAATGCGCCTCATCAAGCTTCACTCCTCTGTCAACTATCAGCCCTCTGCGCGCAATCATCTTGTCTTCCTGTCAGAGGTTGATATGTCTGTCGAAGCCATCTATCCTGAACCTGCCAAGGAGCCACTATATCTTCACAATCCCAATCACCAAAGCTTCACTCAACCCATAGAAGGAGTTCTTGCTGCCTCTCGTGTTTATCCTTTGGCTAGAAATACACGTGCACCTCGTGCCCATACTGAAGCCACTGAAAGCACAATTGCCCAAAGGCCTCGGAAGTGATCTCGTGTTCTCAATGACCGAGAGCTTCTCGTCACCCTTGAAAGTGCGTTATATCGACTAGAGGGGGGGGGTGAATAGGTGATTTTATGAAAGTCTTCAGAACATGGGAGTTTTGAAGACAAACGATAAAATTGAACCTATTACCATGCAGCAGAAGGTAGACTACACTAGGCAAACCATAGTCAAGTATTCAATGAAGTGAAAGCACAAAGACTAATACCAGCTAGGTAGTAAGGATCAGGTAGGAAGATATTGTGAAGTCAAACAGAACACGCAGTCACTCAGCAAAGACAAATGATAGAGCAAACATACAATGACTTCACAAGGAGTAACAGTAAGTAACGTGAAGTGAAGATGAAACCAGTGACTCATTGAAGACAATGATTTGTTGAACCAGTTCCAGTTGCTGTGACAACTGTACGTCTAGTTGGAGCGGCTAGGTATTTAAACCTTAGGACACACGGTCCCGGACACCCAGTCTTGAACATGCAGCTCAGGACACCCAGTCCTCACCGTATTCTCCTTGAGCTAAGGTCACATAGACCTCACCCAATCACTCTGGTAAGTCTTCAAGGTAGACTCCCAAACCTTCACAGACTTCGTTCACTGGCAATCCACAATGTCTCTTGGAAGCTCATAACGCGACGCCTAACCGGCTGGAGGATGCACAGTCCTCAAGTGTAATAAGTCTTCAGATCACACAGACAAGAAGACTTAAGTGATGCCCAATTCTCTCTGGCTCTGGTGGTTAGGGCTTTTATCCTCGCAAGGAATTCTCTCTTAAAGGCTTCGAGGTGGGTTGCTCTCAAACGACAAAAGCCATACTCTCAATCTGAGTAGCCAACCGTTTATGGTTGTAGGGGGTGGGCTATTTATAGCCACTTGGAAACCCGACCTGATTTGTCTGAAATGACCCTGGGTCACTAAGGAACTGACACGTGTTCCAACGGTCAGATTTCAAACTCACACGACAACTTTACTTGGGCTACAAGCAAAGCTGACTTGTCCGACTCTGGACAAGATTCGCTCTCATAGTCTTCACTCGAAGACATAGGTTTTTGGTTTAGGCATCACTTCAGTCATTCTGACTGGTTCTCTTGGACCCCACTTAACAGTATGGTGGTTCTGTAGGATCTAGAAGTAGATGTGTCTAGAGGGGGGTGATTAGACACATAATGCTCAAGTTGCAATTTTTAAGCTTTTTCGGTTTAAGTGGAGTTTAGGCACAATTTCAACACACACAATACATATCAAGCAAGCATGCAAAGAGTATATGAGCAGCGGAATGTAAAGCATGCAACTTGCAAGAATGTAAAGGGAAGGGTTTGGAGAATTCAAACACAATTGGAGACACGGATGTTTTTCCCGTGGTTCGGATAGGTGGTGCTATCCTACATCCACGTTGATGGAGACTTCAACCCACGAAGGGTAACGGTTGCGCGAGTCCACACAGGGCTCCACCCAAGGGTAACGGTTGCGTGAGTCCACACAGGGCTCCACCCACGAAGGGTCCACGAAGAAGCAACCACCCACAAAGGGTCCACGAAGAAGCAACCTTGTCTATCCCACCATGGCCATCGCCCACGAAGGACTTGCCTCACTAGCGGTAGATCTTCACGAAGTAGGCGATCTCCTTGCCCTTACAAACTTCTTGGTTCAACTCCACAATCTTGTCAGAGGCTCCCAAGTGACACCTAGCCAATCTAGGAGACACCACTCTCCAAGAAGTAACAAATGGTGTGTAGGTAATGAACTCCTTGCTCTTGTGCTTCAAATGATAGTCTCCCCAACACTCAACTCTCTCTCATAGGATTTGGATTTGGTGGAAAGAAGATTTGAGTGGAAAGCAACTTGGGAAAGGCTAGAGATCAAGATTCTTATGGTAGGAATGGAATATCTTGGTCTCAACACATGAGTAGGTGGTTCTCTCTCAGAACATATGAGTTGAAATGGTGTATGCGTTCTGATAGCTCTCTCCATGAATGAAGAGGAGGTGGAGGGGTATATATAGCCTCCACACAATATCCAACCGTTACACACAGTTTTCCAATCTCGGTGGGACCGAATCAAGAAACTCGGTCGGACCGAAAATGTAAGCCTAGTGACCGTTAGAGATTTCGGTGGGACCGACTGGATCAACTCGGTGGGACCGATGTGCTAGGGTTAGGGTAAATCCAAAACTCGGTTTGACCGATTACTCAAATTCAGTAGGACCGTTTTGGGTAATAAGTGAAACTGAGATTTGGCCAAGCAAACTCGGTGGAACCGATTGCATATCTCGGTGGGACCGAGAATATTGCAATGGGCAACAGAGAGTTTGCAAGCCCATCTCGGTGAGACCGAGATCCCATCAGTGAGACCGAAATGATTAGGGTTTGGCAGTGGCTTATGACAAGTGAAACTCGGTGGCGCCGGATAGGAAGAATCGGTAGGACCGAGTTTGGCTTAGGGTTTAGGTCATATGTGGAAGTGGGAAAGTAGCTGAGGATTTTGGAGCATATCATTAAGCACATGAAGCAAGAGGCTCATTAAGCAACACCTCATCCCTCCTTGATAGTATTAGCTTTTCCTATGGACTCAATGTGATCTTGGATCACTAAAATGTAAAATGAAGAGTCTTGAGCTTGAAGCTTTAGCCAATCCTTTCTCCTTAGCATCTTGAAGGAGTTCCCACAACCTTTAGTCCATGCCACTCCATTGTTGAACTTATCTGAAACATGCTAGATACCCAACAAGAGATATGTTGTCGTCAATTATCAAAACCACCTAGGGAGCACTTGTGCTTTCAATCTCCCCCTTTTTGGTAATTGATGACAACATACATCAAAGCTTTAGATAAAGATATAAAGAACAGCAAGTAAAGCTTTGGAAGGACATGTAACAAGCATAGGCTCCCCCTACATGTATGCACTCATGTAAATATGAAATATAGAGGCATGTGTGAGCATAACCATGACAGAGTAGG
This sequence comes from Triticum dicoccoides, assembly GCF_002162155.2. Taxonomy (NCBI): domain Eukaryota; kingdom Viridiplantae; phylum Streptophyta; class Magnoliopsida; order Poales; family Poaceae; genus Triticum; species Triticum dicoccoides. Next base: position 510,678,031 of record NC_041386.1, on the reverse strand, counting down.
CAATGTGTTACATGTATCTTGGCCATATGCATCAGAGCAAAAGATTATCAAGGAAAATACCTTCATGCTCATGAGTCCTTCTTGCAAACAGTATGTACATAAGCAAGAACTCCTCATACTCATGATTTTGATGCATATACTTACCTTGTGGTCTTGAGTTGGCTTAGGATGGAATGAACCTGCACAAACAAAGTTAGATAACATAGGTACATCCACTAGCCAGAGCAAACAAAAGAAACCACAAGAATACCAAGACTGGGATGACATGTAGAGAGTGAGTACAAGGTACCATATTGGATTCAACATGTCCCCAAGAATAAAGATATGCAATGAATTTGACTGATTTCTTTCCCTTAGGTGTCTTGCTCCCCCTGAATCTTACATGGGATATTGGGGGAAGATGGGGAACAGAAAATCAGAGCTGAAAGATACAAATGAACATGTCTTTCCCCCTAAAAAGACATGTGACATCTCTCCTCTTGAACATCAAGCATCAAGCATCTGGGATCCTTGAGTATTCTCTCCCCCTGGAAGTCTCTCTCTCCCCCTTAATACTTTCTCTCTTGTAGGTTTGGTCCTTGAGACTTTTTCTCTCCCTTGATGTGATCTCTCTCTCCTACAAGCTTTGATGTGATCTCTCTCTCCCCCTTTGACATCAATTTCCAAGAAGGGCTTTCTGGAATCCGTCGTATAGGTTTGGTCCTTGAGACTCAGCACAAAGCAATGGATAAAACTGTGATGCTTGTAGAGGACAAGATTCATTGAGTAGAGCTGGATCAGAAGAAATATAGAACAAGTGGCAAACTGTTTTTCCTGTTGCGGAGTCGGTGGCACCGAGTGGTATGTTTCAGTGGCACCGAAAAGATTCGGTTGGACCGAAAATTACAAGTCGGTGAAACCGAGTTCACACAGAGAAAAACACTTGTCACCTCAGCTCACTAGACATGTAGGATCTCACAAAGATTTGCAATGAATTACCTGAAGGATTTGCAAGGAACTAAATGCAGAAAATGCAGAACATAAACAGAAAGAAAAGAGAAGAGACTGAAAAATCTAGATGGAGTTTTTTTGTTTTTGAAAAAGAGAAAGAAACTAAACATGCATGAGACAAATGCAATAACATAGAAAAGAACATAAGAGAACTTCATCTAGAGTCGGGCGGTGACATAGTCACCTATGTTAGAGTATATTGACTTAGGAGTCAAGTGAGAACACTTGATCATAGGTCATACTCATCGTTTAAGGTCAAAATGGGGTTACCATTTTTCGTTTAAGCATCTTGATGTATTCACATCTTGTTGAGTTGCTTTGACTCATGTCTTGGAGTAAAGCTTCTCTAAGATGGAATAACATACCTTGGCTGGTGGTGTGGTTCTTGCTCATGTAGTTGAACTTGTGTGGGTGCTCAAGGTTGATGTAGTTCATCAAGAGTTGGGAGCACCACTTGGAGTTTGAGTTCATCTACCTACATGGGTTAGTTCTTGCAAGGAAGAGCACTTGTGTATCCAAAAATGACAATCATGAAGCTTAACATAGAATTTGTCAAAGGATATGTTTGAGTGGTTTTGTGCTTCCCTGTCTTCAACCACTATTGTGTAGAGTCTTGGTGATGTAGAGATTGCTCAAGATATGAGTGAGTCGCAATCTCATGGAATTAGATTCAACCAAGCACCTACATGGGTTAGACAACATGCAAGATGCAAATATATCCAAGACATAAGATAGTTATCATAAGAGATATATCATGGATTAGTCATAAGCTCATGTCTTGCATGTATCCAATGGAGTTTCTACTCCAAGTTCGAAGCATCAATGATGTTCAATTCTCCTCTCAACCTGCAAAACACTTTCTCATCAAGAGGTTTAGTAAATATATCCGCTAATTGCTTATTGGTGCGAACATGCTTAAGATCAATGTCACCCTTAGCAACGTGATCTCGAATGAAATGATGACGAACTTCAATAAGCTTAGTTCAAGAATGTTGTACAGGATTATGACCAATTTTGATAGCACTTTCATTGTCACAAAGCAGTGGAACATGTTTCACATAAATCCCATAATCTTTAAGAGTTTGGGTCATCCAAAGTAATTGAGCATAACATGAACCAGCGGCAATGTATTCCGCTTCGGCGGTGGATAAGGATACCGAGTTTTGTTTCTTGGAAGACCAAGACACAAGAGATCTACCAAGAAATTGACAAGTACCCGAAGTGGACTTTCTATCAACCTTGTCTCTGGCATAATCCGAGTCGGAATAGCCAACAAGATCAAGAGAAGACCTCTTAGGATACCAAATGCCAAAATTTGGTGTATGGATTAAATATCTCACTATCCTTTTCACAGCCTTAAGATGACATTCTTTAGGAGCAGCTTGATATCGTGCACACATGCACACACTTAGCATAATATCAGGACGTGAAGCACATAGGTATAACAATGAATCAATCATAGAGCGATAAACCTTTTGATCAACCGGTTCACCATCTTTGGTCAAATCATTATGTCCACTAGTAGGCATGGGTGTAGACATACCTTTGCATTCTTGCACATTGAACTTCTTGAATAAGTCCTTGGTGTACTTTGTTTGAGAGACAAATGTACCTTCCTTAGTTTGCTTGATTTGCAACCCAAGAAAGAATTTGAGTTCACTCATCATAGACATCTCAAACTTCTCTGACATTAGCTTTCCAAACTTTTCACTAAAGAGAGGGTTAGTTGAACCAAATATGATATCATCAACATAAATTTGGCATACAAATAGTTCTCCATTAACCCTTTTAGTAAAAAGAGTAGAATCAATTTTACCAATTTCAAAACCACTTGTAGTAAGGAACTTGGTCAAGCATTTATACCATGCTCTAGGAGCTTGTTTAAGACCATAAAGAGCTTTGTGAAGTTTGTAAACATGATTTGGTTTCTTAGGATTGATAAAGCCGGGAGGTTGTTTGACATAAACTTCCTCCTCTATTTCACCATTTAGAAAAGCACTTTTAATGTCCATTTGGTACAAGGTGATATTATGGTGATTAGCATAGGCAAGTAAGATGCGAATGGACTCAAGTCTAGCAATGGGAGCATATGTCTCACCATAGTCCATACCTTCGACTTGTGTGTATCCTTGGGCGACGAGACATGCTTTGTTGCGAACCACTTGTCCATCTTCATCTTGCTTGTTGTGAAACACCCATTTGGTACCAATGATGTTGTGGTTGTTGTCGGGCTTCTCAACCAATGTCCAAACTTGGTTTCTCTTAAAATTGTGTAGCTCTTCATGCATAGCGTTTATCCAATCCGGATCTTCCAATGCTTCTTCAACCTTCATAGGTTCAATGCTTGAGATGAATGAATAGTTTTCACAAAAGTTAGCTAAACGAGTTTTTGAGCGAGTGATTCTCCCGGTTTGTATATCATTGAGGATTTGCTCGACGGGATGATCTTTGGCAATTCTTGCTCGAACTCGTGAGAGATTTTGCTTGGGTCTTCGTTGAGCATCTTCTTCATCTTGTTCTTCTTCTTGGCCTTCTTCATTGTTGACGTCGTCGTTCTCTTGTCGTGGTGGAGAAGGAGGTTGTTGATGTTCATCTTGACGTACTTCCTCGTTTTCTTCATCTTGGTGTGTCCCACTTGTGGATGCTTCCGTGTCGATTCTTGGTTCACCTTGTCGTGAAGTAGAAGCTTCCACTTGGACGGATGAAGTACTCTCCTTCACCTCCGTTGGACGAATTTTTCCAATGGACAAGTCTTGAATTGCTTCTGAAGGGTCTTTGTCTCCTACATCAATTGGCAATTGCTCTACTTGCGAGCCATTAGATTCATCAAACTTCACATCTACCGTCTCTTCAACCTCTCGGGTGAAATTGTTGTAGACACGGTAAGTGTGAGAGTTTGAGCCATAACCAAGTAGAAAACCTTCATGAGATTTAGGAGCAAACTTTGAACGACGATGCTTATCAAGAATGTAGCACTTTGAGCCGAATGCTCGAAAGTATCCAACTTGGGGTTTGTTACCGGTGAGAAGCTCGTATGCTGTCTTGCCGAGTAGCTTGTGAAGATATAAGCGATTTATTGCGTGACAAGCTGTCTCAACCGCTTCTGCCCAAAAGTGCTTTGGCGTCTTGTATTCATCAAGCATCGTTCTTGCCATTTCGATGAGAGTCCGGTTCTTCCTCTCAACAACTCCATTTTGTTGAGGTGTGTACGTAGCCGAGAACTCGTGTGAAATCCCTTCTTCGTCAAGAAAGGTGTCCACATTTGCGTTCTTGAACTCCGTTCCGTTGTCACTCCGAACCTTCTTGATCTTCACATCAAACTGATTTTGGGCCTTCCTAGCGAAGTTTCTGAAGATCTTCTGGACCTGCGACTTGTCATTAAGAAAGAACACCCACGTAAATCTTGAAAAGTCATCAACTATAACTAGACCAAAAGAATTTCCACCGAGACTCTTGTAGGCATTGGGACCAAAAAGATCCATGTGAAGTAGCTCGAGTGGCCTCCTTGTGGTCATGATGTTCTTCACGGGATGTCTTGCTCAAACCTGTTTACCTGCTTGACAAGCACTGCAAAGTCTATCATTATCAAATATGACATCGTTAACTCCAAGGATATGATTTCCTTTAATAAGCTTGTCAAGGTTTCTCATGCCAACGTGACCTAGTCGTCTATGCCACAACCAACCTTTTGAGGATTTAGCAACAAAGCAAGTTTTAGGTTGTACCTTTTTAGAGAAATTGACAATGTAAAGATCACCTCTACGCATACCCGTAAAGACCATTTTATGATTGTCTCGACGAAATACTTGGCAATCTACCTCAGTAAATAGGACATTCAAACCGAAATCAGCAAGTCTAGCTACTGAAAGTAAGTTGTAGCCAAGAGATACAACGAGCATGACATTTTGAATGGAACTATCATGTGAGATGGCCACCTTACCAAGGCCAACCACTTTACCCTTTGAATTATCACCAAAGGTGACATATTTTCGAGGGCCGTCATTTTCAGCAAGCTCACGAAACATCTCTTCATCTCCGGTCATATGATCAGTACATCCACTATCAAGAACCCATTCCTTTCCTCCTGGTTCATATCCCCGAAGATTTGCCATAAGACCAAAATGTCTCATTGCATCATCAAGATCGAAGTCACTGTCATCATCATCATCATAGTATCCATGTTCATCATGATCTTGTGATTCATCATTTCCTAGAGAGGGTAATTCATTAGATAAATGATCATCAAAGTGGTCACTTTTATGAATTCTTATAGCTTCGAATATGATATCATTAATGATTCCAACATCTCCTTTAGCATGCTTAAGATTGGCAAGTTCAAAAATACATTTACCAAAACTAGGATCACTAGAGTTCATCTTACTCAAGGCAATAGATTTATGGAGAATTTCATCCAAAGTTTTCAAGGAATAATCGGGAAATCGTTCCTCAAGAAATTTCCATATGGTATAGGCACAATTGTGAGTAGGCAAACTAGCAATCAAATTTTTGGGCAATCCTCTAATGATGAGCTCAATAGTTCTAAGATTGCGAATCATGTCAATATCTTCATCTAGGGTAGGATGCAAAGGATCAATATGAGGTGCACAAGGGCTAGCAATATACTTGTTCAAATGATATTGATTGAAGATTACAAGCATCTCATTTTTCCACTCATGGAAATACTCTCCATCAAGAATAGGCACTCTATGTCTAAGACTCCCTAATGTAGACACATCCATCTTCCTCCAATGGTGATTAAACCAAGGCAATGAAGACCAAAGCTCTGATACCACTTGTAGGATCTAGAAGTAGATGTGTCTAGAGGGGGGTGATTAGACACATAATGCTCAAGTTGCAATTTTTAAGCTTTTTCGGTTTAAGTGGAGTTTAGGCACAATTTCAACACACACAATACATATCAAGCAAGCATGCAAAGAGTATATGAGCAGCGGAATGTAAAGCATGCAACTTGCAAGAATGTAAAGGGAAGGGTTTGGAGAATTCAAACGCAATTGGAGACACGGATGTTTTTCCCGTGGTTCGGATAGGTGGTGCTATCCTACATCCACGTTGATGGAGACTTCAACCCACGAAGGGTAACGGTTGCGCGAGTCCACACAGGGCTCCACCCAAGGGTAACGGTTGCGCGAGTCCACACAGGGCTCCACCCACGAAGGGTACACGAAGAAGCAACCACCCACAAAGGGTCCACGAAGAAGCAACCTTGTCTATCCCACCATGGCCATCGCCCACGAAGGACTTGCCTCACTAGCGGTAGATCTTCACGAAGTAGGCGATCTCCTTGCCCTTACAAACTTCTTGGTTCAACTCCACAATCTTGTCGGAGGCTCCCAAGTGACACCTAGCCAATCTAGGAGACACCACTCTCCAAGAAGTAACAAATGGTGTGTAGGTAATGAACTCCTTGCTCTTGTGCTTCAAATGATAGTCTCCCCAACACTCAACTCTCTCTCATAGGAATTGGATTTGGTGGAAAGAAGATTTGAGTGGAAAGCAACTTGGGAAAGGCTAGAGATCAAGATTCATATGGTAGGAATGGAATATCTTGGTCTCAACACATGAGTAGGTGGTTCCCTCTCAGAACATATGAGTTGGAATGGTGTATGCGTTCTGATAGCTCTCTCCATGAATGAAGAGGAGGTGGAGGGGTATATATAGCCTCCACACAAAATCCAACCGTTACACACAGTTTTCCAATCTCGGTGGGACCGAATCAAGAAACTCGGTCGGACCAAAAATGTAAGCCTAGTGACCGTTAGAGATTTCGGTGGGACCGACTGGATCAACTCGGTGGGACCGATGTGCTAGGGTTAGGGTAAATCCAAAACTCGGTTTGACCGATTACTCAAACTCGGTAGGACCGATTTGGGTAATAAGTGAAACTGAGATTTGGCCAAGCAAACTCGATGCAACCGGTTGCATATCTCGGTGGGACCGAGAATATTGCAATGGGCAACAGAGAGTTTGCAAGCCCATCTCGGTGAGACCGAGATCCCATCAGTGAGACCGAAATGATTAGGGTTTGGCAGTGGCTTATGACAAGTGAAACTCGGTGGCGCCGGATAGGAAGAATCGGTAGGACCGAGTTTGGCTTAGGGTTTAGGTCATATGTGGAAGTGGGAAAGTAGCTGAGGATTTTGGAGCATATCATTAAGCACATGAAGCAAGGGGGAGAAGCAAAAACGAGAGTTGTAAGCACGAAGCAAAATAAGCACCCGCCCATATGGACCCGCTTGAAGACTATCAATCTCATATGCTTCTCCCCCTTTTGTCAGTAATGACCAAAAAGGTTGGAAGACATAGAGCCTCTACTCGTTCCCATGAGGAGTAGGTGAAGTAGCAGGGTTGTTGGTGTTGTTTGGCGGTGCAGAAGAGCTTGGAGGTGCTGAATGAGGTGGCGGTGAAGTAGCATCATCTTCTTCCTCAATAATTCTGGCAGTGACTGTGGCAGCAGAGGAAGAGAACTCAGAGTCTTCAAGGGATGGAGTTCCTAGTAGCACAGCCCTTCGAGGAGGTGTGGAGTCAAACTTGAATCTCTCAGAGAAGCCATCCTCTTGAAGATCAGCTTCAGAACTCATCATCGTGAGCCCTTTCCATGTGCGGCGACAGGTTTCATGGGCAACGAAAGCATTCTTGGTGGCAAGATTTCGAGTGCGATTAACATCCACCCAGAGGCTTTTCATCTGACGCTTCAGCCAGTCATGATGCCTATCCTGTTTCTGATGTAGAGCCACAAGAAGCTCTCGGTCGTTGAGAACACGAGTGCGCTTCTTGGATCTTGGAGCAGTGGCACTGTTAGTGGCTTCAGTGGAAGCAGGGTGTGGTGCACGTGTAGTGCCAGCCAAAGGATACACCCGAGAAACTGCTTCAACGCCTTCAACGTTCTGTGTAAAACTCTGATGTTCTGCATTCTAAAGACTTAGGGTTGCTTGGCAGGCTCAGAATATATGGTTTTAGTAGACATGTCCACGTCAGGCAAGAAGATCTGATGGTTGCGGGCTGAGGGCTGATAAGAGATGGCGGAGTGTAGCTTGATCAGCCGCATGACCCAAGGGGCGTAGAACTTCAAACCAAACAGATCAATGCCTGATGCAGTAAGTTGGCGTATGAAGAAGTCCTGTGCATTGAAGCATTTGCCATGAAGTATATAGAAGACCAAAGTCTTCATTGCACCCTGAAGCTTGGCATTTGGAGAGTGCCCTTTGATAGGCCAGAGAGTTCGCCTAATGATGTGATAGATGGTTCTGGGCAGGTACTCAAGGTCTTCAACGAAGAACTCTGTGGGATACGCAACATCTTGGGGCAATGGCTTCATCATGCTGAGCATTTGACTCATATTAGGTTCTGGCCGCTGAAATATGCTCTCAATAGCTTCAGCATGCAGCTGACAGCCTTGCTCGAAGAGATCGCCAGGAGTGGGCAAGCCAATGAGCTCAATGATGTCAAATGCATTGGCTTCGTGATGAACGTTGCCAGTCATCCACTCCAGGACCCAAGTCTTCGGATCTCTGCTGTACCCTTTGATGTGAAGTGTGGCATAGAATTGTAGCAGCAGCTCTTCATTCCAATGCTCTTCATCAGTAACGAACTGCAGCAGACCCACTTGCTTGAAGCAATCCAACGCTTCTTCTAGACAGGGCAGACCAGCTATAGCTTCAATGTCAAGGCGCTTGTGCGGGAAGATGCGACCTTGGTTGTAAATAATGCAAGAGTAATAGCTTCGCTGAGGATAGCTCCAGAACCGATCAGATGATATCCTTTCCCTTGAGTAGGGGTTCCTGGAGCTATTGAAGAACGTGTTGTCTGCCATGAAGTCATTGATGTTGAAGGAGCCAGGTGCTGATGCAGGACCTGGAAACCTTGGCAGTCTTGGGATTGGCTTCTGGACCTGAGGCCTGTGCTCAACATGATAGTTGAATTGGGGACCGGCAGCAGACTCAGGAACAGAAGTGGCGAGATCAGTGGCTTCGCTGTCTTCTGAAGCTTTTGCTGGGGAGGGCTCCACATTAGCTTCATTGTTGGTTGTGGCAGCCTCAAGATTTTCATCCTCCACTTGACTAGCTGGAGGGTCGGTCACAAGCACGTTCTCCTGGAGAACTGCTTCTTGGTGGAGCAGGGGAGTAGGATCTTGTGGTACTTCTTCTTCTGCGGCTGATGCAGCCGGAATGTCTTCAGCAGAGACTCGAGGCCTTGGACCTTTGCGAAGCCTGCGGAACGCAGACGACGCCTTTGGAGTTGGAGTGGGCTGGGCCTCATAGTCTTCTTCCTCTTGTGGGCGATCCGCCCATGAAGCATCATGTGCAATTGGCGTCAGTGGACGACCAATGCTGATGAGTTCGTTGTTTTCTAACTGAGGAAGGACTGCATCATCTTCTACATTGTCATGATGACCAATGTCTTCAGCAGCGATGGGATCAGCTGCTGGAATGTCTTCAGCTTCAGGAGCCTCTGTGGAAGCAGGCTCATGAACTGTCAGTTGACGTTCTGCGTCAGGATGAACCATAGAAATGGGTTCAACTATCAAGGGCTCTGTGGGAGCAGCCCGAGCTTTCTTGGTCTTTCGCTTTTTCTTGGTGAGGGCAGTAGGAGAGTCTTCAGAGTGTTTCCTCTTCCTAGCTTCAGCCTCAGCAGTTCTTGTCTTCTTGAGCTCTGAAGCTGTTGACCGGCTCTTTGGCTTCGAGCCAGTCATTCTTGTTGGGAAGACAATCGAAACTGCTTCTTGCCTTGGTGCATCAGATTTAGCCGTAGCAGGCTTCTTCTTCTTCTTTGAGGCCATCCTGGGGTCGATGCCAGGACGCCCAAGTGCCTTGCGCTTCTCAGCCTCATTATAGGCTTGCACACATCTGTCAGCCAGAGTCTTCATGCGCTCACGCGAACCCTGAGCTTCTGCACGCTTCTTCACAAAGGTTTCCTTGAGCTCATGCATCATTGTCTTGAAGTTCTTCACTTCTTGCACGCTGAGCTTGGCCATATGCTTCTTGAACTGAGCCTTTTCATAGTCAATCTTCTGCTTCAGCTCAATAATGTGCTGGGCAATAGCAAGTTCTGAAGCAATGGCGCCTTGGAAGGCGACACTGAGGCCAATGGGTAGCTGCAGATCTTCAAAGCTGATGTTTGGCGTGTCAAACCACTCGTCAATAAAGTTGTGGATGATGGTGACATCAAAGAGAGGCAGATCATTGAAGATTTCTGCTTCTTCTTTGCTCTTGATGAGTTGCTCAAGAGCGTCATCTGCAAGATCTTCATCACTTGACAGATCAATGTCGTCGTTGCGCAGAATGGCAGCAGCTGTTAGCTCTTTGCCAGTGTGAGACAGAGGCATATTGGCCTTCTGGGGCCTTGAGACGCGTGATAAGTTTTCAGACTGCACACTGTCTTCAGGAGGTGCAGTTGCCAATGGCTTCGCCCTTGAGATTTTTGGTGAAGGGGCCGGCTTTGAAGCTTTTGGCTTCTTCAACTGCTTTGGCTTCGACACTGTAGGCGCGTCATCAGACTCAGTGTCAGCTGCAGGCTCATTCGCTGCAGTCCCTTGAACCAAGATGTAGGTGATGAGGCCTTCAAGGTTGGCGAAAGGACCGATGACATTGGGTTCTGCATGTCGTGTGCCATCTGCCCTTGGAGATGAGGGACCAGGGTTGAAGTCTAACCCAAAAGTCTTCTTGTTCTGCTTCGCTGAGTTCTGAGCAAACTGGAAGTTGCGCTTGAACAGATTGTCGTCACGACACCATAGAAATGACGACGAGTGTGCATCAGCAGGCTGTGGTCCACGGACCATGCATGGATAGAAGCCTTGAGCAATGGCTTCATCTCTGGACCTGGGTAGAAGGTTCTTGAATAGGATGTCTCCCCACGGTCTCTTGATGGCGTTTTTCTCAGCATACTCCTGGGTCACAAATCTGTATTTGAAGCATTGTTCTGCCCAATATCTTCGAATCCATTGGATTTGGGTCTTGTGCTGACTGTAATCCTCTTCAGGATCTATCTTGTACATTTCTGAGAGTTCATATGGCAGATCTCTGGAGGTCTCACCACGATGCTTTCTGCCACCCTTCCTTTCTGCTTTCTCTGAAGCCATAAACCTTAACTTGAAAGGCTTCAAGACGTTCAAAAGCTTCAAAGGTTTTCGTTTGCTGGACCAACAGGAACTGGCTTCGGGAGAATTTATGTGATGCTGTAAGAATTCTGCAAATGAATGCAGACTATGAGAACCAAAGGATTCTCCCACGGACATGTACCTGTGACAGCATTAAGGTGCGAGGAAAGGGGAAGAGGTCATATGCATTCTCAGAAGATTTTGTAGATAAATCAGTTTAGAAGACATTGACCTCATCGTGCGAAGACATTCACTCATAGATAAGAAGTTGGTTCCATATTTGTACGAATCCACAGATCAGTACAAGTGAGGAATCTAACTACTTTGTGAAGCACAAGTGAATATACTAGGCATGTTTATGAGATGCAGTATGAGAGAGATCTAGCTTGTGTGAACAGGAACTGCTTGTGGTAGAAAGTGACAGATCAATAGGATCAACGGTGCTGTAAAAAAGGGAGTTTTATTTACCACACTGAGAACTGCTAGACGAAGTGGGAGATGAGGCCGAGCAGTTCGATCTTCCGTGCCCTAACTTGGCGACGGAGGACACCTACAGCGATGGCGGAGAGGACGATGTCCGCGGTCGGCGTGAAGACGGCGTCAAAGAGGTTGCGGCAGCGAAGCGCTTCGTCGTCGGCGTCGTCGAGAGCTAGCGGTGGCGCTAGGGTTCGTGCGAGGGTGGAAGAAGAGATAATGACCGCTGTGAGTGTGCATTTATAGGCACAGGGGCAGCACTGTGCTATTACACAGGTGCCCCTGGCGATTCGCATTTGAGGAACACGTGGCCATTATGCGGAATTTTGGGGTTTGTTCCACGTCCCACGCACGCCTGGATTGTCGGGTGGTCGTTCCTACTTCTCCGGAATTCATGTGGAGGAATGAGCATTGAAAACGGACTTAATGGTTGTCTCTGTATCTTCTGCTGACAAGGACGCAGAGAAGACATTCGACAGTTTCAATAGAATGCATATGACTTGGAGAGATATAGTTTGAGATAGAAAGCATAGAGAGGTTAGGGTCCGATCACATTCACTTAGTTCAAAAGATTCAACACGAAGACATAGCTATAAGTGAATGCTGTAGAGGACAATACACTAGCATATATA
>NC_041386.1:510651796-510665450 GCF_002162155.2 Triticum dicoccoides | reverse complement strand
AACATAGTGAAGATAATCATGAAAATATGTTGAGATCGAAGCCAAACCAAATGTGAAGACATTGCAAGGTAACGCCATGAGTGAAACACTTCAAAATAGAACGTTTGGTGGTGGCGTTACCCACCATATAGGAAGTATTAGACCCAGACACGGCGCACAATTATCGTGGCGCTCCGAAGTCAAATTCCACATTAATGTATTCACACTTAGAATGTATGTCTTCATTGATTGAAGATATACTTCACTTCGTGTGTTGCACATCTAAGTCATCAATATGCATAAGGGTTAGGATGTGTGCCTGATCACAGGACATTTGAGGATTCCAGGATATTTAGCTCACACCATAACTTGCAAAACCTCTTCTCATCCAAGGGCTTGGTGAAGATATCTGCCAATTGCTCTTCAGTGTTGACATGTATGATATCAATGTCTTCCTTCACAACATGATCTCTAAGAAAGTGATGACGAATTTCAATGTGCTTTGTCTTCGAGTGCTGAACTGGGTTGTTAGCAATCTTGATGGCGCTTTCGTTGTCGCAGTAAAGTGGCACTTGCTTCAGATGAATGCCATAGTCCTTGAGTGTTTGCTTCATCCACAGAAGCTGAGCGCAGCAAGATCCAGCAGCAATGTATTCAGATTCAGCAGTGGAGAGAGATACACAGTTCTGCTTCTTTGAAGACCAACATACAAGTGATCGTCCCAGAAAGTGACATGTGCCTGATGTAGACTTGCAATCAACTTTGTCACCAGCATAATCAGCATCCGAGAATCCAACCAGATCAAACTCTGAGCCCTTTGGATACCATAATCCTAGAGTTGGGGTGTGAGCCAAATATCGAAGAATTCGCTTCACAGCTAAGTGATGCGACTCCTTTGGTGCTGCTTGAAATCGAGCACACATGCAAACACTAAGCATAATATCTGGCCTAGATGCACATAGATAAAGTAAAGAACCAATCATGGAGCGGTATACCTTTTGATCGAACTCTTTACCATTGTTGTCAGGACCCAGATGATGTTTGGCTGGCATTGGTGTTGTGAAGCCTTTGCAGTCTTGCATACCGAACTTCTTCAGGCAATCTTTGAGATACTTCTCTTGAGATATGAATATGCCATTGCATTGTTGTCGTATTTGAAGACCAAGGAAGAACTTCAGCTCCCCCATCATGGACATCTGATATTGCTCTTGCATCATATATCCAAACTCTTCACTGTACTTCGGATTGGTGCAGCCGAAGATAATGTCATCCACATATATTTGGCACACAAACAGTTCACCATCATATGTCTTCGTGAAAAGAGTGGGATCTAGGGAACCAGGTATGAAGCCTTTGCTCTTCAGGAAGTATTTGAGTGTGTCATACCAGGCCCGAGGGGCTTGTTTGAGGCCATACAGTGCCTTGTTGAGCTTGTATACCATGTCAGGATGTTTTGGATTTTCAAAGCCAGGTGGTTGTGCAACATACACTTCTTCTTCAATCTTGCCATTGAGAAAGGCACTCTTCACATCCATTTGATATAGAAGTATGTTATGATGATTTGCATAGGCCAGCAGTATGCGTATGGCTTCAAGTCTAGCCACAGGAGCAAATGTTTCATCGAAGTCAATGCCTTCCACTTGAGTATATCCTTGAGCAACGAGACGAGCTTTGTTTCTGGCAACTTGACCATGCTCATCTTGCTTGTTGCGGTATATCCATTTGGTGCCTATTATATTGTGCTTCCATGGATCAGGACGCTTAACCAGTTCCCATACATTATTCAGCTCAAACTGTTGAAGCTCTTCTTGCATAGCTTGAATCCATTCAGGTTCCATGAAGGCTTCTTCAACTTTCTTGGGTTCTGCTATTGAGACGAATGCGAAGTGCCCACAGAAATTTGCTAGCTGAGTTGCCCTTGAACGAGAGAGTGGACCAGGTGCATTGATGCTATCAATTATTCTTTCAATCTGCACTTCATTGGCAACGCGAGGATGTACAGGGCGAAGACTTTGCTCTTGCTGTTCATTGTCGTTGTTGGAAGGAATATCTTCAGGCTGAGCATTGTCTTCATGTTGATCAGGTGCTGAAATGATAAGTTCTTCTTCAGGATGAGCTTCAGAAGGTATAATTTCTCCAGTTCCCATTAGCTTGATTGATTCACTGGATGGAACTTCATCTAGCACATTTGGCAGCTGCTCTCTTTGTGAACCGTTGGTCTCATCGAACCGCACATCCACTATTTCAACCACTTTGTAATGAAAGAGATTGAAGACTCTGTAGGAGTGCGAATCCTTTCCATATCCAAGCATAAAACCCTCATGTGCTTTTGGTGCAAATTTTGAGGTGTGATGTGGGTCCTTGATCCAGCACCTTGCGCCAAATACTCTGAAGTAACTGACATTTGGCTTCTTGCCAGTAAGGAGCTCATAAGATGTCTTGTTCAGTAGCTTGTGAAGATAAACACGATTGATTGTATGGCATGCAGTATGAATGGCTTCGGGCCAGAATTTTCTTGGGTCTTGTATTCATCTAGCATCGTTCTGGCCATCTCAATTAGTGTTTTGTTCTTGCGTTCGACGACGCCATTCTGCTGTGGCGTGTACGGGGCTGAGAATTCATGTGTGATGCCCAAGGTATCAAGATATGTATCAAGGCCAGTGTTCTTGAATTCAGTGCCATTGTCACTTCTGATGTGCTTTATCTTGGCGCCAAAATTGTTCATAGCTCGATTGGCAAAGCGTTTGAAGACATCCTGCACTTCAGTCTTGTAAAGGATTATGTGCACCCAAGTATATCTAGAATAATCATCAACAATAACGAAGCCATAGAGGCAAGCAGTAGTAGTTAGAGTTGAGTAATGAGTGGGACCGAAAAGATCCATGTGAAGCAGTTCGAAGGGTCGAGTAGTGGTCATGATTGTCTTCGAGGGATGTTTGGCCCTCGTCATCTTCCCTGCTTCACAGGCACCGCATAAGTGGTCTTTCTTGAACTTGACGCCCTCGATGCCTATGACATGCTTCTTCTTCGCAAGGGTGTGGAGGTGCCTCATGCCAGCATGTCCAAGCCTCCGATGCCAGAGCCAGCATTCTGAAGCCTTTGCTAGAAGACATACTGCAAGCTGTGGCCCTGCTGAGAAATCTACCACGTACAAATCATCTTTTCGATACCCTTCAAACACTAGAGACTTGTCAGATTCCATTAGTACAAGGCAACGATATTTTCCAAACATTACGATCATGTTCAAATCGCAAAGCATTGAGACAGACATTAAGTTGAAGCCAATGGATTCAACAAGCATGACTTTATCCATGTGTTGATCCCTTGAGATTGCAACTCTACCTAGACCCAATACCTTACTTTTACCAGTGTTAGCAAATGTGATGTGGCTCTTGTCGGATGAACATAAGGTTGAGTCCATAAGAAGACTTCTTTTGCCAGTCATGTGATTTGTACACCCACTGTCAATAATCCATTCTGAAGACGCTGGTGTCGTACCCTACAGTGCAGTTAGGGGGATAGGCTTCACCAAGAGCATTGTGAAGCAAAAACATTTGACGAACCAGTGAGTTATGAAAGCTTAGATCCAGGTTAGGACTAATAGGGAGAGTAGCAAGCGATTCAGGTACGAAGTACATAGTAAGACCATTTGGGCATTTGATCTTGCGCCCTACAAGATATTTAAGGTCCCCAGCAATAGCGTCAGACGATTTTGGTTTTCTGCTGGAGACCTTTCCCTGCAAAAGAGAGTTAAGCCTTCTTAACCACCCACATCTTCAAGGGTGGCTTAGAAGCAATAAGTCTAAGTGCAGCATCTGAGAATTTTGGCTTTGAAGCCTTAGCAAACAGTCTTGCAGGCGGACAATAGTACTCATAAGAATAAGCAGAATAGTTCTTGGTCTTATGAACATGGCGGTTTGATGAACCGCTCTCATATTCATATGCCTGAGTATGGTTTCCCTGCAAAACATTTGCGTTAGTGCGACTCAGGTGAGTCCTCTATTTGTATGAAGCCGTTGGACCGTATGAAGCCTTTGGTCTGAGGTTTGTCTTCTTCAAGTGAGGTGTCATGAAGACATTCACAGGAAGATTTTCCAGACACCTTTTCGGAACCCAGATCTTCTTCATAGGCGGTCCATTCCTGCAGTTAGTACCAATGTACCTGGCAAACACTTCACCATTCTGATTCTTAAATAGTATATAGTTTGCATCGAAGGATTCATCAATGATAATGGGGTTAGCACCAGTGAAGCCAGTTAGATTGGATGAATCTGCTAAAGGTTCCTTTGCAGCAACCCACATGGTTTTGGGGTACTGCTCAGGTTTCCAGTAAGAGCCATCTGCATTCATTTTCCTTATGAACCCAACACCCTCTTTCCTAGGGTTTCGGTTCAGAATCTGCTTTTTGAGGACATCACATAGTGTCTGATGCCCTTGAAGACTTTTGTACATCCCTGTTTCAAGCAATGTCTTCAACCTAGCATTCTCATCAGCAATAGCGGTGGTATCCTCAGCAGAGGGGTTAGCTACCACATTAACAGTTGAAGATATTGCAACAGCAGTAGCAGTAGAACATTCAGCAACAGAAGTAGCATTATCACGCTCAATGCATTTAAGACATGGTGGTTCAAATCCTTCCTGAGCGGGACTGATCTGTTTGGCGCGAAGTGACTCGTTTTCCGTTTGAAGATCTTCATGAACCGCTCTCAATTTCTCAAGATCCTGCTTCCTTTGAAGATAATCATAGGAAAGCTTTTCATGAGTTGTTGAGAGAGTTTCATGACGACTTTCAAGTTCCTGATACTTAACTTGAAGATTTTTTATGTCTTCAATTAAGGATTCAGATCGAGTCATTTCAGCACCTAATAGATCATCGCTTTTGTCTAACAGTTTTTGAATATGTTCCATAGCTTTCTGTTGTTCAGTTGCAATTTTAGCAAGTGTTTTGTAGCTAGGTTTTGAACCACAATCAGAGTCATCGTCACTAGATGTTTGATAGTGAGTAGTGCGTGTGTTTACCTTGGCACCGCGTGCCATGAAGCAGTAGGTAGAAGCGGAGTAGTCCTTGTCATTTGCATCGGTGTCGGTGATGAAGTCATTGTCTTCAGTGTAGAAGATGGACTTGGCAACGTATGCTGTAGCCAGACTTGCCACGCCTGAGTCGGATTCCTCCTCAGACTCCACCTCCGCCTCCTCAGAAGCAGACTCCTCCTCTGAATCCATTTCCTTGCCAAAAAACGCATGTGCCTTGCCAGATGAGCTCTTCTTGTGTGATGAAGACTTTGAGGAAGACTTGGAAGAAGACTTTGAGTATTTCTTCTTTTTCTTGTCGTCAGAGTCATATTCCTTGCTCTTCTTCTTGTTTTTGTTCTCATTGTCCCACTGTGGACACTCAGAGATGAAGTGGCCAAGTTTCTTGCACTTGTGACATGTTTTCCTCTTGTAGTCATGAGCAGGAGCTTCATCATTCCTTGAACTTGATCGAGAAGACTTTCTGAAGCCTTTCTTCTTGGTGAATTTTTGGAACTTCTTGACAAGCATAGCAAGTTCCCTTCCAATGTCTTCAGGATCATCAGAACTGCTGTCAGATTCTTCTTCAGATGAGGAGACAGCTTTTGCCTTCAAGGCACGAGTTCGTCCATAGTTTGGACCGTAGATATCTCTTTTCTCCGAAAGCTGAAACTCATGTGTGTTGAGCCTCTGAAGTATGTCAGACGGATCGAGTGTCTTGAAATCAGGACGTTCTTGAATCATCAGGGCCAGGATGTCAAACGAACTATCAAGTGATCTCAGCAGCGTCTTGACGACTTCGTGTTTGGTAATCTCAGTGGCGCCGAGGGCTTGAAGCTCATTTGTGATGTCAGTGAGTTGGTCAAGTGTGTGCTGGACATTCTCATTGTCATTTTGCTTGAAGCGATTGAAGAGGTTGCGAAGGACACTGATTCTCTGATCTCTCTGGGTTGAGATGCCTTCATTGACCTTGGAGAGCCAGTCCTAGACCAGCTTGGATATCTTCAAAGCACTCACACGGCCATACTGTCCTTTGGTCAGATGACCACAGATGATATTCTTGGCAGTAGAGTCCAGTTGAACGAATTTCTTGACATCAGCAGCAGTGCCACCTTCTCCAGCCTTGGGAACGCCGTTCTCGACGACATACCATAGGTCGACGTCAATGGCTTCAAGATGCATGCGCATCTTATTCTTCCAGTAGGGATATTCAGTTCCATCGAAGACGGGGCACGCAGCGGAGACTTTAATTATCCCTGCAGTCGACATAGCTAAAACTCCAGGTGGTTAAACCGAATCACACAGAACAAGGGAGCACCTAGCTCTGATACCAATTGAAAGTGCGTTATATCGACTAGAGGGGGGGGTGAATAGGCGGTTTTTATGAAAGTCTTCAGAACATGGGAGTTTTGAAGACAAACGATAAAATTGAACCTATTACCATGCAGCGGAAGGTAGACTACACAAGGCAAACCATAGCCAAGTATTCAATGAAGTGAAAGCACAAAGACTAATAGCAGCTAGGTAGTAAGGATCAGGTAGGAATATTATGAAGTCAAACAGAACACGCAGTCACTCAGTGAAGACAAATGATAGAGCAAACATACAATGACTTCACAAGGAGTAACAGTAAGTAACGTGAAGTGAAGATGAAACCAGTGACTCGTTGAAGACAATGATTTGTTGAACCAGTTCCAGTTGTTGTGACAACTGTACGTCTGGTTGGACCGGCTAGGTATTTAAACCTTAGGACACACAGTCCCGGACACCCAGTCCTGAACACGCAGCTCAGGACACCCAGTCCTCACCGTATTCTCCTTGAGCTAAGGTCACATAGACCTCGCCCAATCACTCTGGTAAGTCTTCAAGGTAGACTCCCAAACCTTCACAGACTTTGTTCACTGGCAATCCACAATGTCTCTTGGAAGCTCAGAACGCGACGCCTAACCGGCTGGAGGATGCACAGTCCTCAAGTGTAATAAGTCTTCAGATCACACAGACAAGAAGACTTAAGTGACGCCCAATTCTCTCTGGCTCTGGTGGTTAGGGCTTTTATCCTCGCAAGGAATTCTCTCTTAAAGGCTTCGAGGTGGGTTGCTCTCAAACGACAAAAGCCATACTCTCAATCTGAGCAGCCAACCGTTTATGGTTGTAGGGGGTGGGCTATTTATAGCCACTTGGCAACCTGACCTGATTTGTCTGAAATGACCCTGGGTCACTAAGGAACTGACACGTGTTCCAACGGTCAGATTTTAAACACACACGACAACTTTACTTGGGCTACAAGCAAAGCTGACTTGTCCGACTCTGGACAAGATTCGCTCTCATAGTCTTCACTCGAAGACATAGGTTTTTGGTTTAGGCATCACTTCAGTTATTCTGACTGGTTCTCTTGGACCCCACTTAACAGTACGGTGGTTCCTATGACTCAACACAAAAGAAAAAGAACTATGAAAGATCTAAGTCTTCGAGCTCCATAGGCTTCATATCGTGTCTTCTCTTGTCATAGACTTCAATGTGAATATCTTCATATACCACCTTTGACTTCAATGTCTTCATACATTTTTAGGGGTCATCTCTGGTAGTAAAACCGAATCATGAGGGACTTCTACCTGTGTTATCCTGCAATTCTCACAAACACATTAGTCCCTCAACTAGGTTTGTCGTCAATACTCCAAAACCAACTAGGGGTGGCACTAGATGCACTTACAGCCCTGCATCAAAAACAGGATAAGCATCATGACTGGCTCAAGCGTCGGATGCTGAGCCTCTTGGTGGATGTTAATCGCATTCGCAACCTTGCCACTAAGAATGCATTTGTCACTCATGAAACCTGTCGGCGGTCCTGGAAGAGTCTGACATTGCTGAGCTCTGAAGATGATCTTCAACAAGATGGCTTTGCTGAGAGATTCAAGTTTGATTCCACTCCTCCCAGGAACGCTCACTTGCGTCGGATTCCCTCACTTGAAGACTCTAACTACTCATCCTCAACTGCAACTGTCAATGCCAGAGTTATTGATGACGAAGATGATGCTACTTCACCAACTACAACGTCGCCTCAAATCGACCCTGCACCAAGTTCTTCTGCACCACCAGACCTCAACGACGACCCTGCTGCTTCGCCTACTCCTCATGGGAATGCGTAGAAGCTCTATGTCTTCAAACCTTTTTGGTCCTCACTGACAAAAGGGGGAGAAGTATACGAGTTGATAGTCTTCAAGCGGGTCCATAAGGGTGGTTGCTATACTTTTGCCAAGTGCTTACAACTCTCGTTTTCGATACATTTGGTTCTTTTGAGTTGTAACACTTAAATTTGATGGTCGTCTGCTACCTTTTCTGTCAACTATGTGATGCGATAATAAATTCCGCATGTGCGATGATAAATTCCACACGAAGTCATTTTGCAGACATCCATTTATCATTATGCATGTCATTATCTTCGTTATATCTTTTCATGCATGATGAATTGTCTTCATAAGTTGAAGAGGATCTCCACAAGTACAACCTGCCATGTGCATTTGCATTCAAAAGCAAAATACTTATATGAACATCTTCAGGGGGAGCCTTTTGCTACTTATGAAGATAATACCTTAATCCTTTACAATTTCACATACTTTTATCCCTGTTGAAAACTTCAACCAGTTTTTCATCAATCACCAAAAAGGGGGAGATTGTAAGTTCATCTAGTGCCACCCCTAGTTGGTTTTGGAGTATTGACGACAAACCTGGTTGAGGGACTAATGTGTTTGTGAGAATTGCAGGATAACACAGGTAGTAGTCCCTCACTGATTTGGTTTACCTACCGGAGATGACCCCTAAAAATGTGTGAAGACATTGAAGACAATGGTCGTGTATGAAGAGTTTCACATTGAAGACTATGACATGAGAAGACATCGTATGAAGACTATGGATTGCGAAGACATAGTTGTTTCGTAGTTTCATTTTCTTCTTTGTTGAGTCATAGGAACCACCGTACTGTTAAGTGGGGTCCAAGTGAACAAAGTCAGAGTGACTGAAGTGATGCTCAACCAAATCCTATGTCTTCGAGCGAAGACAATGAGAGCAAATCTTATCCAGAGCTGGATAAGTCCACTTTACTTGTAGCCCAAGTCAAGCTGTCGCGTGTGTTTGAAATCTGACAATTAGACATGTGTCAGTTCCTTAGTGACCCAGGGTCATTTCAGACAAATCAGGTCGGGTTGCCTAGTGGCTATAAATAGCCCACCCCCTACACCATAAATTGGTGGTTGCTCAGAGTTAGTGCACGGCTTTTGTCGTTTGAGAGCAACCCACCTCGAGGCCTTTGAGAGAGAAATCCTTGCGAGGACAAAGCCCTAAACACCCAGAGCCAAAGAGCGTTAGGCATCACTGAAGTCTTTCTGTCTGTGAATCCTCCAACCGGTTAGGCGTCGCGTTCTGAGCATCCAAGAGTCATTGTGGATCGCCGGTGAACGAAGTCTGTGAAGGTTTGGAAGTCTACCTTGAAGACTTACCAGACTGATTGGGCGAGGACTGTGTGTCCTTAGCTCAAGGGGAATAAGGTGAAGACGTGGTCTTCTGAGTTGAATCTCAGCCTCCCTAACCAGACGTATAGTTGTCACAGCAACTAGAACTGGTCCAACAAATACCTGTCCTCACCAAGCAACTGGTTCTATCTTTACCTCTCTCATTACTTATAGTTTGTCTTCGTGAAGTCATTGCCTGCTTGCATGATATGATTGACTTCACTGTGTGAAGACTGTTGTTGATTGGTTTCATACTTTCTTCCATCTTGATCCATACTACCTAGCTACTGATAGTCTCCGTGCTTTCACTTCATTTCTTACTTGTCTATGGCTTGTCTAGTGTAGTCTACCTTTCGCTGCATATTAATAGGTTCATTTCTACTGTTTGTCTTTAAAACCCCCGTGTTTTGAAGACTTTCATAAAAATCGCCTACTCACCCTCCCCCCTCTAGTCGATCACTAGCACTTTCATATTCTCATTTGTGGAAATTCGGGGTATATCAACAATCAGTGTCTGGCTACCACCATGAGGTCAAAAAATCTCTTGGTAATATGAGGTAATGTAACCTCTTAATTAATGTCCTCTCCCTCAATAACACCCTCAAGCTATGTTCATTTCTATGTGTGTCGGGTGCTACTTGTTGTTGTTGTTGTTGTTGTATTTGTATCTTAACCTTGGTTTTGAAAATGAAAATTGTTCAGGCCGGCTTTTGCCCACTGTAGCAGCACAAAAAAAGAAAACCTCAAGCTAAATTGTTTTCCTATGACGCCCATTCGCGACAAGATGGAAATATAGTATGCCCTGATCTTCTCCCTTTGGCATGTGCTTTTAATTCAAATGTAAACTTGCTTGACATGCCTAGCCCGTGGTGTGTGATATGCTCTATCAGCACACTGCTCATCATACTACTAAACTGAATTAATTAATATTAAGTGAATTCGATTTTTACCCCATATTTTGACATTTTTCACACTAATTACCTTATTTAGCGAGATTTCATCAGGTTTACCCCATTTAGCAAAAGTTTGGCCATAATTTATCCAGTTTAAAATTTTGTGAGTGTTCTGACCGGTGGGTCGCAATTGTCAGGTCCAGCTGCCAAGCCACGTTAGTGGTTTTTATGGCTATTTTTCTCATTGATGATTCGGGCTGCACCGACCGGCACGGCCCGATAAAGGACACTCGCGTCGCGTCCAACACACAATGTGCGAGTCGGCTGTACACCACGCTCGCCTCCAATCGCTTATTGCTTGTGTTGCTCACCCCCATTAAATTGCATCGCCCGTGCAGGCTTCCGACCGCATGCACCCATCAGGCTCACTCAAACCAAGGGCTAGGGATTGTGAGGCAGCGGCGGCGGCGGCACCTTCAGCAGCTGGTGCCGAGGGTCCGGCCACGCGATTTCATACCTCTAGCATGGTGCGAGCGATGCGTGCTGTGAATATTGGAGGCCAGTATGGCGCAGCCCGACTCGGGCGTTGTGCGTTGTACGCGAGCAACTTGCTCTGGTGCGATCATACCGGGCAGGGACGGGCGAGAGAAGCTGTGAGGATCGGTTCATCAAGAAGAAAATTAGGCAGGAAAAACCGTCGGTGTGGCATGCTAGCTGGACCTGACAATAGGGACCCCCCGTTAGAAAGCTCACAAAATTTTCAACAAGGTAAATTATGGCAAAACTTTCGCTAAATGGGTAAAACAGATGAAATCTTGCTAAATGAGGTAATTAGTGTCGAAAATGTCAAAAAAAGGGGGTAAAAACCAAAATTCACTCAAATAAAAATTACTTAAAAACCTCTCTTAGTTCTTCCCCAAGCTCCGCCACCAGCATCTACTAGCAAGTAGCATGGGAATTTGCACGAGCTGGAAATGGTGTCAAATGTCATGAATAGCCTAGCTTTGGAGTTTCCCGGACCGGGACCAGAGCCAACTGAAGATAAACCGGAGGTACGAATGATAAACTTGCCAGATCAGTGATACTTGCGTCCAATAATTATGCTCTGTGTCGTCGTGTAATGCACTGCATGTCGATCGCTGTCTAGGCACATCCATCCATCCACCCACTGGACCAGCATTGCTGCGGCCGCTAGGCCTGCCAGCCATGCCAATGTGCACTTGGACAGGGCCTCTATCACGCAGCAGCGCAGTGGTCCATCTCCTCTCTGTTTTTCACGGAGCAAACAACAGCTGCCACTCCTTTTTATTTTGGGCAATATATATAGCTGCCGCTCTTGTCCCGAGTCACGCTCTGGCTAAAGGACGATACTAACTAGAGAGAGGATTTTATTTTTCTTGTAGATTTTTCAGTAAAGCACCTGGACCAGGGTAGAGATAAGACAAGCTTTTATTAAAGATACATGTGTTGGCCCCATTTTTGCTGATGGGTTGGATCACTAGTTTTTAGTGCATCGATCCCTGGACTTGGCTTGATATCATTGTCATCATGTCATGTAACGAGATGATCCCTGGACTTGGCTTGGCAGAGAGAGCGGACAATCTTAAACACATGGCTATGCATTTCATCGGCCAACTGTCAGTAAAGCAACAAGAAAGTAAGAACCGTTCAAAATTAGAACGTAAAGTTAACGATGAAGTTGGACCATTTTGTAAGGGAACAGAGGGTCTTTGACAAGGGAAGCCACTGTCTTCAATTTGTGCTTAACATTATGGCAGACATGCTAGCAGTTCTTTCTAATAGAACCAAAGTAGATTTTTTTAGCAGCAATAGAACCAAAGTAGATGACTGAACCCTCTAGACTGTCCGCCCCATTTCGGTGGCGGTTAGCGTAACTTACGGACATGCGATTCCAGGGCGATCCCGATCGCGCTAGGGTTCCTGGCCATAGTTCACGCCGTCGTGCATCATCACCGTGGATCGAACCAGCGCCAGCACACCACCAAAAACAGTCCCATCCACCAAAAGCCTTCCGCGAGCTAGGGATCGCGGCCGTACACCACGATCTGTCCCTAGGGTTCCTAGTGAAGTCGTAGGGAGGAGGGGAGGAGATGGAGGATGTTGAGGGGTTGATGAGGGGACTGAAGTTGTCTACGGTGGAGAAGAGGGGAATGAAGATCGGGGAAGTAGAGAAGGGGAAAGCTAATGCATGGGGTGCGGATGACCCCCAGGCAGTAGGGAAACTATTCTCGGAGAAGCCAGCGCATGCGGGGGGTGATCGGACAAACCTTGGGACGGATCTGGTGCCCGATCAAAGGGCTAGAGTGCAAGGAGCTAGAGACAAACATCTTTCTCTTCACGTTCCGGCAAGCATCTGGATGGAGGAGAGCGCTGGAGGAGGGCCCGTGGTGGTTTGACAAAGAGTTGTTGGTAATGGAGGATTTTGATCCGGACAAGACGGTGGACGAATATGACTTCAATTTGATCCCTATGTGGATCCGTGTGTTCGGACTCCCTCTGGGCCAGATGAATAGGGCTACGGGAGAGCGGATCGGTGCTGATTTCCATGAGTTTGTTGATGTGGACGTTGGGCATGATGGTAAAGCTATAGGTAAATATCTGCGGGTCAAGGTCAGACTGAATATACGAGAACCCCTGATGAGAGGTTTCGTGCTGGATCGGGACAAGAAGGAGGAGGAAAAGGGTGGAGAGGGGGTCGGGGTGGAAGGGGGAGAGGAGAGCCAGAAGAAGAAGAAGGGTTTGCTATGGTGCCGTTTTGAATATGAGTACATGCCCGATTTCTGCTATGCTTGTGGTGTGATCGGACACGGAGAGAAGGAGTCTAGACTTAAACCTCCAAGGGGAGAAGCGCCGCAGTATGGGCCATGGCTGAGAGCGGAAGAGACAAACCATAGGAGACTAGATGTCATTGCTCATGGTAAAGGACAGGGCAGTAGGAGCTTCAGTGGGAGCGACAGTAGTCAGGAGAGGAGAAGAAAATATGGCTGGGGCAACGGGTCGCGGGGTTCATATAGTAATGCTATTTCTTAGAGGAAGGAAGAGCTTGTATCAAAGAGCAGTGATAAGGAGAAGGGTGGGGAAGAGAAGGAAGTATCTAGTCCTCTCAAAATCCCGGCCGTGGGGGGTGGCGAGGTAGGAAGTAAGGTAGCAAGAAGCATCCAATTTTCAGAGCCCCTGGTCGTGCAGAAGGACCAAGAGCAGACCCAGATGGCAGTAGATCAAAATACTCCTGATGGAGAGGAGGGG
>NC_041386.1:510647635-510651562 GCF_002162155.2 Triticum dicoccoides | reverse complement strand
TTGAGGGGGAAGTAGCAGTTGAGTATGTGGCGAAAGTGAAGAGCAGCAATAAGTTTAAGCGCTTGTACCGCCCAGAGAACTTTGGTAGTCATGAGGGGTTGGAGGTCAGTCTGGGGAAGAGAGGGGGTGAGGAGATGGTTGTGGATGGATGATACATTGCAAAGAAGGGACGTGGGGAGGGGGAGGAGGGGCAGATGATGACACAAAACATGAAGGCGGCAAACAATGCTATAATAGTGGTGCACGCAAACTCAAACACATTGGCCGGGCTGTCGGAGCAGCCCTGCCGGGAGCAATGAAAATCATAAGTTGGAACTGTCGGGGACTCGGGAATGGCCCGGCATTTCGTTCTCTTCTTGATCTAGGAAGAGTGGAGGTTCCCGATGTTTTGTTCCTGTGTGAAACTCGACTGAAAGAAAAGAAGTTGGGGCAGTTCAGGTGGTCGTTGGGGCTCGCCAACATGGTAGCTTGGAAAGATGAAAGTAGTGGGAGGGGTGTAGCTTTGTTTTGGAGAAGGGGTTTGGATGTTTCCTTGAGATCATACGGACGGAGACATGTGGATGTGGATATATGTAACACCCTCGATGCGACTATATCTCCCACATGTCGAGGCACGACTTAGAGGCATAATCTCATTCAAGGCATATGTCGCAAGTTAGGCAATCTTCACAACATCCCATGTAATATGAATAATAAAGGGGAGATAACATAGTTGGCTTACACTCGCCACGTCAATCAAGTACATAAATAACATTACATCATCCAAACGGCGCCAAAATAAAAGAGAACCCAACATGCGACAACGGTCCCGTTCACCCCCAACTGGGCACCACTACTGATCATCGGGAAAGGAAACATAGTAACGTTGAGAGTCTTCGTCGAACTCCCACTTGAGCTCATGCGCGTCTCCTGGAGCGGAATCATCGGGCCCTGCATCTGGTGAATAGTAATCTGTGAGCCACAGGGACTCAGCAATCTCGCACCCTCGCGATCAAGACTATTTAAGCTTATAGGTATGGCAAGGTAAATATATGTGGAGCTGCAACAAGCGACTAGCATATATGGTGGCTAACTTATTCGCAAAAGAGAGCGAGAAGAGGAGGCAAAGCACAAGCGAGAAACTAGAGAGCAACCTGCGCAAACATTACTCCAACACCGTGTCCACTTCCCGGACTCCGCCGAGAAGAGGCCATCACGGTAACACACTCAGTTGATTCATTTTAATTAAGTTAAGGTTCAAGTTATCTACAACCGGACATTAACAAATTCCCATCTGCCCATAACCGCGGGCACGGCTTTCGAAAGTTCAAATCCCTGCAGGGGAGTCCCAACTTAGCCCATGACAAGCTCTCACGGTCAACGAAGGAATAGACCTCCTCCCAAGATGTTCCGATCAGACTCGGTATCTCGGTTACTCAAGACACTTCGACGGGTTAAAACAAGACCAGCAACACCGCCCGAATGTGCCGACAAATCCCGATAGGAGCTGCACATATCTCGTTCTCAGGGCACACTGAGATGAGAAAGACGTCGGGTAGGCTAGCCCAGAGTTGCCCCTGGTAGCCCCGGACATCGCTCAGTTGGACCAACACTCAAAGGAGCACTGGCCCGGGGGGGGGGGCTAAAATAAGATGACCCTTGAGTCTGCAGAACCCAAGGGAAAGAAAAGGCTAGGTGGCGAATGGTAAAACCAATGTTGGGCATTTCTGGAAAAGCTTTAATCAAGGCGAACTATCAAGGGGTTCCCATTATAACCCAACCGCGTAAGGAACGCAAAATCCAGGAACATAACACCGATATGACGGAAACTAGGGCGGCAAGAGTGGAACAAAACACTAGGCGAGAGGCCGAGCCTTCCACCCTTTACCAAGTATATAGATGCATTAAGATAGCAAGATAATATAATGATATCCCAACAAGTACATAAAGGTTCCAACAAGGAACGGCCATCAATCTTCACCTGCAACTAGCAACGCTATAAGAAGGGTTGAGCAAAGCGGTAACATAGCCAATCAACGGTTTGCTAGGACAAGGTGGGTTAGAGGTTTGACATGGCAATTTGGGAGGCTTAAAAGCAAATGGTAGGCATCGCAGCATTGGCATAGCAAAAGAGCGAGCAAACTAGCATAGCAAAGATAGTAGTGATTTCGAGGGTATGATCATCTTGCCTACACGGTTGTCAGAGTTGACTGGATCCTCGAAAGCAAACTCAACGGGCTCCTCGTTAGCGAACTCGTCTCCCGGCTCTACCCAAACAAGACAAACAAGCAACAAGGATACAATCAACCACGTGCAAACTCAAACAACACAATGCAAAGATGATATGCTATGCGGGATGCGATGCGGGATGCAAAATGCAAGATATGACAGGAAATGCATGAACCTGGCCTCAACTTGGAAAACCAAGTGTGCCACTGGAAAAATGAGATGAAATCTCTTGAAAACGATATAAAGAACGCCGGAATCGGAGCTACGGTTTGGAAATGGCAAGCGATTCAAATATGACACCGGTCTGCGATTTACAGCAAGTAGTCATCTAAATGCAAAGAGATGAACATGCTACAGCACCCAAATATGACAACAAAATACATGGAAGGGATGCATTCAAGATTCTTAACAAAAGTCTAGCACTGAGCTACGGCCAATTCATCCATTAACAGGTTCAAACAAGCATGGCAAAAATGCATATGGCAAACATATCTCAGACTTAGTGAAATTAACACTTGTCTGGAATTTCAGACCAGGTAGCCCTCTTCGGAGCAACAAAACTACATGCTACAGGATCTGAACATGGCAAAGTAAAGCATGGTATGGAGCTACTCAAAGAGCTTAACAAAAGTCCCTTAGTGACCTTGAGCCAAAAGGGATCAGAAAATATAAATGCAAGCATGTGAACATGGCAAAAACATAATCAGTTTACGAGCTCGATGTACTCACAGACTTAGTGAAAACTGACACATACTGAAACATAACTCAAGTAGGCATGTTTACGAGCTCGATGCACTCACTACGGTGCAAGTCATGGCAATACAAGCATACACCCATCAAGAAGGCACAAAATTCAAGCTAGACATGGCAAGAACAATAGCATAGCATGCACGGATCAACTACAACATCATCGGCAAAATTGCAGACAAGTTGACAATCTGCCCAGATTCACAAAGTAGCAAAAGTAGAGCTCGATTGACTCAAGCTAGGATGCTCCATAATTGCAAACAAAGACATGTATGGATAGAGCACTACAATATTAACAAAACATCCTTACTGATCATCCTCAAAAGAGGCACGGATCACTAGGAAACAACATGAATATATGGCATCATGAGATAAACAGCTCCAGGACTTAGTGAAATTGCTAAGTCCCTGAAAACAGAATTACTAAGTGCACCACTTTGCAAGCTTGCACTAGACACCACACACATCACAAAAATACATGGGTTGCACCTCTCGAAAGATGATAAAAGCCTTAACAAAACACATGTAGAGCATCAGGGCATAGCATGCACACATTAATCATGGCAAAAATGACAAAAACCTAAATGGAGCAGCAGATCTGACAATTAACTCAAGTAGCCCTCTTCTAACAGCATTTCGGGCATCAAGATGAGCTCAAATGAAAATGATGCAATGGAACAAAATGATGTACTCTCTGAGATGAACATTTTTATATGCTATATGCATGAATAGGAGCTACGGATGCAAAGTTATGGAGCTACGAACAGGAGCATATGGATCTGCAATTTTGGGACTTAGTGAAAAAAAAACACCTACGGGATCTAGGGTTTGCACGGATTACGAGGACGGTCGGATCTTCACCGGAACAGTGCTCGGGGCCGCCGGAGAGGTCGAGGTGGCCGGAGCTCGCCGGACGGCGAGGGGCGAGGCAGGGCCGAGGCGGGGCCGAGGCGGCGGAGCGGCACGGGGAGG
>NC_041386.1:510642583-510647249 GCF_002162155.2 Triticum dicoccoides | reverse complement strand
GCACGGGGAGGCGCGGCGAGGCGGCGGGGGCTGGCGAGGCGGCGCGGCGTGGGCGGAGGCGGCGGGGCCGGCGAGGAGCTTCGGGGCGGCGATGGCGCGCGGCGGCGCCGGGCTGCCGTGGTCGGGGAAGACGGAGGCGCGGGCGGGCGGCGGCGGCGTGTTCGGCCGGAACGGACACGTCCGGCGTGGCGCGAGGTGGATTTTTAGGGTTTCGGGGAGGGGGATCCGAGATTTTCAAGGAGGACCTATTTATAGGCCTAGAGGGAGCTAGGAGAGTCCAAATGAGGAGCGGTTTTCGGCCACGCGATCGTGATTGAACACTCTAGATGATGGAGCAGAGTTAGGTGGGTTTTGGGCCAAATTGGAGGGGTGTTGGGCTGCAACACACATGAGGCCTTTTCGGTCCCTCGGTTAACCGTTGGAGTATCAAACGAAGTCCAAATGATACAAAACTTGACAGGTGGTCTACGGGTAGTAAACCAAGGCCGCTTGGCAAGTATCGGTCCAATCCGGAAATGTTTAATCCCCACACACGAAAGAAAGGTGGAAATGACCACCGGAGGAGAACGAAGCGCCGGAATGCAAAACGGACAACGGGGAAAATGCTCGAATGCATGATACGAACACGTATGCAGATGCAATGCACATGATGACATGATATGAGATGCATGACAATGACAACAACACACGGAGACAAAACCCGAACCCGAGGAAATAAATACAACTTAACGCCGGAAACGGCAGAGTTGGAGTACAAATTGGGAAAGTTACATCCGGGGTGTTACAATATAGTAAGGGAGGATGGTATGATATGGCGTCTGGCAGGGGTTTATGGAGAGTCGGCAATGGAGAGAAAGAAGGAGACGTGGAAGTTACTGCGCATCTTGAAGCAACAGCACCAGAATGGTCGCCCGTGGCTTTGTCTTGGTGACTTCAATGAAGTCCTCACAAGCAGTGAGAAGCTAGGAGGTGTTGATCGTCCGCAACACTATCTGGATGATTTTCGGCAAGCACTGGACACCTGTGAACTGCGGGATATAGGGTTTGAAGGCGATATGTGAAGGAAATATGCCCTAGAGGCAATAATAAAGTTATTATTTATTTCCTTATATCATGATAAAAGTTTATTATTCATGCTAGAATTATATTAAGCGGAAACATAATACATGTGTGAATACATAGACAAATAGAGTGTCACTAGTATTCCTCTACTTGACTAGCTCATTGATCAAAGATGGTTATGTTTCCTAACCATAGACATGAGTTGTCATTTGATTAACGGGATCACATCATTAGGAGAATGATGTGATTGACTTGACCCATTCCGTTAGCATAGCACTTGATCATTTAGTTTGTTGCTATTACTTTCTTCATGACTTATACATGTTCCTATGACTATGAGATTATGCAACCCCCATTTACCGGAGGAACACTTTGTGTGCCACCAAACGTCACAACGTAACTGGATGGTTATAAAGGTGCTCTACAGGTGTCTCCGAAGGTACTTGTTGGGTTGGCGTATTTCGAGATTAGGATTTGTCACTCCGATTGTCGGAGAGGTATCTCTGGGCCCTCTCGGTAATGCACATCACTTAAGCCTTGCAAGCATTGTAACTAATGAGTTAGTTGCAGGATGATGTATTACAGAACGAGTAAAGAGACTTGCTGGTAACGAGATTGAACTAGGAATTGAGATACCGACGATCTAATCTCGGGCAAGTAACATACCGATGACAAAGGGAACAACGTATGTTGTTATGCGGTCTGACCGATAAAGATCTTTGTAGAATATGTGGGAGCCAATATGAGCATCCAGGTTCTGCTATTGGTTATTGACCGGAGACGTGTCTCAGTCATGTCTACATTGTTCTTGAACCCATAGGGTCCGCACGCTTAAGGTTTTGATGACAGTTATATTATGAGTTTATGAGTTTGGATGTACCGAAGGAGTTCGGAGTCCCGGATGAGATCGGGGACATGACAAGGAGTCTCGAAATGGTCGAGACAAAAAGATCGATATATTGGACGACTATATTCGGACATCGGAAAGGTTCCGAGTGATTCAGGTATTTTTCGGAGTACCAGAGAGTTACGGGAATACGTATTGGGCCTTATTGGGCCATACGGGAAAGAAGGAAAAGGGCCTCAAGGGTGGCCGCACCCCTCCCCTTGGTCTGGTCCAAATTGGACTAGGGAAGGGGGCGCCCCGTTCCTTCCTTCTCCTTTTCCCTTCCTCTTTTCCTATTCCATATGGGAGGTGGAATCCTACTAGGACTAGGGAGTCCTAGTAGGACTCCACACTTGGCGCGCCCCCTCCTAGGGCCGGCCTCCTCCTCCCTTGCTCCTTTATATACGAGTGCAGGGGGCACCCCAAAGACACAACAATTGATCCTTGAGATCTATTAGCCATGTGCGGTGCCCTCCTCCACCATAATCCTCGATAATATTGTAGCGGTGCTTAGGCGAAGCCCTGCGACAGTAGAACATCAAGATCGTCACCACGCCGTCGTGCTGACGGAACTCTTCCCAGACATTCTGCTGGATCGGAGTCCGGGGATCGTCATCGAGCTGAACGTGTGCTAGAACTCGGAGGTGCCGTAGTTTCGGTGCTTGATCGGTCGGGCCGTGAAGACGTACGACTACATCAACCGCATTGTGCTAACGCTTCCGCTTTCGGTCTACGAGGGTACGTAGACAACACTCTCTCCTCTCATTGCTATGCATCACCATGATCTTGCATGTGCGTAGGAAATTTTTGAAATTGCTACGTTCCCCAACAGTGGCATCTGAGCCAAGTTTTATGCGTTGATGTAATATGCACGAGTAGAACACAAGTGAGTTGTGGGCGATATAAGTCATACTGCTTACCAGCATGTCACACTTTGGTTCGGCGGTATTGTTGGATGAAGCGGCCCGGACCAACATTACGCGTACGCTTATGCAAGACTGGTTCTACCGACGTGCTTTACACACAGGTGGCTGGCGAGTGTCAGTTTCTCCAACTTTAGTTGAACCGAGTGTGGCTACGCCCGGTCCTTGTGAAGGTTAAAACAGCACCAACTTGACAAACTATCGCTGTGGTTTTGATGCGTAGGTAAGAACGGTTCTTGCTCAGCCCGTAGCAGCCACGTAAAACTTGCAACAACAAAGTAGAGGGCGTCTAACTTGTTTTTGCAGGGCATGTTGTGATGTGATATGGTCAAGACGTGATGAGATATAAGTTGTTGTATGAGATGATCATGTTTTGTTGAAGTTATCGGCAATAGGCAAAAGCCTTATTGTTATCTCTCTATTGCATAAGATGCAAGCACCAAATCATTGCTTTACTTTATCGCTATACGATAGCAATAGTTGCAAGAGCAATTGTTGGCGAGACAACCATGTGACGACACATTGATATAGATCAAGATGATGGAGATCATGGTGTCATGCCGGTGACGATGGAGATCATGACGATACTTTGGAGATGGAGATCAAAGGCACAAGATGATGATGGCTATATCATGTCACATATTTTGATTGCATGTGATGTTTATCTTTTATACATCTTATTTTTTGCTTAGTTCGACGGTAGCTTTATAAGATGATCTCTCATTAATTATCAAGGTACAAGTGTTCTCCCTGAGTATGCATCGTTGCGAAAGTTCTTCGTGCTGAGACACCACGTGATGATCGGGTGTGATAGGCTCTACGTTCAAATACAACGGGTGCAAAACAGTTGCACACGCGGAATACTGAGGTTAAACTTGACAAGCCTAGCATATAACAGATATGGCCTCGGAACACGGAGACCGAAAGGTCGAGCGTGAATCATATAGTAGATATGATCAACATAGTGATGTTCACCATTGAAACTACTCCATCTCACGTGATGATCGGACATGACTTAGTTGATTTGGATCACGTGATCACTTAGAGGATTAGAGGGATGTCTATCTAAGTGGGAGTTCTTAAGTAATATGATTAATTGAACTTTAATTTATCATGAACTTAGTCCTGGTAGTATTAGCATATCTATGTTGTAGATCAATAGCTCGCGATGTTACTCCCCGTTTAATTTTGATATGTTCCTAGAGAAAACTAAGTTGGAAGATGTTAGTAGAAATGATGCGGATTGGATCCGTGATCTGAGGTTTATCCTCATTGCTGCACAGAAGAATTATGTCCTTAATGCACCGCTAGGTGACAGACCTATTGCAGGAGCAGATGCAGACACTACTGGAATCAGCTACTTTGCCATCTGCCAGCTCTTTGCCGTCGGCTAGCAGACGACAAAGAAGCTCTTTGCCATCAGCTACCGAAAAGCGGACGGCAAAGAAATGGCAGATGGTAAAACAGGCCTTTGCCATCAGCCGGCTCTTTGCCGTCAGCCAGCAGACGGCAAAGAAACTTTGCCATCCGCTGGCTGACGGCAAAGAGAGAGGTGGCCCCCACCCCCCGTCCGTTTAGAAAAAACTTAACGCCCCACCTCTTTGCCGTCCGCTAGCGGACGACAAAGGGAAATTATTGGGGACGACAAAGATAGGCGGACGGCAAAGAAGGGCCTAACTAACGGCCCCATCCCCCTGCCTGTTACTCTCTGTTCTCTCCATCTCTCCTCCCCGACGCCCCGCACCCACCGCCGCCCCCGCCCCCCGCCGCCGCCCCCACCCCGCCGCCAGGCGCC
>NC_041386.1:510637179-510641369 GCF_002162155.2 Triticum dicoccoides | reverse complement strand
CGACCCCGAAACAGCATCCCGACCCCAACACAGCACCCCGACACCGACACGGCACCCCGACCCCCGACACCTCCCGAAAAGGTGTTCTTTGGCCTTCCAGAGGCCGACGGGGTAATATATTTGTGAATTATTAGTTAGGTCATATATTCTTTGATTTTGTTATGAAAAACATCATATATAATTGTGTTGACCGGGTAGTTTTAAATGTGCAGTTGTTTCATCGCTGCGAGGTTTGGTGTTCGATGACCTCGCCGTGCGTCTGACGAGCTCTGCCCCTTCATTCGTGGGTGAGCACAAATGACATGTCCTCCTCCCCCATTAATTATTTGCTCTATTCCGATGAAACTTGATAGCTAGCTATATATGTGTCTTGAATCATCAGTATGCGTAACCAATATGTGTCTCCCGTTCGAAAGCGTCATAGTTATAAATATGCATGCATTTGCATATTTATAACCTTGATTCTTTCGAATTGTCCAACACTATCCATGGACAGCCCGAGTATGTGTAGATTGGGTTCGCTTTCCCATATGCTTTGCTCCGGATCCGACGCATAAATTTCGTCAGTGCCTCCCTTGTTGTTCTCCGGGTACACATCCTCTCTGTTTATTGCAGAGACGTGTATCAGGAGAACAGCGGGGAGGTGCTGCCGAAATTTTGCGTCGGATCCAGAGCATAGCATGGGAAAATGAACCCAATCTACACATACACGGGTGGGATTAGGACCTATCATTACCTATTAGAGTGTAGGTTGCATGAACGTAATAAAATTGACAAAGTAGATCAACTGATGAATATATACATGGTGAATTACATATATAACTGTTGTGTGTCCAGTAGCTCTGAAAGTCAAGATGAGTGACCGTGCGTGGATGTATACCGGTCACACTGGTCAGAACAAATGGAGTGCTGAATGGTTCACAAAAACCAAGGGGTTTGTGCAAGCCGCATTTGCAAATGGCCAAAAGAAAACCTGGTGCCCCTGTTTCCGGTGCGGCAATTGGGAAAAGAAGACAGAGGCTGAAATGGGCAAACACCTGCAGAAGAGTGGTTTTACGCCCGATTATACGGTGTGGACATTTCATGGTGAGTCTGCCCAACGTGACCGAGCTGAGGTGGATCGTCGTCGCACCGACAAGCATGGTACCGGGATGGAAAACATGGTGCAAGACTATGATGATGCTTGGGATTCGGACGAGGAGATGGAGGAATCTGCAAAGGCCTTCAATGAAATGTTGGAGTCTTCAAAACGTCCGCTCCATGAGCACACTGAGCTTTGTCAGTTGGATGCCATCTCACAAGTAATGGCTCTGAAGGCTCAGTTCAACTTGGGCAGAGAATGCTATGACGCAATTATGACAGTATTTGGACCCTTTCTACCCAAAGGCCATGTAATGCCTGCAAACCTGTACCAGTCGGACAAAATCCTCCGTGCACTGAAGATGCCCTATGAGAAGATACATGCCTGTGAGAAAGGATGTGCCTTATTTAGGCTTGACTATGCGGACTTGAACTATTGTCCCATTTGCAAGTCTTCCAGGTATATTGTGGTAGACAACGGTATGGGTGAGAAGACATAGACCAAAATCCCCGTTAGTGTTCTTCGGTATATGCCAATCATACCAAGACTTCAACGTCTTTTCATGGTCGAAGAGACGGCCAGACAGATGACATGGCACAAAACAGGCAAAAGAACCGAACTAGATGCAGATGGGAATCTGATGATGGTACACACATCGGATGGTATTGCGTGGAAAAAGTTTGATGAATTACATGCTGACAAAGCGGCAGATCCGAGGCATCCTCGAGTCGGCATCAGCACGGATGGGTTCAGTGTGTTTGGTATGACGGCGGCCCAATACAGTTGTTGGCCCGTATTTGTCTTTCCACTCAATCTCCCCCCCGGACAGATTATGCAAAGAAAGAACATTTTCCTGACGTTGATAATTCCAGGGCCCAACTATCCAGGGAAAAATATGAATGTGTACATGCAGCCGCTTAAGGACGAATTGCAAGAAGCCTGGGATAATGGGTTCAAGACATACGACGCCTTTAGCAAATGGAACTTCATAATACGTGTCTGGTACATGTACTCGACGCATGACTTGCCGGCGTATGCGCTATTCGTTGGCTGGTGTGTGCATGGAAGGTTCCCGTGCCCCACATGCAAGGGAGCTCTTGAGTTTCGTTGGCTTCAGGCCGGTCGCAAGTTTTCTTGCTTCGACATGCATAGACAGTTCCTGGATCCTCGCCATAAGTTCAGGAAAGACAAGAAGAACTTCATCAGGGGTAGAGTTGTCAAAAACTCTGCACCACCTGCATTGACAGGCCAACAGACCCTGGATCAGTTAAACGCTCTCGAGCCAGATCCACAACATCCAGGGTACTTCAAGGGGTATAATACTAAGCACGCGTGGACTCACAAAACATGCTTATGGGATCTGCCTTACTTCAAAGACCTCCTTTGCCCACACAACATCGACGTGATGCACACTGAGAAGAATATCGCCGAGGCACTTTTTGGTACATTGTTCGGCATAGATGGGAAGTCAAAGGATAATACTAAGGCTAGAGTCGATCTGGAGGCGCTATGTGATAGGCCGTTACAAAACATGAAAGAACCGAAAGGAAAGCAGAACTGGACGAAGCCAAAGGCATGGTTCAATCTTTCAGGCACGCTACAATAAGGCGGATAAGGTGCCAGAGGTGTACGACCTGTATGCCATGGCCCACACTGGCCCTTACAAGAAAGTCAAGGCATTCTCTGCGTCTGACCTCGATGATCCAAAGAACTTCACCAACATCTCCGCCCATGACAAGCTCGTGCAATATAGAGATCAGGCGAAGGCGAGGAAAGGGGAGGACTTTAACCCGAGCCAGGGTCCCATTGATACAGAGCTGCTGATGATATCTGGTGGCGGGAGGTCCCATGGCTCCATAGCCATGGGATATGGACTTATCCGTTGTCCTAGCACTCTCCCGGAGATCAAGGCGCGCCAGCCGAGCTCCGCTCCTGAGATAAGGCCTCGTGAACGGCCAGTCCAACTCGCCTTCAAGGTTAGTTATACGTACTCAGCTATCTTTCTCCATTACATTGTGTGCGCTTCCATCAATGATTACAAATGGTCATGTGAGTGGTGTTGCAGGTTGCTATACAGAGTGAGAGAGATAGAACGGAGAAACTTCTGGCGGAGGCGGCGGAGAGGCAGCGGGAGTTAGAGGAGAGGACGACAAAGATGTTGGAGGAGGAGAGGGCACGGAATGACATGTAGGCAAGGGCCATGTACGAGCTCCTTGTGGTAAGTTTCTTCTACAGATTACTTGCTAGTCTTAACATTTGAGTCTCGTTACTAAGTAGTATGACTCTGTTGTCAAAACCAAATGTGCAGTCTGTGTGCGAGAAGTCCGGTCAGACCACTCCGCCGATGCTAGTGATTGCTCCTGGGAGCACGGTGAGTTTAATTTGAATGGACATTACTTGCTAGTCTTAACATTTGAGTGTCATAATGCTAACGAGACATTGGAAATGATCTTTGGTGCAGCTTAACTCCAGAAACGCATCGTACGATCCTTCTCCAGCTACCAGCGCGAGCCAGCCCGCTCCTTCTCCAGCTATCGGCGCGAGCCAGCCCGCTCCTACATCTCCGTGATCACGTTAAGTTTCTCTAGTGTTTTGCTTAACAAATGCATAAAGACCTAGACTTAGCTTTATTTCCTCCAATATGCTTACCATAATGACCTAGAGTTAGCTTCTTTTCCTCCAAAATGACTTAATAAGCTTACTGACCTCATAAACCATCCATTCTACCAAAGTTAGCTCTAAAATGACTCATTTTACCTTAATTAGCTTACAAGTGATCCAATTTATCCAAGTTAGCTCTAAAATGACCCATTTTACGTAGATTAGCTCCTAAATGATCCATTTTACCTACGTTGGCTTTAAAATGACCCATTTCACCTAGGTTAGCTCCAAAATGACCCATTTCACCTAGGTTAGCTCCAAAATGACCCATTTCACCTAAGTTAGCTCAAAAACGATCCATTTTACCTTAGTTAGCTCAAAAACATGGCATTTCACCTTAGTTAGCTCATAAAAGACCCATTTCAACTAAGTTAGCTCCAAAATGATCAATTTCACCTAGGTTAGCTCATAAACGACCCATTTCACCTAGGTTACCTCATAAACGACC
>NC_041386.1:510623210-510636905 GCF_002162155.2 Triticum dicoccoides | reverse complement strand
AAATGACCCATTTCACCTAGGTTAGCTCATAAATAACCCATTTCACCTAGGTTAGCTCATAAAAGACCCATTTCACCTAAGTTAGCTCAAAAACGATACATTTTACCTTAGTTAGCTCAAAAACATGGCATTTCACCTTAGTTAGCTCATAAAAGACCCATTTCAACTAAGTTAGCTCCAAAATGATCAATTTCACCTAGGTTAGCTCATAAACGACCCATTTCACCTAGGTTACCTCATAAACGACCCATTTGACCTAGGATAGCTCATAAAAGACCCATTTCACCTAGGTTAGCTCATAAACAACCTATTTCACCTAGGTTAGCTCATAAACTACCCATTTCACCTAGGTTAGCTCATAAACGATACATTTCACCTAAGTTAGCTAATATATGGCATATACTTCTTCTTCTAGTCTTCTTCTTCTATTCTTTTTCTTCTAGTCTAATTCTTCTTCTAGTCTTCTTTTTCTAACTTTCTTATTTGTCATTTTGCAGGTTTCATTCACTTCACGGAAGCCAGCTTTCTATGATGGATTGCTTGCTTTTTCCTGTTTTTTTTCCTTTGATGCACTTCTTGTATTCTGCTCGCTTGCTATGATGAAACTTTGCATATTGTAATATGTATGGATCAATGGAACTATGTGCAACCTACTATGTATGTATGGATGGATATACATGTGCTGGATATTTATTATGTTGGATATATATGTGCTGGATATTTATGTGATGGATATATATGTGTTGTGAAATATTTGTTGTGATAATTGTTGGATATAAGAAAAAACAGAACAAAAAAGAGGCAGTGCAGGCTCTTTGCCTTCCGCGGCAGACGGCAAAGACCCCTTTGCCGTCGGTGGCAGATGGCAAAGACCCCTTTGCCGTCGGTGGCAGACGGCAAAGCGGGCACGTAGCGCCCACCTGTGCTTCCTGGGGATGGACCATTTGGCCAATTTGCCTACCGTGGCGGACGGCAAAGCCAAGCTGATGGCAAAGACTTTGCCTTTGCCGTCCGCCGGGCGGACGGCAAAAAAGAGCGGGCGCTGACGTATAGCTGACGTCGTCTGGCGGACGGCAAAGAGGCGCTCAAATTTGCCGTCCGCTGGCGGACGGCAAAGGCCGCCGTTAGCCGCCTAACGGAGTGACGCTGGCGGACGTGCAACATTTTGCCGTCCCCCCTCTTTGCCGTCAGCCGCTGTAGGCAAAGGGCTCTTTGTCGTCCGCCATAAAAAGCCGACGGTAAAGGACCTGTTTGCTGACCCTATCTTTGCCGTCACTGTTTGCCGTCTGCCGTGGATGGCAAAGTGCTTTGCCGTCAGCCGTCCCTGCCTTTGCCGTCCGCCATGGCAGACGGCAAAGTACTGGATTCCTGTAGTGCGACGTCATGAACGTTTGGCTAGCTCAATATGATGACTACTTGATAGTTTAGTGCACCATGCTTAACAGCTTAGAATCGGGACTTCAAAAACGTTTTGAACGTCATGGACCATATGAGATGTTCCAGGAGTTGAAGTTAATATTTCAAGAAAATACCTGAGTTGAGAGATATGAAGTCTCCAACAAGTTCTATAGCTAAAAGATGGAGGAGAATAGCTCAAGCAGTGAGCATGTGCTCAGATTGTCTGGGTACTACAATCACTTGAATCAAGTGGGAGTTAATCTTCCAGATAAAATAGTGATTGATAGAATTCTCTAGTCACCATCACCAAGTTAGTAGAACTTCGTGATGAACTATAATATGCAAGGGATGACAAAAACAATTCCCAAGCTCTTCGCGATGCTAAAATCGGCGAAGGTAGAAATCAAGAAAAACATCAAGTGTTGATGGTTGACAAGACCACTAGTTTCAAGAGAAAGGGCAAAGGGAAGAAGGGGAACTTCAAGAAGAACGGCAAGCAAGTTGCTGCTCAAATGAAGAAGCCCAAGTCTGGACCTAAGCCTGAAAACTAAGTGCTTCTACTGCAAAGGGACTGGTCACTGGAAGCGGAACTACCCAAGTATTTGGCGGATAAGAAGGATGGCAAAGTGAACAAAGGTATATTTGATATACATGTTATTGACGTGTACTTTACTAGTGTTTATAGAAACCCCTTAGTATTTGATACTAGTTCAGTTGCTAAGATTAGTAACTCGAAACGGGAGTTGCAAAATAAACAGAGACTAGTTAAGGGTGAAGTGACGATGTGTGTTGGAAGTGGTTCCAAGATTGATATGATCATCACCGCACACTCCCTATACTTTCGGGATTAGTGTTGAACCTAAATAAATGTTATTTGGTGTTTGCATTGAGCATAAATATGATTGGATCATGTTTATTGCAATACGGTTATTCATGTAAATTAGAGAATAATTGTTGTTCTGTTTACATGAATAAAACCTTCTATGGTCATACAGCCAATGAAAATGGTTTGTTGGATCTCGATCGTGGTGATACACATTTTCATAATATCGAAGCCAAAAGATGCAAAGTTAATAATGATAGTGCAACTTATTTGTGGCACTGCCGTTTAGGTCATATTGGTATAAAGCACATGAAGAAAATCCATGCTGATGGGCTTTTGCAATCACTTGATTATGAATCAGTTGATGCTTGCCAACCATGCCTCATGGGCAATATGACTAAGACTCCGTTCTCCGGAACAATGGAGCGAGCAACATATTTGTTGGAAATCATACATACTGATGTATGTGGTTCGATGAATATTGAGACTCGCGACAGGTATCATTATTTTCTGATCTTCACAGATGATTTGAGCAGATATGAGTATATCTACTTGATGAAACACAAGTCTGAAACATTTGGAAAGTTTAGAGAATTTCAGAGTGAAGTGGAGAATCATCGTAACAAAAATAAAAGTTTCTACGATATGATCGCAGAAGTAAAATATTTGAGTTACGAGTTTGGCCTTCAGTTAAAAACAATGTGAAATAGTTTCACTACTCACACCACTTGGAACACCACAGCATAATGGTGTGTCCGAACGTTATAACCGTACTTTATTAGATATGGTGCGATCTATGATGTCTCTTACCGATCTACCACTATCGTTTTGGGGTTATGCATTAGAGACAGCTGCATTCACGTTAAATAGGGCACCATCTAAATCCGTTGAGATGACACCGTATGAACTATGGTTTGGCGAAAAACCTAAGTTGTCGTTTCTTAAAGTTTGGGAATGCGATGCTTATGTGAAAAAGTTTCAACATGATAAGCTCGAATCCAAATCGGAGAAGTAAATCTTCATAGGATACCCAAAAGAAAATGTTGGGTACACCTTCTATCATAGATCCGAAGGCAAGTTATTCATTGCTGAGAATGGATCCTTTCTAGAGAAGGAGTTTCTCTCGAAAGAAGTGAGTGAGAGAAAAGTAGAACTTGATGAGGTAACTGTACCTGCTCCCTTATTGGGAAGTAGTTCATCACAGAAATCTGTTTCTGTGACTACTACACCAATTAGTGAGGAAGCTAATGATGATGATCATGTACCTTCAGATCAAGTTACAACGAACCTCATAGGTAAACCAGAGTGAGATCCGCACCAGAGTGGTACGGTAATCCTGTTCTGGAGGTCATGTTACTTGACCATGACGAACCTACAAACTATGAGGAAGCGATGATGAGCCCAGATTCCGCGAAATGGCTTGAGGCCATGAAATCTGAGATGAGATCCATGTATAAAGAAAAAAGTATGGACTTTGATTGACTTGCCCATTGGTCGGCGAGCCATTGAGATTAAATGGATCTTCAAGAGGAATACAGATGCTGATAGTAGTGTTACTATCTACAAAGCTAGAATTGTCGCAAAAAGGTTTTCGACAAGTTCAAGGTGTTGACTACGATGAGAGTTTCTCACTCGTATCTATGCTTAAGTCTGTCCGAATCATGTTAGCAATTACCACATTTTATGAAATCTGGCAAATGAATAAACAAAACTACATTCCTTAATGGATTTATTAAAGAAGAGTTGTATATGATGCAACCAGAAGGTTTTGTCAACCTAAAGGTACTAACAAAATATGCAAGCTCCAGCGATCCATCTATGGACTGGTGCAAGCATCTCAGAGTTGGAATATACGCTTTGATAAGTTGATCAAAGCATATAGTTTTATACAGACTTGCGGTGAAGCCTGTATTTACAAGAAAGTGAGTGGGAGCACTACAGCATTTCTGATAAGTATATGTGAATGACATATTGTTGATCGGAAATAATGTAGAATTATTCTGCAAAGCATAAAGGAGTGTTTGAAAGGAGTTTTTCAAAGAAAGACCTCGGTGAAGCTGCTTACATATTGAGCATCAAGATCTATAGAGATAGATCAAAACGCTTGATAAGTTTTTTCAATGAGTACATACCTTGGAAAGATTTTGAAGTAGTTCAAAATGGAACAGTCAAATAAAGAGTTCTTGCCTGTGTTACAAGGTGTGAAATTGCGTAAGACTCAAAATCCGACCACGACAGAAGATAGAGAGAGAATGAAAGTCATTCCCTATGCCTCAGCCATAGGTTCTATAAAGTATGCCATGCTGTGTACCAGACCTATTGTATACCCTGCCCTGAGTTTGGCAAAGAAGTACAATAGTGATCTAGGAGTAGATCACTAGACATTGGTCAAAATTATCCTTAGTGGAATAAGGATATGTTTCTCGATTATGGAGGTGACAAAAGGTTCATCGTAAAGGATTACGTCGATGCAAGTTTTGACACTGATCCAGATGACTCTAAGTCTCAATCTGGATACATATTGAAAGTGGGAGCAATTAGCTAGGGTAGCTCCATGCAGAGCATTGTTGACATAAAAATTTGCAAAATGCTTACGGATCTGAATGTGGCAGACCCGTTGACTAAACTTCTCTCACAAGCAAAAGATGATCACACCTCAGTACTCTTTGGGTGTTAATCACATAGCGATGTGAACTAGATTATTGACTCTAGTAAACCCTTTGGGTGTTGGTCACATGTCGATGTGAACTATGGGTGTTAATCACATGATGATGTGAACTATTGATGTTAAATCACATGGCGATGTGAACTAGATTATTGACTCTAGTGCAAGTGGGAGACTAAAGGAAATATGCCCTAGAGGCAATAATAAAGTTATTATTTATTTCCTTATATCATGATAAAAGTTTATTATTCATGCTAGAATTGTATTAACCGGAAACATAACACATGTGTGAATACATAGACAAACAGAGTGTCACTAGTATGCCTCTACTTGACTAGCTCATTGATCAAAGATGGTTATGTTTCCTAACCATAGACATGAGTTGTCATTTGATTAACGGGATCACATCATTAGGAGAATGATGTGATTGACTTGACCCATTCCGTTAGCATAGCACTTGATCGTTTAGTTTGTTGCTATTGCTTTCTTCATGACTTATACATGTTCCTATGACTATGAGATTATGCAACTCCCGTTTACCGGAGGAACACTTTGTGTGCCACCAAATGTCACAACATAACTGGGTGATTATAAAGGTGCTCTACAGGTGTCTCCGAAGGTACTTGTTGGGTTGGCGTATTTCGAGATTAGGATTTGTCACTCCGATTGTCGGAGAGGTATCTCTGGGCCCTCTCGGTAATGCACATCACTTAAGCCTTGCAAGCACTGCAACTAATGAGTTAGTTGCAGGATGATGTATTACGGAACGAGTAAAGAGACTTACTGGTAACGAGATTGAACTAGGTATTGAGATACCGACGATCGAATCTCGGGCAAGTAACATACCGATGACAAAGGGAACAACGTATGTTGTTATGCAGTCTGACCGA
The DNA here is from genome assembly GCF_002162155.2 of Triticum dicoccoides. Classification (NCBI taxonomy): domain Eukaryota; kingdom Viridiplantae; phylum Streptophyta; class Magnoliopsida; order Poales; family Poaceae; genus Triticum; species Triticum dicoccoides. Next base: position 510,631,129 of record NC_041386.1, on the reverse strand, counting down.
TAAAGATCTTCATAGAATATGTGGGAGCCAATATGAGCATCCAGGTTCCGCTATTGGTTATTGACCGGAGACGTGTCTCGGTCATGTCTACATTGTTCTCGAACCCGTAGGATCCGCACGCTTAAGGTTTCGATGACATTTATATTATGAGTTTATGAGTTTTGATGTATCGAAGGAGTTCGGAGTCCCGGATTGAGATCGGGGACATGACGAGGAGTCTCAAAATGGTCGAGACGTAAAGATCGATATATTGGACGACTATATTCGGACATCGGAAAGGTTCCAAGTGATTCGGGTATTTCTCGGAGTACCGGAGAGTTACGGGAATACGTATTGGGCCTTATTGGGCCATACGGGAAAGAAGGAAAAGAGCCTCAAGGGTGGCCGCACCCCTCCCCTTGGTCTGGTCCGAATTGGACTAGGGAAGGGGGCGCCCCCTTCCTTCCTTCTCCTTTTCCCTTCCTCTTTTCCTATTCCATATGGGAGGTGGAATCCTACTAGGACTAGGGAGTCCTAGTAGGACTCCACACTTGGCGCGCCCCCTCCTAGGGCCGGCCTCCTCCTCCCTTGCTCCTTTATATACGGGTGCAGGGGGAACCCCAAAGACACAACAATTGATCCTTGAGACCTATTAGCCGTGTGCGGTGCCCTCCTCCACCATAATCCTTGATAATATTGTAGCGGTGCTTAGGCGAATCCCTGCGACGGTAGAATATCAAGATCGTCACCACGCCGTTGTGCTGACAGAACTCTTCCTTGACATTTTGCTGGATCGGAGTCCGGGGATCGTCATTGAGCTGAACGTGTGCTAGAACTCGGAGGTGCCGTAGTTTCGGTGCTTGATCGGTCGGGCCGTGAAGACGTACGACTACATCAACCGCGTTGTGCTAACGCTTCCGCTTCCGGTCTACGAGGGTACGTAGACAACACTCTCCCCTCTCATTGCTATGCATCACCATGATCTTGCATGTGCGTAGGAAATTTTTGAAATTGCTACGTTCCCCAACAATATGTATACCTGGAGAAATCACAGTAGGGAATTGAGGACATATATCTATGAGAGGCTGGATCGGGCTACTGCAAACAATGAATGGTGTGGTGCTTTTCCGAACCATATAGTCGTGAATGGGGAACCAAGACACTCGGATCACAGACCCGTGGTTGTGCATCTTGATGGTAAAGACCGAGGTTGGAAGAGGAGTGATTGTAGTTTCAGATTTGAAGCTCGTTGGTTGCAGGAGGAGGGGTGTGAAGAGATCATATGGAATGCGTGGGAGAAGAGCAATGTGGAAGGGAGGAGAAATGTCAGGAGTGGCTTGTGGAGTGTAGCTAGGGATATGAGTAAGTGGAGTAGAGAAGTGGTGGGTGAGCTTGATGGAAGAATTAAGAAGGCCCGTGGTGACCTAGAGAGATGCATGAAAGCGCCGGTCTCTGAAGCAAAAATCATGGAGGAGGCAAGGCTGAGAGGAGAACTAGAGGAGTTGAAAGAGAAGAAATATACAAAGTTAAAGCAGAGGGCACACATGTGGTGGCTGCGAGGTGGGAACAAAAATATCAAGTATCTGCAGTCTGTAGCAACAACAAGGAAGCGGACTAACAGACTTAAGGAGATTCGGAGGGAGGATGGGATGGTGGTGGAGGAAGGGGAGGCCCTAACTAACTACGTTTGCTCATTTTTTTCAGGACCTGTTTACATCATCCAACCCCCAGCGCCTAAATGAACTGATGGACAAGGTGCAACCTCGCGTCTCCATTGCTATGAACGCAGTCCTTGAGGCCGATTACACCAGGGAGGAGGTGAAAGCTGCACTTGATCACATAGGCGATCTCAAAGCACCTGGTCTAGATGGGATGCCGGCGATTGTTTTTAAATGTCATTGGCATTTTATGGGAGATCAAGTTGTGGAGGAAGTCCTAAAGGTACTGAATGGTGGAGAGATCCCCGAGGGGTGGAATGATACTATGGTTATGCTGATCCCCAAGGTCAAAAACCCAACAAGGATCAAGGACCTCCGTCCCATTAGTTTGTGCAATGTCGTATACAAACTAGTATCAAAGGTGATTGCCAATAGGCTTAAATTGATCTTGCCCGATGTGATCTCAGAGCACAAGAGTGCGTTTGTGCCTGGGAGACTAATTATGGACAATGTTCTCACAGCCTATGAGGCCTCCACTATTTGATGAACAAACTGAAAGGGAGGAGTGGAGTTGCGGCCATTAAAGCAGATATGAGTAAGGCGTATGACCATGTGGAGTGGAGGTTCTTAGAGGCCATGCTTCACAAATTGGGATTCAGTTCGAGATGGACTGACCTTGTCATGAAATGTGTCCAGACGGTGTGATACCAAATCAAGGTTAATGGCCAACTAACGCAACAGTTCAGCCCCGAGCGAGGACTTCGACAAGGGGATCCCATCTCCCCCTACCTATTTGTCATATGTGCGGAAGGTTTGTCGGCGTTGCTAATAGATGCAGAAGAGCGAGGCATCACACATGGCGTGAAAGTATGCCCGAGGGCACCATCTGTATCACATCTATAATTCGCAGACGACTCCATGTTGCTGATTAGGGCTGAACAGCAAGAAGCAACAGCGCTAAATGATATGTTACAATTGTATGAAACTTGCTCCGGGCAATGCATAAACACAGAGAAGTCGGCAATTATGTTTAGCCCCAACACATGTGATGGTGATAGGACAGCAGTGAAAGCTGCTTTGGGTATACACAATGAGGATTGGAATGAGAAATACCCCGGGTTGCCCGTCCATGTAGGACGGTCCAGGAAGAAAGCGTTCAGTTACATCAAACGAAACATGGGTGGGCGTGTGTATGGTTGGCAGGAAATACTTCTAGCAAAGGAGAGTAAGGAGACCCTAGTGAAGGCTGTGGGACAAGCCATTCCCACTTTTGCTATGTCCTGCTTTGATCTGACTAAAACCTTTTGTGCGGAGCTGAATACACTCCTTGGTAACTTTTGGTGGAGCCAACAAGACAAACAAAACTCCATGCACTGGCTCAGTTGGGAGAAGCTTGCACAACCTAAGGCCATGGGCAGGCTAGGGTTCCGAGACATGCACACTTTCAACCTCGCAATGCTCTCGAGAGATGGCTGGAGACTTTTGCAATACCCCTCGAGCTTGTGTGCAAGAATCTTAAAAGCACGCTATTTCCCTAACAGTATGGTGCTGGAGGCGATCGAACATGATGGTATCTCCTACTCTTGGCGTAGCATTCTCCAGGGACTGAAGGTGGTGAAGCAGGGCTATATCTGGCGGGTGGGGGACGGACAAGGATCAACATCTGGACGGACCCATGGATTCCTAGGCCATAGTCCAGGCAAGTGATCACGCCGAGGGGAGCCAACCTGCTGAACTCTGTGAATGAACTGATAGACCCGACCACAGGGGGATGGGATGAGCGCCTCATCATGGATACCTTCTATGCGGAGGACGCCCGCCATATCCTGCAGATTCCACTAAGGGACGGGATCGAGGACTTCGTTGCATGGCATTTCGATCCAAAGGGCAAGCATTCGGTCAGAAGCGCCTATAAACTACAAATGGAGCTGAACAAGCAGAGCAGGACCGATGGACCTAGCACAAGTGTTGGAGGTTCAGGCCAATTGGACAGATGCCCGGACCCGAATTGGAAGCGGATATGGAAGCTGCCTTGCTCAGCAAAATTGCAGATGTTTGTGTGGCGCATCCGACATGAGTCCCTAGCCCTATGCACCAACCTGGCGAGGCGCGGCATGAAGATTGACTCGGAAAAATGCTTCATGTGTGGGAAAGTGGATGAAGATGGTGGGCATCTGTTCATACGGTGCAAGTTGGCAAAGGAGGGCTGGAGGCAGCTGGGGCTGGAACTGGAACGGAGTCGCCTCAAAGGAATTGGGAGCGTGCATGCAATGCTCGACTCTTTATGGGGACTAGAAGAGAAGAAAAGAGTGCTAATCATATGCTTTTGGTCGCACTGGTGCAACAACCGCAATAAGATTAGAGAGGGGGAGATGCCTTTGCATGTCACAAAAATCGTGAGACGGTCTCGCTGCGATGCACTCGAATATGAGCAGCTCTTCCTACCGGGTACGCCAAAACGCCCTCCCGGGAAGTGGCAACCGCCGGCGGATGAAATCATAAAGTTTAACCTGGACGGTGCTTTCACACCAGGTAACTCCTTCAGTGGGTGGGGCGTGGTGGCTCGTAGCAGCTCCGGAACTGTCCTTATTGCCCGAGCAGGTCGGCGGGAACAGGTTTTTGATGCCTTCGGTTCGGAAGTCAATGCTTTGGCGGCGGCGGTGACCACAACGGCTGATATGGGGGTTGTCCGGGTCACCTTTGAGACGGACTCCGAGCTGCTGGCCGAGGCAATGGATGCCCATCGCGTAGATTCTTCGCCGTATGCAGCAATTATTGAAGATACAAAGTTCCAGCTAAAGTTGTGGTTTTCCAATTGGAGAGTTAGTGCATGTAGATGTACCATGAATTCTGTTGCTCATGAGTTAGCACAAATTGGTTGTAATTACCCACCGAACATGTGTGTCGAGTGGGATACTATTGTACCGCCTAAAGTGGCTGCTTGCGTGTCGGGCGATATGCCCGAACGTCGTTGATCTATAAAGCTTTGCTTTCCCTCAAAAAACAAAGTAGATGACTGAGGCAATATGGCTCCCGAGGGAGCACATAAATTTAATTTACTTTTTGCAAAGGTATTTAAAGCTAAAAAAATATTTATCTATCTGCCATAATGTGTAGGCTAAAATATATACTCCCTCCGTCCCAAAATTCTTGCCTTAGATTTGTCTAAATACGGATCTATTAAGTCATGTTTTAGTATTAGATACATCCATATCTAGACGAATTTAAGACAAGAATTTTGGGACGGGGGAGTATATTCCCTAGACGAGATTGTAAGACTGAAAATCGAGTAATACAAGAATTATTTCAAAAAAAATCTCTAGGAATCTGTAAAATTTCATTAAATAATATGGTAATTTGTAGGCTAAAAGGGAAAAAGCCCATTTTGAATTGTATTTTATGTGTATTCCACATATGGAAATATATATTAATGAAAAATTGTTGCCCATCCCACCCATCTATATGTATGTGTATAATATATGATTTTTTTTCGAGTATGAAATTAATGTTTTCTATTTTTTAAAGAGCTACCCAGAGCCCGGGCTTCAAATAGTTTTTTTTTCGTAACTACATGGCCAAATTAGTGAAGTAGTTTCAATTTATTAATGATGGTATCTTAATTATTCAAATTCTCATGACATAATTAGTTTTATGGATCATGACCTGAAGCAAACTACAAATTTGAAGATTTTTCTTAGTGTCTTTAAATAATTTCCGTAAGAGGGTATCTTTTTCGGGGGGAACATCAAGGAGCGAGAGCCTGAAATGTGCATGATTGTTTGGTTTTGACATAAAGTCTTTTAAGCACGTGCTCTACCCATCAATCAATTGGTTGTGATCGTAGGCTTTATTACTCGTCTGTATCACATATATGGCATAGGGCCATTTCGCGAAAAAGAAATTATCGTACAGATCACATGCAACATTTGGAGGATGGAGCCAAGAAATTGGAGCGGCTCACACGGAAGTTTACGTCTTGCTTTGGATGTCGAGGCGTAATAGGTTATTTACACCGAGTCTTGATGTAATGCGACCTGTCACAGTTCGTTCCTTGTTGTCCCTTTGGTTATAACGATGAAACAATTTGCGGTTCGTTTTGGATAGCTATGATGCAGCTACGTTTCCATCTAAAAAATAATGGTCCATATGTGTGGCTTCCTTTTTCTCGCTTCATAATGAAGTCTTTGTTCATTGAGACTTAGCAATTTCAAGTGCTCAAAGAAACAAAAACCACCAATGATTGGATCCACCATGCCCTTTATACATATTAAGATACCTGCATGCCTTTATTGGTCGATACATACTAGTATGATGAGTGCATTTCTCTACTTTGTTGGTGGTACAGTGGAGAATCTTAAATATGGTTATCCATGGCATGTGCCAACTGCTAATACAGCTACAAAAACGGCCGAAGTCTTACATAATTTGAACATAGGGCCTCACTGGTCCTGCAGCCTATGAGTGGGACTCTCTTTCTTGCTTGAAAGTGAAGTTTTTTTGTTCACAGACATTTGAGATTTTGAAGTGCCAAAAAAAGAGATATCCAATTAGTGATTGGATCCCACTACTATAAAGAATCGCCTAGCTTCTTTTAGCCAGCCAACCTTTGAACGATCAGATTAGCTTGCTCCCACTAAGTTGCCAAATCTATTTTGTTGGAGATGATAAACTTGAAAAGCGACGGTGATTCAGATGAGGTATCCACGAGATGTGATAAAATATCCTGTGCTAGCACCTCTCGCGATAGCACCTACTGTATCATCTTCTAACTCTTTCAGAAGACAGTATAAACAGTTAAGAGAAAATCATTTAAAAAAATATATCTTCCAGCAAAAGTGGACTGGTATTAAAAAATCATTCAGATGAGGAACACAACAAGCATATTTTTGATTTTTTTGGATTTTTGTTGTAAATATATAGTAGCTTTATTTTTTTATCTTATGTATTTCACTGGTATTGTCAAATTAGTTTCATACTAGTAACATTTAAACCATTCGAATTACTATGTAAAATGTGTGAACTCGATGACACAAAGTAAGATACATGTCACTGGATATATTCTCATCCATACATGTTCTGAAGTTTTCATTTCCATTACATACTTTCCACTGCTATTAAATTAAACACATTTTTATGCTTTTGAGTCTCCACCTTGCTACATCAAACAACATTGACTTCAATCTGGTACAGATCTAGACACCCAGAAACTATAATCCACATGGACAGAGACTATGATGATCCTTTGTTGAAATGCAATAGACTAGCATGTCATCCCATCATGGCCTCTTTCACAAACCAGAATCTTCAAGAAATACAATGCATATCCATCCAAAACAAACTGTTGCATCATGCACCACAAGACATTTCCATCGCTCATCCATTCAGTCTCCTTTCCCCCCTTCTTGTCAGTGACAACCAAAGACACCTCATTCAGTCATCTTTACTCTTTCACCAGAAAAGACACCACTTTCCAAGCAACATTCACATCTTTGGCAGAAAGCCATCAGAAGAGAGCACGTAGTGCATATCTATGCCCGCTCCCTCCATTCAAAACCATTGTGACACTATTCATGGTGTGTTAGCTTCCCTTTGCTTTTCAGTCACCCTAGCCTTCCATCCAACACCAATCATCTTTGCTTTTTTTTTTTCACCTCGGCATGCATGTGATTGGTTGGTCCAGCATCCAGCATCTTGCAGTTTCTGTTAGGAAGGTCGGAGTCAGGTCCTCCATGGCTATTCTATTCTACCTACAACCTACCCATCTCTTGATCATGAACTTAATTTGTGTTTAGGTATCCACCATGTATTGATTTTTCCAACCATTGCCATGTCCCACGGACACTAGTTTCCTTCTTTTTCTGTTGGGCAAAATGAAGATTACATGGAAAAACATTTAGAAATCTGTCATTTTAGCCCATGTGTGTGTGCAAGACCCGTTCTTAAATTTTTCATATTGCTAAGTCAAAGAGGCAAAAGAAAAATCTATTTAAATATTGTATTGAATTCATGCTCCAGCCAGCTGTCCCAAAAGTCCAAACTGATGGAGAGAGACGGACAATATATTTTAACACTCCCCTCATGTCTAGATTTATTTAGTTCTTAGATGTGGGATTGTTGTAGGTCGCGTAATCTTTCTTTTAACACTCTGTTGGCAGTCTGGAACTCGAGACCACTTGACCCCGAGATCATATTGAACTCATGCTCCAGTAAATTACCCCCGAAAGTCCAAACTGATGGGAAGAGGCAGGCAATATATTTATTTCGATATCTTGATACCGATTA
>NC_041386.1:510580149-510622966 GCF_002162155.2 Triticum dicoccoides | reverse complement strand
AAGAGAAGGTAGGTCGATCTACACGCATGTATCATGTGAAGATCTGTCTTTCTATAATATAATTCAATTTGAATGGGTTGAAATGCTTGAATGTTGCTTGATTTGGGTTTAAGTTAGGCAATTACCAGGGTAATACCGAGCTAGTGGATTAAGAGTTGTGTATCAATCGTGTTACACTGGTTGGACTGCTAGAGATCAGGAGACGTCCTGGTTCAGTACACCAAATTTCGCCGACCATCCTTTCAGTATGCTGAACTTTCTATTGATGGTTTGCATTACTGCATCTCTCTGAGTATTTTATAAAAATCAAAATGTTATATACTATTGTCAATAGAAATCAAATTTACTTTATGAACCCAAAATTTGATTCTATGTAAACTTGTTCAAGCTTGATCAACTTCGGTGTTTGATTCAACCCACTGACCAGCTTTTCCCACCCGCAATAGCTTACTGTCAACTTTCGTCAGGGGGGAGAGAGCTTGATCCCCTGGAACGGAAGCAAGTTACCCGTACCCGGCACATCATCACCGCATCATCACTTGCTTAGCCGTCCATCTCTTGAAGCTTAGCTCTGGCCAACCACAGCAGATAGCACCTATGCACCAGAGAGGGCATCATCTGAACCCATGGGCATATGCACCCACTTTTCATAAAATGCATTTTAAGCACGTTTTTAAATGTTAAAGAAATCAAAAGAAAATATCACGCATACATGTTCGCAAATGTGTGTACGCGGCACAAAGTTTTATGAAAAAATGTCTTTTTGTTTTGCCTTCGCAAAAAAGACAAATTTCAGTGCTTCTAAATAGTGTTTCATGATATAATTTTTTGCCTTTTTTGTACAGGCCACACAAAAAGTTATTTTTCCATGAAACTTTATGCACGCACATAGAACATGAAGACGTACGCGTGCAATTTTTTTCCAGATTTTTTTAGAATTTAGAAATGTGTTTTTCAAAATGGGTTCATATGTACCCGGATTCATTCATGCACTTCTCCTATGCACCATGCCTTTTCCCGGCACAGTTCAGTTTAGTACTGCAAGATGAGGATGTTCCACCGTCCATGAAGGTGAAATTGATGGAACCTCCATTACCACTACCGCTCGCGATCGTACACGTACCTCATAGTACCAGACTACACCTCCATATATAAATGAATCGAGCGGTCGACAGATACATACACGCTAGCCACTACACCATAGGGATTTGCAACTTTGCAAGCAAGCAAGAAAGCAGCTAGCTAGCGAGCTCGACCATGGATGAGTTCACTTTCCCCACTGTCCCGGGCGGGCAGTGCAAGCTCGCGCCGTTCCCTCCGCCGTGGTTCGTCGCCGCCGTCGCGGAGGAGGAGGACGACGGCAGCAGCGGCTCGCCGTGGGGCCGCGACGAGAGGATGGACATGCTGTGGGAGGACTTCAACGAAGAGCTCGCGCGCGCGCCGCCGGTGTGCCCTCTCAGCCCCGTGAGCAAGGGGGGCGGGCTGATGGCGATGACGATGATGAAGGAGGCCGAGTGGTTCTACAGCGACGGCGACGGCGAGGGCGACGACGGCGGTGTGGTCGAGGCGAGGAAGCGTAGTGGCAGTGGCAGGCACATGGTGGTCCGGCGCCGGAGGTGGAGCCTGCTGCTGATGTTCAGGCTGCTCAAGAAGCTCTTCCTGGTCAAGAAATCCAGGAGCGGAAGAACCGCGTCAATCTGATCACACCAGATGAGCTCCAGAAGTCAATGCAGAAATTATTGGTGCGGTGCATCAGTCACTACTCAGTAGTGTGTGCATAGTTGATACTACGTATATCATATACTCTACATGTGTAATTTTGCTTTTTCTCACAAGACTTCTTTTTGGCTGAAGAGTGTATTCCTCTTCATCATCTTTCTCTTGTTTTGATCAACTTGTTCTTCTTGGCATCAGTATATTCCCAACTACAAACAATAGTTTTTCCCTCAGAATCATCTAAATTTTGGCTTTGGATCAAGTGCATTACATGTTTATCAACAGCACTAGGATGACTGAGATCACAATTCCTTGGACATTGCTCTTCGGTTAATCTAATCTTTCTTTGTGACTGAAGCAAGTTGTGTTGGCAATTGTGTTGTTGGCATTGGGATGGGATGAGCATGGCAAAGGTTGTCTGTCACCAACCTCGTAGATGCAGGTGCATCGCCATCAGGAACCCACCTAAATCAAGGAGCCATTCAATTGCGGCACCGTCACCAACATCTCCACACAGCACGTGAAGCAGAAAACCAGACGCCTCCCAAAGTCTCCAGCTTCATAAATGTCGCACTTAACAACACACTGCAACAGCACACTCCCTCTCACATCAGGGTCACCATTCTGCCAATTAGGGATCTTATTATTGATCCCATGCCTGATGATGCCCTAATGATCTTGCTCTGCATGCTGCTGGCCTAATCACAATAACCCCACCTAACATCTTCAGATGCTACCTATTGTCCTGATCAAGTAACATTAACCTGCTGGTGTTACTTTACTAATACTCCTACTATAGTACACTACTGGAGTACAAAGAAGTCAATCATAGTACATAACTCCCTTAGAAAGTCACTTTGATCAAGACCTTACAAGTGAGACTTTTCTGGGCCACGCGAGGTGCCGACACATGTTCGGTCACGATCTGGCCTACTCATGCAGTGTTGGTTGTCTGTGACTGTAACCGACCAAGTGAAGCAACCAGCCGGTTGGTTCCCAGCAACATGGACAGGTTGTGAACTGTATACGTTTGGTGCCACACCAATATGCCATTGTTTGTTGGCTATCCTTCACACACAGACACAGAAATGAACCATTGTCAGATCACAACATGACCTTCTCTCTTGGTTCAACTCACACCACCACACATGCACACACAAATGAGCTTCTCATACTAAAATGATCTGGGTGAAGGCTGTGTTCTACACACTAGAACTGGAATGGCATGCTGTAATCAGCCTCACAGGTCCACAGCTAGAAAAGTAACAGTGGTTGAGCAAGCAGATCACAAGAAAGTATCTGGCAACAGTTTTCCCAGGAACAGGCCAAGTTCATAGCCAAAACATATCGCAGTTAGCAACCGATCATCTCCTTTCATCACCCAAGCCTTCAGCTGCACACTAGAGCCACGTGTTTGCAACCACCAGACAAGGCAAGGCTGGCCAGAGATGCACAAGCAGTGAAGCACATATCATTATCAGCCCATGTGGGGTTTTCTGCCCAGGCAGATATTATTCGACGATAATCGACGCAAAAATGCAACGACATACATCAACAAGTTTTAAAGTTATAACTGCAAACTGAAGGGCCTCAATAAAACCTAGTAGAAATAACACACTCTGTTCAAATAATGCAGAACTACAAATGGCAGCAACGCTACACGGTTATTCTCGAACAGATACGACTGGGGCTAACCGATTTACTCCACAATCCAATAAGAACATAGCTACGTTTATTAGAGAGTCAATTTTTTTTAATGTCACCAATAATTGAATATTGTGTTCTTATTGCCTTCTAGCACCATTTTTCTTCGAAAAGGAGGGAACCCCACTGCCTCTGCAACCTTCTAGAGCTCCACATATACTTTTTAGATAATGAAAGAGAACACTGCCTCAACATGTGCACATGACTGTTATTTCTTGCCAGGACCAGGGAGGAATGGGGTTATTTCTGGGACGACTCTGTAGATGTGTACTTTTATGTTGTCCTTCAAGAAGAGCTCGAAGACGCACACGTCGAACTTCTCCAGATTATTGTCTAGAGAAAACTTGCCCCAGCCACCACTCAAACCGCCACCACAGCGTTCGCTGTAGTAGACATAGTTAACATCCCAAGACTTTCCTTGTGGATTCCAGAGCTTTAACTTCCTGTGGGCACGGGGAAGACACTCCCTTACAAATTCACAGGGTAGATTCTGCAATACAAGGAAGTGATTCAGGAAAGGAATAACAGCACAAATAAGGCAATGATCAAATACAGAGGTATACGACACGACTACTGTCTAGACTCTGAAATATAATTGCGAACCAGTCCACTCAGGTTCAACTCCTAGACTTGGCACGGGTGCTCACATATTTCCTGGATTTATTTCAGGCCTTTTGGCGCTATTCATTCAGTGGTAAAAAAAAGACCTGAAATATAACTGTTTCCCTACTGTGTCCTAAACTAGGTCAGCCCAAATTTCGGGTTATTAATTTGGCGGGATTTTTATTTCAAGTTATATCTTTGTCAAAGTTTTGCAACAATATGTTTTTCTAGTCTCTTCACATGTATAATTTGGATTGACAACCATATACTCCATCACTCGAGTTATCACGTCATTCACACAACTTGACAATTTTGTCGACAAAGATCAGCAGAAATTTATCTCCTAAGTACAGATGCAGAGACAGATGTTGAAAACTTGAAATCAATGAATTCACTGAGCAAAGTCATCAAGAAAATTCTCTAACTGAGATAAAATAAATAGAAAATTAAATGAGTGGTAATTCAAAATTTGCACTAAAGCATCCTGTTCATGCCCAAAAGAATAAGATCATCCATGAATAACTCTTGGTGGTTTCACACAGCTAGCCAACCAAACGACACAGTGCTCTTCGTGCCCATACAAAAAGAAATGGTTCTAGAAATCTAACAAAGAAGAGATAGTCTTTAATTCGATAGAAGTAGTGACATATGTGGAGAAGGTAACATTACCAAGAAAAATCCCACATATACATAAGACTCCTTCATTATCTGAAGACCGAAAGGATTCTTGGATTTAAATTGTTTTGCCCTTAGCAGAGCATTGTCCTTCTGTATTTCAGTTATCAGTGGCCTTTGTGATAGTACTCTTAGTAGTCTCTTACCCGTCGCGCTAGCTGACAAGTGCAATATCACCAAATTATTTACAGAAATCACACACTTATGATAATTGCATGTCTTAGTAAGCACAAATTGTAGCAAGCTTAATGATATCAGGAGAGTTTTAGGGACGGACTACTTACTTTGACCACGTCTAGCAACATCCTTACTCACTCCGAGCCGAATGGGTGATGTCAATTCAGACTTGATGCAAGAGATACTTTGTTCTAACATGCTGCTTGAGGAATCAGAATCTGTGATATGGAGAGCATGTTTGTAAGTGAAATATATTTTTTGTAAGTGAAATATATGTATCCTTACCACTTTCAAATAGTCAACACATTATTTTTTCACACCTAGTGTTAGTAGAAATGATATTAGCCATCTCTAACCTAGAGCTCAGAGATGGTCTCTCTAACAAATACTTGCATGTATTGACACACCAGATGACCTTCTGAATTATGACGATGAATGGCAACCAATAATGTAAGCTGCAGTGTACTAGTCTAGACATGGTACGAATGGCACAAGTCCTTTATGCAATTATTGTGCAAATATGCACACTACACATTGTTGGCTTGTCGCCCCAACAGTTCAAAAAATTAGACTGCCAATTGTTACTAGCTACTTTTGTTAGATAACAGACGATAGATCCTCACCGGCCTATGCATCTAGAGATGTTACTATGTTGACTATGTCAAAATGAATCATATACCATTTTCAAAACTGAAGACAGGTTTACCTTCAGTACTGTCAAGACTTGTTGAAGCTGACTTGTAAGTACCGACTGAAGCTGCAGGACACCTTTTCTTATCCTTGTTTGAGGCAATACAGGACTTCTGCAATGCAGAGTCATTTGCATCGATTTCCCTAACCCTTGAGGACTTCTGCAACGCAGAGTCATTTGCATCGATTTCTCTAACCCTCGAGGACTTCTGCAACGCAGAGTCATTTGCATCGATTTCTCTAACCCTCGAGGACTTCTGCAATGCAGAGTCTTTTGCATCGATTTCTCTAACCCTCGAGGACTTCTGCAACGCAGAGTCATTTGCATCGATTTCTCTAACCCTCGAGGACTTGTGCAAAGCAGAGTCATTTGCATCGATTTCTCTAACCCTCGAGGACTTGTGCAATGCAGAGTCATTTTCATCGATTTCTCTAACCCTCAAGGACTTCTCCAATGCAGAGCCATTTGCATCGATTTCTCTAACCCTCTTCCTAGTGGTTTGGTTGCTCTCTTCTAAGGGAACAACCACTGCCTCTGGTGGGTCAGCTGTATTCATGTCCACGTTAAGGCTCGTTGATGCCACCTTACATGTAACAGCCGAAGCTTCAGGCATACCGTTTTCCAAGATACTAGAGCGCTTCTTCGATGTAGAGCCATCTGCATCCATTTCTGTAACCCTCTTCCTTGTGGTTTCATTACTCTCCTCCAAGGGGGCAGCCGATACTTGTGATGGATCAGCTGCATTGATGTCCATGTCCCCTTTACCACTTTCTATTTTAACAACCAGATTCTTGCGAGGCTTAGCATGAAAAGCTGAAGGCTTCTCAATGCACATTCCATCAAAGATGACCACTGAGAATTGTGAGCGTCCATCATAACGGAATGTTAAGAAGTGACCCATCTCAATCGAATGGTCTCTGACAAATTCCTTCCATCCCTTCACAAAGAACAATCCTTCATTGTCTGAAGCCAGCTCTGCAAGCCATGTGTTGCCACTTTGACCTTTTAGGGAAACCACTCCAGTAGGCTGATCCTGAAGGTACTGGTTGAATGATGGTGGAATTTTCTACATAGTATCATTAAATAAGGACTTATTATTTTTTCAATAGCAACACATAAGTACTTGTTAACAATGTGTAATATGATCACAGCTCGTAGACAAAGCTATAAAAATATACTATATGCCGTATCATGTGACAGACTAGATGCCACCCAATTGTACTACGCCATTAAAACAAGCCTGAAATAACAGTCTAAAATATGAAAAATGAGTATTCACAACACACATTGCCACAACATCTGAATAGCACTTTTCCCATGCACCTGACGACAAATTAATGCATAATGCATCTTACACATAGTATATTAATACAAGACGCTGCCTACCGTTAAACCAAGCAATAATTTACACAAACAGTATAATAAATATATGAACTTTCTAATGAGTTCAGAAAAGGGTAAAATGCACTTAGGTCCTGAGCTTTAATGCTAAATTTTATCCCTCTACTTTGGAAAAGGTTGTCCATAGAGCGATGCGATGAAAACATCACCATTTCACCAGTACCTGGTGTCAACACAAAAATTGTATTCCTAGTGAATAGACAATTGGAAGGTACTCCTCGTGATGGGATTAAAGGATATTTCACAAGAAAGAAGAAACCAAGCTCTTCTTAATTATATGGACTCCAATACTTCTGATTTATGCTTATGACTTCGGGCATTGTTGAAATGAAGAATGAGTTAATTTAACAACTAGTTACCTCTTTGTTTCTATTTTACTTCCTCTCTTACTAGTGCGCGGAATCACATATATGTTGATGCTGTAAACGCATTAAGGCAGCAATAAGATCAATAGATAAAATATCATTTATTCACACAAAATATCAATTATGCATTATCTCTGCAAGCATGGCAAAGCAGAGCGATAACTCTAACCAGCTAAATGGAACACAGTACAATTCTCAGCCCTGACACAAGCAGTGTAAGGTGTAAGCATGGACAATGCTGTGGTAAACTCTTCCATCCCCATCAAGGACAACTGAAATAAGAAAGATTGGCAAAAAAAATACTACTAATGTTGAAAGCAGAATGTCATCCATGGTCAAGAATGCACATCCACCGAGGAAATTCCCCTGTCACCAGACAGTGGAATAGTGGATCAATCCAGGGGAACACTTTATCTATTCCCACATCCAAAAGCAGAACCAGCATAGAATCTTTCAAAACAACATGGCACAAGATTCACAAAACACAATAAGTAAACATCCATTCCACCTTTGGCATCAGATGCACAATAATTAAAACTATAAAAGGCAAAGACACCCCTTTTAGATCAGATACAACTCTCTGTCTCTCTGTGTTTTATTTTTCTGAAATTTACCAAAAATGGGCTCACTAACAACATCAGATGGATAGCGATTTGGGTCGATCAAAGAATCAAGCAGCACGCTCGCCGAGCACTAAATCAATCAAGGATTTCAAGAAGAGCTCACCAATCTCTCCCCGTAGAGCTGCGGCAGGAACACCCTGGCGAATTGCTGGCCGAACTTGCCGCCCTCTCCGCCATTCTCCCGCTCCTTCCCCTTCCCCTTCTCCCTGGCCCTCTCCTTGCCCGCCGCCGCCATGGCGGCCGCCGCCGCCGCCTCCCTGCTCTCCCGCCCGAGCTCCTCCCGCCGCGCGCTGTCCTGCAGCTCCCGCCGCCTCCTGTCCCTCTCCTGCAGCTCCCGCCGCCTGTTCCCCACCATGCCCAACAAAAAGGCTCTGCTTCTCTCACCTAACCCCTCTCTCTGCTCTCCGCAGGGTGTCGCCCGGGTGAGGTTTATAAGCTTCAGTTACCACTGGAGCGAGGAGGGAGTGAGGCACTCACTCACGGTGGGTCTCACCGCCCCTGATTCTCGCCGTGGGTTTTAGCGAGAGATCCCCCGAGTGGTCAAAAGTCATTTCGTTTCACGGAAAGGGGACATGCCTCAGACGACGATGAAAGGGCCAGAGCCAGAACCGATGGCCCTCTTTGGGCAGTGTGCGGCAGAGATGATGGTGCGTGCATGTGCATGAATGGATGGATAGATGGGATTTTTTTTAACTTTTTTTCTTGGGTTGCATCTTTTTTTTTACCGTGCCTATTTATTTATATGCCATTGAAGAAGAATTATTCCTCATTCATGTTCCTTTTATTTTGGTAGCATTCATGTTCCTTTGTCACCCGAGATCAGGGCCGGTCCATACATATTCGGGGCCCTGGGGCGGGACGACAAAATGGGGCCCTTGTATACAAATAAAAATTCAGAATATATTGTATGTCCAAAGCAATTTTGTAAATACAAGCATAGATTGATGGACTTTGAACTAAAACCGCAAGGGAGGTGAAAAAAAAAACACATGCAGATCTTGTTATTTCTCCTAGCACTTCTGGAAGAAAAGTCGTCAACAACCACATCAGTATTTATTTCATCCAAATTTTCTTTCTCAATGCATAAAGTAGCAATAATATATTGTTTTTCTTTCACTTTCTTTTCTCACTGATAAACATTTTTCAAAAGACATATCACCAAAAAATTACAGAAAAACAGTCAATACAAGGAGAAAAGCACCTGAATATAGGCATATGGCTTGATGTCGAATTGTCGATGTAGCTTCCCACATCTGCAAGGCTACAACACTCATTCCCCGTCTCCCCTTCTAATCCCTGGATCCAATGAAGCTTTTTGTTTTGTTTTTGCGCATGGATCCAATGAAGCTGTGAAGAACATGCCAGTAGAGTAAGAACTAGGAAGAGAAGAATTGAAGATGTCAGATGGAGCAATCAGAGGCGGAGTGCCGGGCTATTTTGAATCAAAAGAGTACTTGATTAGGGGAAGGAGGTAGACATACCATCTCTAATGCGGTGATACCTCAAGCGTCTGCAATCAGATGTGGAACATTGAGGATGCAAAGAGAGATGATTGGGCAGAGGAACAGCATCGTTGCTCTCCATTAATGGATGCACGGAGCGGCGCCTCGAATTTGGAAGTGCACCGGAGCGGCGGCACTGTTCTTTGGGATTGGAAAATTTGGGGAGGAGCCGAGGGGGCGAGGAAACTGGGGACGAGACAGAAGGAGATCGATGGAGCGCTGCAGCAGCGTAGCTAAACTAGCTATCGATTCTTTTAGCCCGTGAGTGCTAGCTATGTGGTGGGCTTGGGCCTTACTGTATAATATACTACTACGTGGGTTGGGGCCCCTACCTCCCAGGGGCCCAGGGCGGTCGCCCCGTTGCCCCGGCCTATGGGCCGGCCCTGCCCGAGATTGTGGCAATCTGGCCGACAAAAATAGAACGGTGTGTTATTTGTTGTAATGAAATTGGAACCTCAGTTACATTCTCATTAAATTGAATTTTGGACAAGACCATAGAACCATTGAATTTTGGTGATGGTCTGTTTATGAGTCATTTAGATTCTTCTCCGTCCAGGCAACTTGTGTCAACTTCGGCTTTGTCGGGAAGCTACTGAGGCAAGGCCTCCTCAATTTAGTCTGGTCGGATCTGTGATGGTTGTCCAGCCCCTTCGTCGCTTGCTTCTCTAGGACGGCGATCATATCCTCAGTTCGCTATTGGCGGCTTCTTCTGGCTTCGACCGTTGACTTCTCGGCCATTTGTCAACAACGTTAGCCTAGCCCTGGGGATGTTTCGGAGATCTAGATGTGGCATCGAGTTTTACTCACAACGTGTCGCCACCGAGTGTAGGAGGAACATGATGTTGATATGCCGCAGGAGTTGTATTTTATTTTCTGCTTTTTAAGGATGATCTTGTAAGGGTTGTAAAGTTTTATATCCTTGGTCTTCTCACAAAAGGAAAATGTGTGCCACAAACTTTCGAGGTTTTTCATTACGGTGAAGTGCGCATGCACGATTCCCCAAGCAGTCGCTATGAATACTTCCATAAAAAGAGGTCCTGCCCAAGCATTTTTTTACACTCAAAACCCATTTTAGTTATCTATTGATCGCCAGAGTTACGTCATTAACCAAAAAACTATTAAGAAAACTTGGGGGAGATCTATCAACTCTAGCTAGTTCATGGGCCACTGTGTAAGCCTCACAAGGGCAATGTTTATATATTCGTTGAAGAAAATGTTCAACGACGCGACCAACTTTGTGCGTCCAAATGTTTTGTGTGGTAGTCGTTCCCACCCTCCCTAACAAGTATGTGCACCTGAATCTTCTCGTATTGCTTGACAAAGTTGAGGAGCGACTTGTGTGGGTTCACATAGCGTTTCAAAACATCATTGAACCCATCATTGCATTGCCTCGATTGAAGGAACGGGAAGAACCTGAACTTGAAGTAGCATGGCACCCATGTAGCCCGGTCTTCATAGAGTTTCTCAAAGTGGCCATGCATAGGCCCCCCCATACTTTAGCAAAAGTGCAACCCACTTCCGCTGAAATTCAGTCAGGGTGAAACTAAAGTCAATACATTCTTTGAAGTCTTTGACCAAATCTGGGTTCCTAGCCAACACAGAGCCAAGCTGCTCTTGCGCTTTCTTCATGATATGCCAATGGCAATAACGGTGTATCATCATCGGGAACTTCCTCTTGATTGCTTGTGCCATCGTAATGTCTTGGTCCGTGATGATGTTGTCCGGAGCCAATCCATCCATCGCCTCCAGAAAAGCTTCAAACAACTAATCATAGCTCGAGGCTAGATCCTGCCGCACAAAGCCACATCCAAGCATAATCAACTGCCCATGCCTGTTTGATACCAGTGAAGGGGGCGAATGGCATATTGTACATGTTTGTAAGATAAGTTACATCAAACGATACACAATCATGATAAGCCTCCGCATAAGCTTTCTGTGCCGCACCATCCACCCAAAAAAAATTCTCACACCTACCTTCTGCATCCGTCTTGCACTTGAAGAAAAACCCTAGGCATGTTTCCTTCACCTTGCAAAAGTAGTTGAGTGTCCAATGTCGCAGTCTTTAGTTGTGGCATTCAGTTTTGAACAGTGGTTGTGTATGGCTTTACATGTGTAAGGGACAATCAACTCTGAACCATAGTATGACGACATGATCATCATCATTCTGCCTAGCAAAAACAAAGTAAACCACTGTATTTCAGACAACTAATCATAATGTAGGAAGCAACTTATGCATAGAACAGAAGCAACTCATATACATAAATAGAATCATACTAGGATTTATATAAAGTTTATGGAAAAAGTTTTTTGTTTTCCTTTTTTGGTGGAGGGAGGAGTGATATGCTGGGTCCATGTTTCTCATTAGAGTTGCATAAAGTCAACAGAGTTGCCTTTATTTCTAGTTTAAGTTGCTAGGTTTTTGGATCAGAGTTTCCCATGATCCAAACACTTTGTCAGGTTTGTTCTTTTTTTACTAGAGAAAAAATAACAATTGCTATAGCCGGGAATAATAAAAACTTCAGAGCAAGCTTTTTTTAGGGGGGATGGGAGGTTGGGGTGGTTATTGTTCCTGTTGTTAAGTTGCAGTCGTTAAGGTGAGTCAGAATTTTTTTATCTTTGGGTGGGATGCCTTGATGAGAACAAAGGTATTTGGACAGCGATGGCTTGTCAATCAATGGATGGGTGTGATCCGCAATGAAGTTGATAACTTCCCATCTGCCATCTATTAGCTTCACCGCCATCTTAGCAGGGCATTTTGTTTGATTTATAGTCTTCTTCTCCGCTTCTTCTTATAAGTAGGTGAAGCAAAAATTCCCTAGAGGCAATAATAAAGTTGTTTTTTTATATTTCCTTATTCATGATAAAGGTTTATTATTCATGCTATAGAATTGTATTAATCGGAAACTTAGATACATGTGGGAATACATAAACAAATACCGTGTCCCTAGTAAGCCTCTACTAGACTAGCTCGTTGATTAAAGATGGTTAAGGTTCCCAACCATATACATGTGTTATCATTTGATAACGGGATCACATCATTAGGAGGATGATGTGATAGACAAGACCCATCCGTTAGCTTAGCATAATGATTGCTCAGTTTATTGCTATTGCTTTCTTAATGTCAAATACATATTCCTTCGACTATGAGATTATGCAACTCCCGGATACCGAAGGAATACCTTGTGTGCTATCAAACATCACAACGTAACCGGGTGATCATAAAGATGCTCTACAGGTATCTTCGAAGGTGTTTGTTGAGTTGGCATAGATCTAGATTAGGATTTTCACTCCGAGTATCGGAAAGGTGTCTTTGGGCCCTCTCGGTAATACACATCATAAGAAGCCTTGCAAGCAAAGTGACTAAAGAGTTAGTTGTAGGATGATGTATTACGGAACGAGTAAAGAGACTTGCCAGTAACGATGTTGAACTAGGTATGAAGATACCGACGATTGAATCTCGGGCAAGTAACATACCGATGGACAAAGGGAATTACGTATGTTGTCATAAGGTTCGCTCGATAAAGATCTTCATAGAATATGTAGGAGCCAATATGGGCATCCAGGTTCCGCTATTTGTTATTGACCAGAGAGGTGTCTCGGTCATGTCTGCATAGTTCTCTAACCCATAGGGTTCACACACTTAACGTTTGTTGATGATATAGTGTTATATGAGTTATATGATTTGGTGACTGAATGTTGTTCGGAGTCCCAGATGAGATCAAGACCATGACGAGAAGTCTCGAAATGGTCGAGAGGTGAAGATTGATATATAGGACGATGGTATTCGTGTTGGGGAATGTAGTAGTTTCAAAAAAAAATCCTACACACATGCAAGATCTATCATGGTGATGCATAGCAACGAGAGGGAAGAGTGTTGTCCACGTATCCTCGTAGACCGTAAGCGGAAGCGTTATGACAACGCGGTTGATATAGTCGTACGTCTTCACGATCCGACCGATCCTAGCACCGAAAGTATGACACCTCCGCGATCTGCACATGTTCGGCTCGGTGACGTCCCACGAACTCTAGATCCACCTGAGTGTCGAGGGAGAGCTTCGTCAGCACGACAGCGTGATGACCATGATGATGAAGCTACCGGCGCAGGGCTTTGCCTAAGCACTGCAACGATATGACCAAGATGGATTATGATGGAGGGGGCACCGCACACGGCTAAACAATGTCAACTTTTGTGTCTATGGCATGGCCCCTGGCCACGTATATAAAGGAGGGGAGGGAAGAGGTGGCCGGCCCTAAGGGGGCGCGCCAGGTGTGGGGAATCCTACTAGGACTCCCCAGTCCAAGTAGGATTCGCCTCCTCTTTCCTATTCGGAGTAGGGGAGAAGGAAAGAGAGGGAGAGGGAGAAGGAAAGGGGGGTCGCGCCCCCACCCCTTGTCCAATTCGGTTTGGGCAGGGGGGAGGCGCGCGCCACCTCTTGGCCCTTCTCCCCTCTCTCCACTAAAGCCCAATAAGGCCCATTACTTCTCCCGGTGAATTCCCGTAACTCCCCGGTACTCCGAAAAATACCCGAATCACTCGGAACCCTTCCGATGTCCGAATATAGCCTTCCAATATATCGATCTTTACGTCTCGACCATTTAGAGACTCCTCGTCATGTCCGTGATCTCATCCAGGACTCCGAACAACCTTCGGTACATCAAATCACATAACTCATAATATCAATCGTCACCGAACATTAAGCGTGTGGACCCTACGGGTTTGAGAACTATGTAGACATGACCGAGACTCATCTCCGGTCAATAACCAATAGCGGAACCTGCATGCTCATATTGACTCCTACATATTCTACGAAGATCTTTATCGGTCAAACCACATAACAACATACGTTGTTCCCTTTGTCATCGGTATGTTACTTGCCCGAGATTCGATCGCCGGTATCATCATACCTAGTTCAATGTCGTTACTGGCAAGTCTCTTTACTCATTCCGTAATGCAACACTCCGCAACTAACTCATTAGTCACATTGCTTGCAAGGCTTATAGTGATGTGCATTACCGAGAGGGCCCAGAGATACCCCTTCGACACTCAGAGTGACAAATCCTAATCTTGATCTATGCCAACTCAACAAACACCATCGGAGACACCTATAGAGCATCTTTATAATCACCCAGTTAAGTTGTGACGTTTGATAGCACACTACGTGTTCCTCCGGTATTCTGGAGGTGCATAATCTCATAGTCATAGGAACATGTATAAGTCATGAAGAAAACAATAGCAATAAACTAAATGATCATAGTGCTAAGCTAACGGATGGGTCTTGTCCATCACATCATTCTCTAATGATGTGATCCCATTCATCAAATGACAACACATGTACATGGCTAGGAAACTTAACCATCTTTGATTAACGAGCTAGTCAAGTAGAGGCATACTAGGGACACTCTGTTTGTCTATGTATTCACACATGTACTAAGTTTCCGGTTAATACAATTCTAGCATGAATAATAGACATTTATCATGATATAAGGAAATATAAATAACAACTTCATTATTGCCTCTAGGGCATATTTCCTTCAGTCTCCCACTTGCACTAGAGTCAATAATCTAGTTCACATCGTCATGTGATTTCACACCAATAGTTCACATCTTTATGTGATTAGTTCACATCTTCATGTGACTAATACCCAAAGGGTTTACTAGAGTCAATAATCTAATTCACATCGCTATGTGATTAACACCCAAAGAGTGATCATGTTTTGCTTGTGAGAGAAGTTTAGTCTACGGGTCTGCAACATTCAGATCCGTATGTATTTCACAAATTTCTATGTCTACAATACTTTGCACGGAGCTACTCTAGCTAATTGCTCCCACTTTCAATATGTATCTAGATCGAGACTTAGAGTCATCTAGATCAGTGTAAAAAGCTTGCATCGATGTAACTCTTTACGACGAACTCTTTTATCACCTCCATAACCGAGAAATATTTCCTTAGTCCCCTAAGGATAATTTTTGACCGCTGTCCAGTGATCTACTGCTAGATCACTATTGTACTCCCTTGCCAAAATCAAGCTAAGGTATACAATAGGACTGGTACACAACATAGCATACTTTATAGAACCTATGACTGAGGCATAGGGAATGACTTTTCATTCTTTCTATTTTATGCCGTGGTCGGGTTTTGAGTCTTTACTCAACTTTACACCTTGCAACACAGGCAAGAACTCCTTCTTTGACTGTTTCATTTTGAACTACTTCAAAATCTTGTCAAGGTATGTACTCATTATCAAGCGTCTTGATCTATCTCTATAGATCTTGATGCTCAATGTGTAAGCAGCTTCACCGAGGTCTTTCTTTAAAAAACTCCTTTCAAACACTCCTTTATGCTTTCCAAAAAATTCTACATCATTTCTGATCAACAATATGTCACTCACATATACTTATCAGAAAGGCTGTAGTGCTCCCACTCATTTTCTTGTAAATACAGGCTTCACCGCAAGTCTATATGAAACTACTAGATCATGAGTGGTGCGCGTTGCTGCACCCGTCTATTATTAGAATAGAATGATAGAACTTTCAATATTAAAAAAGCAAATGGTTAAAACCTTTAATTATGATAAAACGTACATGTTTTGAACAGATATGCTAGTAGCTTGGAGTTCTTTTTATAGATGGCTAGGTCTCTCTACCTTATTATTTCCAAAGTCTTTCTATAATGAATGATTTTTCTTCATTGCAATTTATGATTATGGATATCTTGCACTCTGCAAGAAAGGTTTTGGTATTGCGGAAGTTGTGATCAATGCCAGGATTTTCGGTTTCATATAAGATCACAAAAGAGCCATGATTCTAGATAAAACAACAACACTATTGTCGTTCATATAACCATAAATTGCATGTAAGGAAATATTGTAAAATAGAAGCAAACAAAGGATTTTTTAACATTAGCAAAGAATGAAATTTCGGATCAAAAAGTAGACCAATATGCCAAAGGAGAATGATTTTCTTGCCACTCTAGTTGAGTATCTAAGCACAAGCACATTGTCCCAAAACCTAAAAGCACATATAAAATGAAACTCTGAGGACATCTATAGGAGAAGAACTATGACGCTCGTATAAGGAACATCTCTTGCGCTAGGCCGAGTAGATGATTTGTTAAATGAATGAACAATAGGATAAAGAATATAAATGCAGTAGAACTGACTTATATTCCCACAAAAGAGAAAAACAACTAAACAAACACACTTACAAGTATGGGCATATGAATTGACAACGTTAATGAACCTTAATCGAGGCAACACAAGCAAGAGCATTAACAAAATAACAACCCACTCCCATCCCATGTAAATCTACCATGGGCTATAAGTAATACATTTATCTTTTGTGTAATTAAATATCATCCCTCAAGACCAGAGCTTATAGTGTCTACATCAACATAGTACATGGATGGAAAAGGGGGAAGATACTTCAATATTATTTCAAGTGTATTAAAAGAAAACAGATGACCGTCATATCATAATATATTAAACTTGCAAAGCTACAAACCTCAAGTGTTATCCCTCTGGTTGTGTTCTAATCAAAGCTTCGAACGATATACCCGATAAGCTGCAAAATAAAAAAATTGATGTTATAAAATCCAAGCTATTGTGTGGTTAGCACAGAGTCCAAGATGATTTTTTTAAACACTAAAGCAATAATCATCCGCGCATCGTTTGTATTTGGAGAAGGCATGACTAATTATCCTGAAATCCCATTCTTAAAAACCTAGAACCATAGTAAGTAATGAAGCAAAATCTAACACACACATTGTTGAGAATTATCATCTAAAAGACTATTATTTTTCTAGGATATCTAAAATATCATTAAGTCAACAAAGAACTAAACCTAATAGGCACATGCAGCAAAGTCACATTATACCAGGCGAGTTGTTGTTATACAAAACATCATCATCATCACACACTACAGCCAACACAAATTTCCACAAAATAAAGAGAGACTGGATAAAAAATTGAATCCATGAAAGATATGTAGCACACAATTGATTACAGAGATCTTCACCTTGGACTGCTGGAACCTTGCCAAAGTCACCCTGCTGCTGGCCAGCACGACACCACATCCTTCTCTTTCTCTCCACGCCACCCCTTTCAGCTACCATGAAAAGCTTCTTGCAGCAGCGTGGTGGTGGGGAAGGCTACTGTGGTGCTTGAGACATGCTAGGACTTGAACTCCCTACGGCGCCGCCATGAACTGCCTGCCAATCATTTCAACAAATACAAAATCCTAGAAATTAGGGCAGAAAAAAGTAAGATGGAGAAGGAGTTACCACGATGAGATCTTGCCTTCTTTCCTAACCTCTCAGGTGATGAGTATCATGCCATCACTGAGGCGCCGGCACCTTGCTACCACTTGAGCACTGCGTTGGTTTTCCCTTGAAGAGGAAAGGGTGATACAACAAAGTAGCGTAAGTATTTCCCTCAGTTTTTGAGAACCAAGGTATCAATCCAGTAGGAGACTACACACTAGTCCCTCGTACCTACACAAACAAATAAGAACCTCGCAACCAACGCGATAAAGGGGTTATCAATCCCTTCACGGTCACCTACGAGAGTGATATATGATAGAGATAATAATAATAAGATAAATATTTTTGGTATTTTTATGATATAGATTGAAAGTAAAGATAAACGGTGCCAAAAATAGCTTGTTGACAGGAGATTAATATAAATCATAATAGACCCGGGGCCATAGGTTTCACTAGTGGCTTCTCTCAAGATAGCATAAGTATTATGGTGGGTGAACAAATTAATATCGAGCAATTGATAGAAAAGCGCATAATTATGAGAATATCTAGGCATGATCATGTATATAGGCATCACGTCCGCGACAAGTAGACCGAAACGATTTTGCATCTACTACTATTACTCCACACATCGACTGCTATCCAACATGCATCTAGAGTATTAAGTTCATAAGAACAGAGTAATGCATTAGGCAAGATGACATGATGTAGAGGGATAAACTCAAGCAATATGATATAAACCCCATCTTTTTATCCTCGATGGCAACAATACAATACGTGCCTTGCTACCCCTGCTGTCACTAGGAAAGGACACCGCAAGATTGAACCCAAATCTAAGCACTTCTCCCATTGCAAGAAAGATCAATCTAGTAGGCCCAACCAAACTGATAATTCGAATAGACTTGCAAAGATAACCAATCATACATAAAAGATTTCAGAGAAGAATCAAATATTGTTCATAGATAAACTTGATCATAAACCCACAATTCATCAGATCTTGAAAAACACACCGCAAAAGAGTTACATCAAATAGATCTCCAAGAAGATCGAGGAGAACATTGTATTGAGATCCAAAGAGAGAGAAGAAGCCATCTAGCTAATAACTATGGACCCGAAGATCTGAGGTAAACTACTCACACATCATCGGAGGTCCATGGAGTTGGTGTAGAGGCCCTCCGTGATCGATTCCCCCTCCGGTGGAGCTCCGGAAAAGGCCCCAAGATGGGATCTCTTGGGTACAAAAGGTTGCGGCGGTGGAAATAGGGTTTCGTGGTGCTCCTGGATGTTTTTGGGGTATATGAATATATATAGGAGGAAGAAGTAGGTCGGTGGAGCCACGAGGGGCCCACGAGGGGGGAGGGCGCGCCCAGGGGGGTAGGCGCGCCCCCTGCCTCGTGGCCTCCTCGTTGGTTGCTTGACGTCCACTCCAAGTCCCCTGGATCACGTTTGTTCCAAAAATAACTCTCCCGAAGGTTTTATTCCGTTTGGATTCCGTTTGATATTCCTTTTCTGCGAAACACTGAAATAGGCAAAAAAACAACAATTTGCACTGGCCCTTGGGTTAGTACGTTAGTCCCAAAAATAATATAAAAGTGTATAAATAAGCCCATTAACATCCAAAACAGATAATATAATAGCATGGAACAATAAAAAAAATTATAGATACGTTGGAGACGTATCAAGCATCCCCAAGCTTAATTCATGCTCGTCCTCGAGTAGGTAAATGATAAAAATAGAATTTTTGATGTGAAATGCTACCTAGCATAATTCTCAATGTAATTTTCTTTATTGTGGCATGAATATTCAGATCCGAAAGATTCAAGACAAAAGTTTAATATTGACATAAAAATAATAATACTTCAAGCATACTAACTAAGAAATCATGTCTTCTCAAAATAACATGGCAAAAGAAAGTTCATCCCTACAAAATCATATAGTTTGGTCATGCTCCATTTTCGTCACACAAGAATGCTCTAATCTTGCACAACCCCGATGACAAGCCAAGCAATTGTTTCATACTTTAGTAATCTCAAACTTTTTTCAACTTTCACGCAATACATGAGAATGAGCCATGGATATAGCACTATGGGTGGAATAGAATAATGATAGGGGGTTATGTGGAGAAGACAAAAAAGAGAAAGTCTCACATCGACGAGGCTAATCAACGGGCTAGGTAGATGCCCATCAATTGATGTCAATGCAAGGAGTATGGATTGCCATGCAATGGATGCACTAGATCTATAAATGTATGAAAGCTCAACAAAAGAAACTAAGTGGGTGTGCATCCAACTTGCTTGCTCACAAAGACCTAGGGCATTTGAGGAAGCCCATTGTTGGAATATACAAGCCAAGTTCTATAATGAAAAATCCCCACTAGTATATGAAAGTGACAAAACAATAGACTCTCTATCATAAAGATCATGGTGCTACTTTGAAGCACAAGTGTGGAAAAAAGGATAGTAGCATTACCCCTTTTTATTTCTTTTTTTGGGGCCTTTCTTTTTTTGGCCTTTCTCTTTTTTGGCGGACAATGCTCTATTAATGATGATCATCACACTTATATCTATTTACAACTCAATGATTACAACTCGATACTAGAACAAAATATGACTCTATATGAATGCCTCCGGCGGTGTACCGGGAAGGGCAATGAATCAAGAGTGACATGTATGAAAAATTATGCATGGTGGCTTTGCCACAAATACGATGTCAACTACATGATCATGCAAAGCAATATGACAATGATGAAGCGTGTCATAAATGAAATGGTGGAAAGTTGCATGGCAATATATCTCGGAATGGCTATGGAAATGCCATAATAGGTAGGTATGGTGGCTGTTTTGAGGAAGATATAAGGAGGTTTATGTGTGATAGAGCGTATCATATCACGGGGTTTGGATGCACCGACGAAGTTTGCACCAACTCTCAAGGTGGGAAAGGGCAATGCACGGTACCGAAGAGGCTAGCAATGATGGAAGGGTGAGAGTGCGTATAATCCATGGACTCAACATTAGTCATAAAGAACTCACATACTTATTGCAAAAATCTACAAGTCATCAAAAACCAAGCACTACGCGCATGCTCCTAGGGGATAGATTGGTAGGAAAAGACCATCACTCGTCCCCGACCGCCACTCATAAGGAAGACAATCTAAGAACACCTCATGTTTCAAATTTGTTACACAAAGGTTACCATACGTGCATGCTACGGGACTTGCAAACTTCAACACAAGTATTTCTCAAATTCAAAATTACTCAACTAGCACACTCTAATATCACCACCTTTATCTCTCAAAACAATTATCAAGTATCAAACTTCTCATAGTATTCAATGCACTTTCTATGATAGTTTTTATTATACCCATCTTGGATGCCTATCATATTAGGACTAGTTTCATAACCAAAGAAAATTACCATGCTGTTCTAAAGGATTCTCAAAATAATATAAGTGAGGCATGAGAGATCAATAATTTCTATAAAATAAAGCCACAACCGTGCTCTAAAAGATATAAGTGAAGTACTAGAGCAAAATTATCTAGCTCAAAATATATAAGTGAAGCACATAGAGTATTCTAATAAATTTCAATTCATGTGTGTCTCTCCCAAAAGGTGTGTACATCAAGGATGATTGTGGTAAACTAAAAAGCAAAGACTCAAATCATACAAGATGCTCCAAGCAAAACAAATATCATGTGGTGAATAAAAATATAGCCTCAAGTAAAGTTACCGATAGAAGAAGACGAAAGAGGGGATGCCTTCCGGGGTATCCCCAAGCTTAGGATTTTGGTTGTCCTTGAATTTTACCTTGGGGGGCCATGGGCATCCCCAAGCTTAGGCTCTTTCCACTCCTTGTTCCATAATCCATCAAATCTTTACCCAAAACTTGAAAACTTCACAACGCAAAACTTAAACAGAAAATTTCATGAGCTCCGTTAGTAAAAGAAAACAAACCACCACTTAAGGTACTATAATGAACTCATTCTTTATTTATATTGGTGTTAAACCTACTGTATTCCAACTTCTCTATGGTTCATAACCTCCGAAACTAGCCATAGATTCATCAAAATAAGCAAACAACACACGAAAAAAAGAATTTGTCAAAAACAGAACAGTCTGTAGTAATCTGTAGGTTTCAAATACTTCTGTAACCCCCAAAATTCTAAAACAAATTTCTGGACGTGAGGAATTTATCTATTAATCATCTTCAAAAAGAATCAACTTAATCTCACTCTCCAGTAAAAAAATGGCAGCAAATCTCGTGAGCGCTAAAGTTTCTGTTTTTTACAGCAAGATCGCAAAGACTTTCCCCAAGTCTTCCCAAAGGTTCTACTTGGCACAAACACTAATTAAAAGTATAAAACCACATCTAAATAGAGTCTATATGAATTATTTATTACTAAATATAACCAAAAAGAAAGGAACAAAAATAAAATTGGGTTGCCTCCCAACAAGCGCTATCGTTTAACGCCCCTAGCTAGGCATAAAAGCAAGAATAGATCTAGGTGTTATCATCTTTGATATGCAATCCATAAGTGGCTATCATAATAGATTCATAACGTAATTTAATTTTATTTCTAGGAAAGTTTTCCATGCCTTTCCTTAACGGAAATTGGAATCTAATATTCCCTTCTTTCATATCAATAATTGCACCAATCGTTCTAAGGAAAGGCCTACCAAGAATAATAGGACATGTAGGATTGCAATCAATATTAAGAACAATGAATATACAGGCACATAATTCCTATTTTCAACAATAATAACATCATTAATCCTTCCCATAGGTTTCTTAATAGTGGAATCCGCAAGGTGCAAATTTAAAGAACAATCATCAAATTCACGGAAACCTAACATATCACACAAAGTTTTTGGAATCGTGGAAATGCTAGCACCCAAATAACATAAAGCATAGCATTCATGATCTTTAATCTTAATTTTAATAGTAGGTTCCCACTCATCATAAAGTTTTCTAGGGATAGAAACTTCCAATTCAAGCTTTTCTTCATAAGATTGCATTAAAGCATCAACGATATGTTTAGTAAAAGCTTTATTTTGACTATAAGCATGCGGAGAATTTAGCATGGATTGAAACAAGGAAATACAATCTATTAAAGAACAATTATCATAACTAAATTCCTTGAAATCCAAAATAATGGGTTCATTGCTATGTAAAGTTTTGACCTCATTAATCCCACTTTTACTAATTTTTGCATCAAGATCTAAAAACTCCGAATCATTGGGACGCCTTTTAACTAAAGTTGACTCATATCGAGTCCCATCATTATCAAGATTCATATTGAAAAACAAAGATTTAATAGGGGACACATCAATTACTTTTAGATCTTCATCCTTATTATCATCAAAACTAGAAGAACACGCTTTCACAAAGCAATCTTTTTTTGCACGCATCCTAGATGTTCTTTCTTTGCACTCATCAATGGAAATTCTCATAGCTTTGAGAGACTCATTGATATCATGCTTAGGTGGAATAGATCTAAGTTTCAAAGAATCAACATCAAGAGAAATTCTATCCACGTTCCTAGCCAACTCATCAATCTTAGACAATTTTTTTCAATCAAGGTATTGAAACTCTTTTGTGAACTAATAAATTCTTTAATACTAGATTCAAAATCAGAGGGCATCTTATTATAATTTCCATAAGAATTATTGTAGGAATTACCATAATTATTAGAGGAATTACCAGGAAACGGTCTAGGATTAAAATTACCTCTATACGCGTTATTACCAAATTTGTTCCTTCCAACAAAATTCACATCCATAGATTCATTATTATTCTCAATCAAAGTAGACAAAGGCATATCATTAAGATCAGAAGAAACACTCTTATTAGCAAAAAAATTGATAAGTTCATCCATCTTTCCACTCAAAACATTGATTTCTTCTATAGCATGCACATTTTTACTAGTAGATCTTTCAGTGTGCCATTGAGAATAATTAACCATAATATTATCTAGGAGTTAAGTAGATTCTTCTAAGGTGATTTCCATAAAAGTGCCTCCCGCGTCCGAATCTAAAAGATTTCTAGAAGCAAAATTCAATCCGGCATAAAATCTTTGTATAATCATCCAAACATTCAAACCATGTGTAGGGCAATTACGTATCATTAATTTCATCCTCTCCCATGCTTGTGCAACATGTTCATGATCAAGTTTCTTAAAATTCATAATATCATTTCTAAGAGAGATGATCTTAGCGGGAGGAAAATACTTAGAGATAAAAGCATCTTTGCACTTATTCCATGAATCGATACTGTTTTTAGGCAAAGACGAAAACCAAGTTTTAGCATGATCTCTAAGTGAAAACGGGAATAGCTTCAATTTAACAATATCATTATCCACATCTTTCTTCTTTTGCATATCACACAAATCAACGAAGTTGTTAAGATGGAGAGCGGCATCTTCACTAGGAAGTCCGAAAAACGGATCTTTCGTAACAAGATTCAGCAAAGCGGCATTAAGTTCACAAGATTCAGCATTGGTAAGAGGAGCAATCGGAGTGCTAATAAAATCATTATTGTTGGTATTAGAAAATCACACAATTTAATATTATCTTGAGCCATGTGACAAAAAATCCAACACATAAGCACACAAGAAGCAAGCAAAAAGAGATGAACTAGAAAAGAGAAGGGGAACGGAAAAAGAGGGCGAATAAAACGGCAAGGGTGAAGCGGGGGAGAGTAAAACGAGAGTCAAATGGCAAATAATGTAATGCGAGGGATAAGAGTTTGTGATGGGTACCTGGTATGTCTTGACTTGTGCGTAGATCTCCCCGGCAACGGTGCCAGAAATCCTTCTTGCTACCTCTTGAGCACTGTGTTGGTTTTCCCTTGAAGAGGAAAGGGTGATGCAGCAAAGTAGCGTAAGTTTTTCCCTTAGTTTTTGAGAACCAAGGTATCAATCCAGTAGGAGCCTACATGCAAGTCCCTCATACCTACACAAACAAATAAGAACCTCGCAATCAACGCGATAAAGGGGTTGTCAATCCCTTCACAGTTACTTACGAGAGTGAGATCTGATAGAGATGATAATAATAAGATAAATATTTTTGGTATTTTTATGATATAGATTGAAAGTAAAGATAAACGGTGCCAGAAATAGCTTGTTGACGGGAGATTAATATAAAGGATAATAGACCCGGGGGCCATAGGTTTCACTAGTGGCTTCTCTCAAGATAGCATAAGTATTACGGTGGGTGAACAAATTACTATCGAGCAATTGATAGAAAAGTGCATAATTATGAGAATATCTAGGCATGATCATGTATATAGGCATCACGTCCGCGACAAGTAGACCGAAACGATTCTGCATCTACTACTACTAGTTGAATGCCCGTGCGTTGCCACAGACCAAAATAATTTACAAAGACAACAATCTATCAACTTGTTATTCTACGACAAGTGAGAATGCTCATGCAATTTAAGATCGCATCCCAACCAATGTTGACATCTTCTTACTTCATTCTTGCAACACCACATATTCCTTTGGTTTTCATCATCCATTCCAAGTGTTGCCTTAAACTCCCAGCCCTGGACAAGATAAGGCATTGGTTCCTCATACGTCTCAAATTGCCACTGGCTCCCTATCAATTTGTCTCTAGTTCCATGCATTGTGTGTCATCTCCTCGTAAGCCCCGCCACATCTCCACCGTGGCTCTTTCTTTTTCATGTGCCATCATGTCTCGAAATCAAAAGTATACACATGACCGAGCATTAAGCCTGTCATATACTCGTATTGATACGATTAGTGAAGTAGGAGTCTGAAGAATAGCAAAATACACCATTGGTAACAAAAGGGTGACCAGGGTTGCAATCATTTTATATGATGATCGCACACTAAGAAGCTCGGGTTACAACATGGATAATGAAGGGCTGGACATCTGGTGACAACATTTGTCACTACTTTTTGGAAGCGGTGACCATGATGAATCAAAGATGGAAAGCATGTTGGGTTCCTGATATACAATCGTTAGGTTCTTCCCATAATTGTTACTCTTACTCATCTACCAGATGCTTACTTATTGCAATCATCTCAAGCGTAACAAAATTCGGTTATTGACTTATAAATGGTTTCTGTTAGATTATAGGCATACCTCTGTATATGGTAGATTATGATTTGTAATTATTTCCTGCCTTATCTGTAGAGAGGCTTCTTGCCCATTAAGCCTTGTACTCTATATAAACTGCCCGAGAGGCTCAATACAACATCCATCATATTCCACCATTCTCCTCTCTATCCCTTCTAACATGGTATCAGCCACAAGTTCCTAGACCTAGCCGCCGCACGCTTCCGCACTGCGCCGCCCCTGGGAAGGTCGATCATCATGGTCTCTTCCAGGGGCGCGCGACCCGTAGCAGGGTTCGTCTGTTGATCCGTGAATGGCCATCCTGGTGAGTTTTTCCAATCTCTTGATCGATTTTCTCTCCGCCGGTTGCTTGCCCGGTATTTTCTTTTTTGGGCCATAGCACCGTGGCACGCAGTCCCGGCCACTCTCCGAGGCCGTCCTCGCGGCTGCACTGACCAGCGCACCGCCGCTGCGCCACCCCTTCAGGAAGTAGTGTCGCGGCTTGGTCCATGTCGTCATCCCAACTCGCGAGTTGCTGCTACATCACCCCTTCAGGCCGTAGCGCCATGACACGCGGTCCCTGCATGTCGACTTTCATGAGGCATGCACCGCGCCGCCTCCCTTGGCGCGGGAACGCAACCGTCTGCGGCGATCTTTGTCACGCTGTCGGGTTCCTCGCCTACTTCTAGCATCGCCGCAACGCTCCTAACCCAGCCGCTGTGCCGCTGTCAGGCCGCCACCACCGCTCTTCTTTGGCGTCGGTGCCGCTCGCTCATGCGAGTCGTGCCGCCCATCCACCCCCTTTGTCTTCATCCAGCACCAGCTCATCGCCAATGTCGTCATCATGTTCCCCGATCACTTCGTCTACTCCGACCACCGTCGGCAACATCAGCCCCACACTGATTGGCGCCGCAACCATCGTTGAGTAATTCTTTGCTGGCCCCTCCGACTCCTCCGACATGGCGTACAACTTGTGCAGGTCCCCATCTACGCATGCCTGGTGCTGACAACACCGACGCGTGCCATCATCCCCGGTGTGTTCCCAAGCCCGGCAAGTCTGGAGCGGCGCATCATCAACATCGACATCGTGCGTCTACGCATGCCCGGTGCTCTCAACATCGACGCATGCCTTCGTCCATGATGTGTCCCCAGGCTTGGGAAACCCGGCGCGACACCTCGTCAACAACGTCTTCTTCCTGGCGCACCACTACTTCGACACCACTGCACCCATGACTAACTCAACGCCTCCTTGCGCCCGCGGCTCCACGGAGACTTCCTCGACACCGACTACCAGACTCGACATCGATCACGGTGTTCTTCGCATGAGTACCTCGACCACAGCTACACCACCCACGCTCTCGGCTACCTCGACAACGACACAAAGGGCCACCACCTCACTTGAGCAACTCGTCGGCTTCCTCTACAGTTAACGCACCCGCAACGCGACATCGTCCATGATGCTCCCACTGCGACTGCGAGGGGATGTCAGCTCGTCCACTGCTATTCTCTCTAGTCTGACCGCCCGCAACGCTCCTGTTGTCTGCGCGACGCTACCGCTACGACTGCGGGAGGGGGGGATGTTAGAGTATATAGGCATATCTCTGTATATGATAGACTATGATTTGTATTCATCTCCTGCCTTATCTCTAGGAGAGGCTTCTTGCCCTCCAACCCTTCTACTCTATATAAGCCATCTGCGAGGCTCAATACAACATCCATCATACTCCGCCAATCTTTCTCTCTATCCCTTCTAACAGTTTCCCTTGCATCATGTACATAAAATATAAGAAAATAACATGCACCTGTTGTTTTGGTTCGCAAGAAGATTGTCTAATAGAGATTATACTTAGTTATATGTGACGAATATCACTCAACAAAATCAGGCACTGATACACAACAATTTATCTAACAACAAATTTTCAACGGCATAAATATAGAATTGCAAGATTACATCCAGCTGGCTACAGCTGAGAAATAGAACATAAAAAGCAAATTCCATCGTAGTATCTAGAAAAACGAACTATATGATTTACAAGTTCCTCTCAAACACCTCTAAAAGTATTTCTCTCAATCTATCTATTAACACAATAAGGAGCATCAACAACTTCAGACAACATACCATGAAAAATCAAGTGTCATCTTATATCAGTTCAAAAGAAATGTGATGTCATATATACAAGAGGGTAGTTGTTTCGTACCTCCTAAAAATTCCAAAAATTGGAGAAATTTCACCCTGCCCTACGCACCTTGAACCTCTGCCCTAAATGACAACCATGTTCATTTTCCGGCTCCCTTCTCAAGCTTGACCACACGAGGTTGCCTGACCATTGCTCTAGTAGATGCTAGTAGTCATGCCAACTTGTTATATCCCAACCCGTGACCATGGCCATACCTATGAATGGAGGAATGTAGTAGGGCGAGCACAACAAATTGATCTGCATCACGACCTTGGCGTCCTACAAATGATGATGCGCGTGCTGGTGTTGTTGTTGTCTGTCGGAACAGTTTGACTTCAGTTCCCTCACCACTCTTCATCCAATCTGTCGACCGGCGACACTTGCATTCTCAATTGGTGTCGCTTAGGCAACCACTTCAGGTCTATCAGTGAGAGTGGCAAAGGTCAAATATGTTCGATAGTTTTTAAATAGATAGTGGCTGGAATCAAACCTTGGGAGGAATGGGGGGGGGGGGCTTTTTTGGAGAGATCGGGGCAGTGAACTATTGTATAGTCTTACAAGTAGCTGACCAATGGTCAATATCAACTTCCAAAATCTATGGAACCCTAGAATCAAAATCGTCAATTTTCAAAATCTGTGAAGCAACACAATGTACCATATTATTAAAGTGAGGAATATATGATCTGTAGAAAAGCCTGCTGACTTACGCATTTTGGTACATATATGTGTGTATCGGAGTAGTGAGGTTTATTTGTAATGTAGCAGTAAGATAGAGCCATGCTAGGGGTTGTTTTAGGCCCTAATTAAATTTGAATCATCTGTCGGGTGAAAGACCACAATGGTTTACAATTATTGTCCAGTGCTCTCAGCAAACGGAACTAAAAAGAGAAACCACTTAGGACGGTCCTTATCAAGTCAAATCTCAGAACAAAAAACAAGTTCTATTTTCCAATTTTCATATGTTTAGCTTTGTCTAGCATAAACAAATATACCTCTTGCAAGTTCTATATATGAATACAAACTGCCAAATATTACTTGCATTATTACTGATCGACTGATTGTTCGCAAACGAGAATCAAGTAACTAAGCAAACATAAGGAAGCTATAAAACGAGGAACAACAGAATGAATGGCGTGTACCTTACCAGGAGCGTAGAAGCCCATGTAGGATGGATAAGAATAGTAGATCTCAGGTTCATTACCCTCTTCAGCGGCACAAAACTTGAGGTCAGTCATGAATAAGCCAACATTTATGGTAATGAAGATGACATCCACACCTTCTGCGAAACCAACCCCATGTGCTCCATTGCTGTCGCAGGGATTGGCCATGTGCATGTTTTTCTCCAGGTCAATGACCATGCAATGTACCCATTTTGCAGCTCTATTCACCTTCCTGAACCAGAGATGCAGACTGAAATCCTTGACACCAGTGACCCACAGTGAACTGTCCTCTTTGTGGCTTGGCCATCGACCAACTCCAGACCTTACGCACAAAGGCCCTAGTTTTGGTCTCCACCTCTAAACTTCTTTGTTGGACCAGCAGCTTCAGCCTGGGTTAAATAACTGAGAGATGCTTCTATTATGCTATCTTCAGTGTTAATTTTTTTATTTTACAAATCAAATGGGCAATTATTTAAGCATCTCGTTTTTAGCATGACTCAATGTATACATCACACGTTGCTGCTACCTAAGAATTATTATTCTAGTATTCAGATAATCAGAAGTTGCACATTCGTCAGCCGGACACACCATAGAATGTAGATGACCTATGCTAATTTGTTAACATCTACTCCCTCCGTTCCTAAATATAAGTCTTGTAGAGATTGCACTATGAACCACATACGGATGTATATAGATGCATTTTGGAGTGTAGATTCACTCATTTTGCTCTGTATGTGGTTTATAGTGGAATATCTCCAAAGACTTATATTTAGGAACGGAGGGAGTAGCATGCATGTCATTTTTTCCTCCCAAAAGAATTATGCATCTTCTTTGCCTACAACAGGACCATATACTAAATAAATATTGGATAATCAATTAAATCATTCATTGAGACACCTGAGTTATACCAAAGCACAGTTGCTAACTAGTGAATAATATCCTACAAGAGGCACACAGAAATATCCTATGCTATTGCAAAACATGGTTGTAGAAAATATGGCTCATGAAGTAATTGATACTTCAATAAATTTATATATAGGAAACCTACCCAAAACATGATATCCAGAAGGTAGCTGACTGGTTTGGCATTTACCTGGCATAAATACAAAGAAATATGAGGCGATATATATGATTTAAGGAGCTACACTGAGGCCAACAATTCACCGACAAACTCGGTGACTCGGTGTACTTCATCATGGCCAGCAAGTTATCAGGAAGAAAGTAAAAAAACATGCACACATGGCTCCCATTGAGGATGCCAGCCATGTACTGCTCCTCCCTGAACAACATGGGCAGAACCTACAACGGCAAGACCATGTTCCCTTTTACCTTCACGGAAGAGCATCGGCGGGTAAAGCCCACCCGTCCCTCCAGCTGGGGTGGGCGCGGTTTTGGCAGTGACCAGCAGTCATCAAAGAGCATCAGGGCGCACCTCGGGGACATGGCCATGGTAAGGTTCGGCGTCTAGCGGATTCGGCATGGTTGGGTCATCTCCATGTTACATGTTGCCTGTCTCCGAGGCACATACCTCTGCACATACCTCTTTCTTTGTCTTGGATCTTCCCACCTTCAGAAGCACATACCTCTGCACGTATATACAACTAAAATATTTAGAAACACCAGACAAAGGCAGCTGAACCTCTCCAGAACAGTGGTAAAATAAAATAAAAATTGCTTGCATGAGGATAGAATTGACGGATCGAACAGTAATTATTATGATAGATGAAATAATTTTTCTTCTTATGCTCCAAGGCAAAAGAGCAAGCATCTGGTGGGCAGCGAAAATGCTACATCCAGATTGATATTTTCCTACATATCAGCATGAATCATAGAATTAATAGAATGACTTAATAGGAGAATTCGAGACAAGGGGTTAGCACGTACAAAGTGGGCGGTCTTTTAGATGAGGCAGATGGTGGAGAGATAGGCCCCCAGCCGAGCATGGACTGCATGACGTAGTCCTCCGTGCTTGTCTTGTGACGTGTAGTCGACGCTATGCCCGCTCCCTTCCCTGCCGCCGGCTCCTCCTCCATACGGCTCACCACGGGAAGCCTCGGGAATTGCAGGGAGCCCCGGATTTGGGCACCCAGAGAAGTGGTAGTGCGCAGGATGGCATCGCTGGGCCGCATGGACAGGAGGCTGGGGGGAGGGCACGGCTGGTGAGGCATCGGTGCGGAGCAGCATCAGGAGGCAGGAGGGCGCGTCGGGCCATCGCGAGGAGCTTTGGTTTCTTTCGTGTTGTGTGAGGGATGTGGGATAGTCTTCCAGATCGGGGAAGGACGTGGGTGACGTGCGGTTTTTCTAATTTGCGAGTTGGGTGCGGGATCGATGTATGAGAGGAGGTTTACCTCTGGTTTTTGGAGGGTTTGAAAAAAATTGGTAGGAGGACGTGGGCGGGAAAGCTAGCGAGGAGGGGGCATCGAAGGAGGTTGAACCATCACGACGTTCGATTCTTCTTTAATAGTAGAGATTAATAGTAGAGATTACTCCACACATTGACTGTTATCCAGCATGCATCTAGAGTATTAAGTTCATAAGAACAGAGTAATGCATTAGGCAAGATGACATGATGTAGAGGGATAAACTCAAGCAATATGATATAAACCCCATCTTTTTATCCTCGATGGCAACAATACAATACGTGCCTTGCTGCCCCTGCTGTCACTGGGAAAGGACACCGCAAGATTGAACCCGAAGCTAAGCACTTCTCCCATTGCAAGAAAGATGAATCTAGTAGGCCAAACCAAACTGATAATTCGAAGAGACTTGCAAAGATAGCCAATCATACATAAAAGATTTCAGAGAAGAATCAAATATTGTTCATAGATAAACTTGATCATAAACCCACAATTCATCGGATCTCGACAAACACACTGCAAAAAGAGTTACATCAAATAGATCTCCAAGAAGATCGAGGAGAACATTGTATTGAGATCCAAAGAGAGAGAAGAAGCCATCTAGCTAATAACTATGGACCGAAGGTCTGAGGTAAACTACTCACACATCATCGGAGGGGCCATGGAGTTGATGTAGAGGCCCTCCGTGATCGATTCCCCCTCCGGTGGAGCTCCGAAAAAGGCCCCAGCATGGGATCTCTTGGGTACAGAAGGTTGCCGTGGTGTAAATAGGGTTTCGTGATTGTCGGTGTCAAAACCGGCGGATCTCGGGTAGGGGGTCCCGAACTGTGCGTCTAGGCGGATGGTAACAGGAGGCAGGGGACACGAAGTTTTACCCAGGTTCGGGCCCTCTTGATGGAGGTAAAATCCTACGTCTTGCTCGATTAATATTGATGATATGGGTAGTACAAGAGTAGATCTACCACAAGATCAGAGAGGCTAAACTTTAGAAGCTAGCCTATGGTATGATTGTATGTTGTCCTACGAACTAAAACCCTCCGGTTTATATAGACACCGGAGGGGGCTAGGGTTACACAAGATCGGTTACAAAGGAGGAAATATACATATCCGTATTGCCTAGCTTGCCTTCCACGCCAAGTAGAGTCCCATCCGGACACGAGACAAAGTCTTCAATCTTGTATCTTCATAGTCCAGCAGTCCGGCCAAAGGATATAATCCGGCTGTCCGGAGACCCCCTAATCCAGGACTCCCTCAGTAGCCCCCGAACCAGGATTCAATCATGATGAGTCCGGCGCGTAGTGTTGTCTTCGACATTGGAAGGCGGGTTCTTCTCCAACTTTCAAGTGTTCGTAAGCAGTGTCCGGCTCCATAAATGTTGAACCTCTTGGCTTCTGTGCCCAATAAGGGCTATCTCCCACGCGTCGAATGAATACGAGGCGCCAGGGCGTTTTTACATTCGCCCCCCTAGCCAGATAAATAAATTGTCTATTAAAGGGACGGAGA
Source organism: Triticum dicoccoides (assembly GCF_002162155.2). Classification (NCBI taxonomy): domain Eukaryota; kingdom Viridiplantae; phylum Streptophyta; class Magnoliopsida; order Poales; family Poaceae; genus Triticum; species Triticum dicoccoides. The sequence continues at coordinate 510,589,979 of NC_041386.1, read as the reverse complement.
TTCTTAGATCCGATCCATATCATCCTTCCCCAGTGAGAATTCATCAGAGCGTGCTTCAGAAAGATCCATTCCAGCATGGCCAACCTCCGCAGCTCCTCCTCCCGCCCCCGTAGCCCTAAGCCCGGTGATTGGGAGAGGTGTTCAGTCCCGCACAGTCGATTAGTCGAGCTGCAGACTAAGGGATTTCTCCCTCCGGCGTATATAGTGCCCGTTCGTGCCGGGCTCGCCACCTATAATGGCGGGGCGCAAGCGGAGAGCCTTCCTTGTCCCTCCATGGGGGAACAGGTCTGCCTTGTTCCTTATTTACTAAGGGGACTCGGATTTCCAATTCATCCGCTCCTCCGCGGGCTCCTGGAGTTCTACGGCCTCCAATTACACAATCTCACCCCTGCCTCCATTCTACATATCGCCAGCTATGTTGCTCTCTGCGAGTTGTTCCTGGGCTACGAGGCTCACTTCGAGCTGTGGAAAAGGCTATTCTGCCTTGTCCCTCGCACACAGAGGGAATCACTTTATCAAGTGGGTGGAGCCGAAATATGGCGCATCGCCGATACTGGATACCTGTCCGGTACCCTGAAGAAGCCGTCCGAAGACTGGCCTTCAGAATGGTTTTATATGGAGGACGTCCCCCTTCCGGACCCTGTTCGGCGGGGTCTACCTGAGTTCAACAATGCTCCTCTGAAGAAGCGCCGAAGTTGGCGCCCACGGAGCCCCCAGGCGGAAGACAACGGAGAAGTCCTCTATCTGATGAACCGGATCAAAGCACTGGCTCGATCAGGATTGACAATAATCGAAGTTATGTCGATTTGCATAATGCGGGGAGTGCAGCCACTTCAATATCATGGGCACCCCTTGTGGTGTTATAACGGGGCGGATGACACCACCCGCTGCGGGCGTAAGGGTCCGGACAATGCTGCCGCTCTAGCGAAGATTCTGTCTGAACTGTTCAAGGGTGAGGAAGAGGAGTTCACCCGCATGAAGCCACGGGATTGATTCTCCATGTACAATCCTCCAAGCTGGGTAAGTTATATCTCCCTGCTCCCATTTTTCCCGCATTCTTAGTCGTAACTATTCACCTTGCCACTTTGCGGCAGGAACTGCGAAAAGCCATAAAGGAGGTCAGCAGCCCTTCTCCACAACCAGAGGACCCTGACCGGGCCCTCGACTCCGGACTTGAAGAAGATCCAGTTATCTCCGTGGAACTGATAGACCGACAGTTCTATCAGTTAAGCTGCGACGACGTCCTGGTGGCCATTACGGCCGACTATCCCGGACTGCTCCCTGCATCACAGGTAAGAAAAATCAAAAAAGTCCCAACTCCAAAACTAGGATCCCCTTTTAGGCACATCACCCACCATATACACATGGCATCTTTTGCAGGGAAGGCATTCGGGACGCCCTGTCGAACCCGCAGCAACTTGCCAACAAGAGGCACCGAGGCCGGGTAGGCCAAAAAGGAAGGCGGTCAGGACGGAGACGCCGGCGCAAAGGTATAGGAAAAACCGCGCTCCCTGGTTGCCGTCTTTCTCAAAATGTAACGATGCCCACGTTTCTTTAACAGAAAAAACGCTCGCCGAAATATGTCCGACGATGCTGCCAATCAAGCTTCCACTAGTCGGGCGCCTGGACCGGACATAGAGGCGGAAGCTGACATGGGGCAGGCACCGGATAATCCCCCTACAGAGGATGCAGGTAGATTATCCGCTACAAACTCAGAAGTGGAAAGCGCCATGAATCATAGGCGCCACCGAGCTGTACTCCGCGACGCTTGTTTCTCACCAGAGGCGTTCGACGCCTTTAATTCTGGAGAGGCGTACCTCCGTGCTGCTCAAGATGGTCTAGCCAGAGCCACGGATCAGTATGTAAAGGATGTATGGGTGAGTAAATCTGGCGATTTATATGTATCAGTAGCCCCTGAGACTTGAAACAGTTAGCAGAACTGATTTAAGGATCATCTTTAATGTGCAGGTTCTTTCAGAGAAGAATACTAGGCTGTCCCAGGAGCTGGAGGCAAGGCCCAATTGCGGGCCGCTCTTGCCGCATTGCAGGAACAGAAAAAGCCTCCCGCTGGTAACATTTACTTTAAAGAGTGATGGTTACCATATAGTGTGCGGCATAGCTGCGGTTCTAACAACATATGTCGCAGATGAGTTCGGGGAGAATCCGGAGGACCAGCATGTTATACGACAGCTAGAAGCTGGCAAACGCGTGCTGACTGAGGTTAGGCGGGAGAAAAACAATCTCCAAGATGCCAATGTTAAGCTGAGCGTTGAACTAAAAGACGTTCGGGGCCAGCTTGCGGACTCCGAGAAGGAGAATAAGCGGCTTCGACGCGGCATTTTCAGTAAGTGCTTGAACGAATCTTGTTAAAGGAGTTCGGCAAAGAAGTCGACTAACATCGTTATGTCTGTAGGTATGCTAACGGGTCGTCCCGCGGAGGAAATGCCCGGGTCTGCAGGTGATCTTCTGTCCGAGCTGTCACATCTGCACGAACAAGTTCGGCAGGTGATGCAGGGTGTTGCCCAGGCCTTGTGGCCGTCCGTCTCCCTGCCAGAAGGCGTTGCAGAGCTTGCGGAGAAGCTGAAGGGAGCACGGCGGCGCTTCCGATTATGGAAGATATCAGCCTGCCGACAGGGTGCCAGAGAAGCCTGGGCCATGGTGAAGATGCGCTATACCAAGGCAGACCCAAATCACATGGCCGAGGTCGGACCTGTGGGGCCTGACGGAAAAGAGATCCCCGTTAGCTTAGTTTATGGGCAAGTAGAATTAGCCGCAAAGTATTCCCAACAGGATTGTAAGCTAGACCACCTGTTGGTTGGTATAGAGGAGGAGTTTAGTCAGTCTGCATGACTATGTAATTAAAGTGACATGTATAATGCCTTCTAGCCGGATTGTAGATCATTTGTCATTGCAGACCTTTTCGCTTCAACCTCCGGGCCTAATAGTCCAGAGTGAATCCGAATACCCGCTGAGTTATATAAAACCGGGGTATGTGTGGAGACCAGGCGTAGGGGTCATTAGTGCTTTATCAGACAAGTGCCCAACTAGTTATGTTATATTACATGGGTAGTAAGAAACATCTTCCAGGGAGAATAGTTCCGTTAAGGGTTCCTTTCCCTGGGTAAGCATGCCCTAAAGTGCATGTTCGGACTGCGATAGGAAACGCAGAAAAAACATTTGGGGGCAGATATGGACAATAAATAAAAAATCATCTTTTGTTCACCGACCGAATATTCCCTTAACAACGCTAGCTTTCGGCTTCACCCAGTCTGAGGTACACATCCGGCTGACCCGGCGGTAACAATCGTAGAGGTGCTCCCCTTATGCCCTAGCCGAATTAACAGGAACGTAGGGCATAAATACAAGAGCCAGGCAACCCAGCTTGGCCAAAACTTAAGTCATATCGATGCATATAATGATGAAAAAAGGTACATGCGGAAGTATAACACATGTGTTGGGTGTGAGGCCCAGATAAATAATTTAAGCTTCTGTGAAAGAAGCCCCCAGGTATGAAGAGTGCGGCTAGCGCATCTATAATGTACAAGCGAGGCACAAGGTGACCCTTGAAGGCCTAGCGAAATAATAAGAGAAAGAAAGAAAGGGAAACAAGACAGATGATGTATATGCAGAAAATGGACAAAGGAAGGGGACCAACATAGAGTTCGGTGCTAGGCGTAGAATCTTCGGAGCCTGGCCGCGTTCCATGGGTTCGGCTCGAGTCGACTAGTCGATGCATCCGCAGTCGGTACGCTCCACCGGTCAGAACTTGGTCAATAATGAAGGGACCTTCCCATTTGGGCTCGAGCTTGTTCTTTTTCTTATCTGGCAGGCGTAGAACCAGTTCACCAACGTTATAAGTTTTGGCCTGTACTTCTCTGCTTTGGTATCTGCGAGCCTGTTGCTGATAAAATGCGGAAGGGGCTTTGGCTACATCGCGCTCCTCCTCCAAGGTGTCAAGACTGTCCTGCCGATCGAGCTCAGCTTCTCTTTCTTCGTACATGCGCACTCGAGGTGAGTCATGAATTATGTCACAAGGCAAGACTGCCTCTACGCCGTACACCATAAAGAACAATGTATATCCGGTACTATGATTCGGCGTAGTCCGCAGCCCCCAAAGTACGGAGTCGAGCTCCTCTACCCAGTGCGTGTCAGACTCTGTTAAGGAACGCACTAATCTGGGTTTAATGCCGCTCATTATAAGACCATTTTCTCGCTCGACTTGACCGTTGGTTTGTGGGTGATAGACTGAAGCATAATCGAGCTTGATGCCCATTTTGCTGCACCAGAGTTTTACCTCATCGGCCGTGAAGTTCGTGCCATTGTTAGTGATGATGCTGTGGGGGACGCCACAACGGTGTACAACCCCGGATATGAAGTCTATCACTGGTCCGGATTCAGCTGTTTTAACAGGTTTGGCCTCTATCCATTTGGTGAATTTATCCACCATGACCAGTAAGTATTTTTTCTTGTGGGTTCCCCCTTTAAGGGGTCCAACCATGTCAAGCCCCCAGACCGCAAAGGGCCATGTAATGGGGATTGTTTGGAGGGCGGTGGGTGGCATGTGGCTTTGATTTGCAAAGAGCTAGCAGCCGGTGCAACATTGGACCAAGTCCTGTGTGTCTGCCCGGGCTGTTGGCCAATAGAATCCTGTGCGGAAGGCCTTGCTTACAAGGGCCCGGGCTGCAGCGTGATGACCACCGAGTCCAGCGTGAATTTCTGCCAGAAGATTCCGCCCTTCCTCTTCGGAGATGCACCTTTGAAGGACTCCGGTAGTGCTTTTTTTTACAATTCTCCCTCATGGACCCTGCAGGCCTTGGATCACCGCACTATGCAGCGTGGCTCATTTTGGTCCTCCGGAAGTTCCTGCCTAGTTAGGTAGACTAGGAATGGTTCTGTCCACGGGGCAATAATGGCCATTATTACGTGGGCTGAAGGTGTTATTTCGGTGGCAGAGCCTCTGATTGTGTCAGATTATTCGGTATCTGTCATTTTGGCCGGGTCCGGACTGTTGTTACCGGTGTCTCCTTCCCATACTACGAATGGCTTGGACAGCCTTTCCAGAAATATGTTGGGGGGGGACCGTATCGCGTTTTGCACCGATGCGGGCGAGGACATCCGCCGCCTGATTGTTTTCCCGAGCCACATGGTGAAATTCGAGCCCCTCGAACCGAGCTGACATTTTTAGGACGGCGTTTCGATATGCCGCCATTTTCGGATCCTTGGCGTCAAAGTCTCCATTTATTTGGGATATTGCGAGGTTTGAATCCCCACGCACCTCCAGGCGTTGAATGCCCATGGAGACTGCCATCCGAAGACCATGCAACAGAGCTTCGTATTCGGCTGCATTGTTGGAGTCTGTATACAATATTTGCAGTACGTACTGAACGGTATCCCCGGTTGGGGATGTCAGGACGACGCCAGCCCCTAGACCGGCCAACATTTTAGAACCGTTGAAGTGCATGATCCAGTTGGAGCATGCATCGTACTCTTTAGGGAGTTTGGCCTCCGTCCATTCGGCGACGAAGTCGGCCAATACTTGCGATTTAATGGCTTGTTGGGGTTTGTATGTTATGTCGAACGGGAGGAGCTCAATGGCCCATTTGTCAATCTGTCCCGTAGCGTCACGGTTGTTTATAATATCATTAAGTGGCACTTCCGATGCTACCATAATCAAACACTCTTGAAAGTAGTGTCGTAGCTTCTGGGACGCCATGAATACCGCATAGCTATCTTTTGATAATGTGGGTACCGTGATTTGCATGGAGTGAGGACAGTGGATACATAGTATACCGGCTTTTGAAGAGGGAATTTATGTCCGGCAGCTTCTCATTCGACGACGAGCACTGCGCTTACAACTTGATGAGTTGCCGCAATGTACAATAGCATTGGTTCACCAATGTTTGGTGCGGCCAGGATTGGGTTGGTTGCCAAAATGGCCTTTATTTCTTCCAATCCGGCTATGGCAGCGTCCTTCCACTCGAAGTGTTCGGTGCGCCGAAGAAGGCGATAAAGGGGTAAAGCTTTTTCTCCTAAGAAGGAGATAAAGCGGCTTAGAGCCGCCACGCATCCAGTTAATTTCTGGATTTGTTTGAGGTCTGTTGGTGTAGCCAACTGTGACAAAGCTCGGATTTTGGCCGGATTAGCTTCGATACCTCTACTGGAGACAATGAAACCCAGGAGCTTTCCGGCTGGTACGCCGAAAATACATTTTTCCGGATTGAGCTTGATGTCGTATGTTTGGAGGTTGTCGAATGTGAGCCTCAAGTCATCTATCAAAGAGTCGACGTGTTTGGTTTTAACAACCACATCGTCTATGTATGCCTCTACTGTTTTGCCGATTTGTTTCTCCAGACATGTCTGAATCATGCGCTGATATGTTGCACCGACGTTCTTGAGCCCAAAAGGCATTGAGTTAAAACAGAAGGGACCGTATGGTGTGATGAATGTCGTTGCGGCTTGGTCGGGCTCCGCCATCTTGATTTGGTGGTAACCGGAGTATGCATCGAGGAAACATAATGACTCGTGTCCTGCGGTAGCATCAATGATTTGATCGATGCGTGGGAGGGGGAAGGGATCCTTTGGGCAAGCTTTATTGAGGTCTTTGAAATCGACACAAAGGCACCATGATTTGTCCTTCTTTGGTACCATCACCAGGTTTGCTAACCAGTCCGGGTGTGTTTATTTCTTTGATGAATCCGGCCTCCAATAACTTGGCTAGTTCCTCTACCATGGCCTGTCTCTTAGGTTCGGAAAAACGCCGAAGAGCTTGCTTGACCGGTTTGAATCCCTTTAGGATATTGAGGCTATGCTCGGCCAGCCTGCGTGGGATTCCTGGCATGTCTGAGGGATGCCAGGCGAATATGTCCCAGTTCTCGCGCAGGAACTCTCGTAGTGCGGCGTCCACAGTGGGGCTTAGCTGTGCCCCGATGGAGGCTATTTTTGTAGGGTCCGTTGGGTGGACTTGGAATTTGACTATTTCATCCGCTGGTTTAAAAGAGGTGGACTTGGATCTCTTGTCGAGTATCACGTTGTCCTTGTCCACTGTGGAGCGTAGCGTGGTTAATTCCTCGGCCAAGAGGGCTTCGGATAATGCCTTGAGGGCCAATGCGGCTGTTTTGTTTTCGGCGCGGAGTGCTGTGTCCGGATCGCTGGTGAGAGTGATGATTCCATTGGGCCCGGGCATTTTGAGCTTCTTGTACCCGTAATGGGGTACGGCTTGGAAGATTGTGAATGCCTCCCGTCCTAAAAGAGCGTGATAACCACTGCTGAACGGGGCCACTTGGAATGTAATTTCTTCGGACCTGTAATTATCCAGCGTGCCGAATACCACATTTAGTGTGATTTTCCCAGCACAGCGTGCTTCCCGACTGGGGATGATTCCTCTAAAGGTTGTGCTACTTTGCTCAATGTGGTTCCAGTCTATTTCCATCTTTTGAAGAGTTTCCTCATAGATGAGGTTTAATTCGCTGCTGCCGTCCATGAGTACTTTGGTGAGTCGAAAGCCGTCCATGATTGGACTGAGGACCAGTGCGGCTGGTGCTCGGGCTGTTTGGAATTTAGGTTCGTCACTGGCATTGAAGGTAATAGCCGTGTCACTCCATGGATTTATTGCTGCTACGTGGCAGATTTCGGCCATGCCGCGGAGTGTTTGCTTGCGTTTATTATTTGACGCGAAGGTCTCAAAGACCGTTAACACCGTATTGTTATCCACGGGATGGTGCTCTGTGGTATTTGGGAGAAGTAGATCCTCACCACTTTTGTCCACCTGCCGGAGTATCCAACATGCTCTAAGGCTGTGCGTTGGTATTGTATCCGCTGTACTATGAATTTTGCAGGGTCCGTTGAGCCATCCCTCTAGTACGGTTCCATACCCTGTAGAGGGATTTTGCTTTTTGGTAGTTGACCCGGGTGTATTGTGATAATGCACCCTTTTGTTTCGGACTGGGTTTGTATTCAGGGCCGGATTATCTCAGAAGTTTATTTCGGTTTTCCAGGCACTTTCCATCGCACAGTACTTTCGTACTATGGACGCCAAGTCAGCGAAGCGTGTTATCTCACGAAGATTTATGGCGTTAAGGATTCCCTTGTCCGTGCAATTATTGCAGAAAAATAGGATTGCGTCTTCCTCGCGACAGTCCTTAACCTTTTTCATCACAAGGAGGAATCTGACCCAATAGTGATGTACTGTTTCCTGGGGCTCTTGCCTGATGTGGGAAAGACCGCTTATGTTTGGGTGGGTGGTTGGAATTGAATCCGAACCCTCACCTGATCTGGGATCCAGGGGCCGAGGAATTTCCAGTTTTGGAAGTTCCGGTTCCGGGGTGCGACCCGATAATCCTGGGCCGCTGCCTGACTCTAAGTTCAGGGATTGGATGTTGTCCTCCCGCGAACGGGCGTCCGGCTTAGAGAGCTCGGGAATCCGGACATAGTTGGTCCTCAAGATGGAGGAAAGGTCGCCGCATTGTTCCTCAACCACTGCAATATGATGAGTGACCGGTGGAGAGGTAATCTCCCTTTGATCGGGTTTAAGCCCAATCCGATCATAGTCCGTAGTGACTCCCAAGGCGGCGATGCGATCTAAGAGCTCGTTTAAGGAGGCGAGCTCCATTGGATCCATCTGTTCGGCGAGTGCCGATTCGACGTGGAGGCTGTTTTCGATGACCCGAGAAGTCATCGTCGGCGCGGTGGCCGAACAGGCGGTCATGATGAAACCGCCTGGCCGGAGAGTTTGGCCGACAACCAAAGCTCCCCCGACAGTAGTACCGTCTTTAAAGACGAGACGAGACATCCTTCCTTCTGGCCACGGCACAGAGGAACTCTCAATGAAAGCACCAATGTCGGTGTCAAAGCCGGCGGATCTCGGGTAGGGGGTCCCCAACTATGCGTCTAGGCGGATGGTAACAGGAGGCAGGGGACATGAAGTTTTACCCAAGTTCGGGCCCTCTTGATGGAGGTAAAACCCTACGTCCTGCTCGATTAATATTGATGATATGGGTAGTACAAGAGTAGATCTACCACGAGATCAGAGAGGCTAAACCCTAGAAGCTAGCCTATGTTATGATTGTATGTTGTCCTACAGACTAAAACCCTCCAGTTTATATAGACACCGGAGGGGGCTAGGATTACACAAGGTCGGTTACAAAGGAGGAAATATACATATCCGTATTGCCTAGCTTGCCTTCCACGCCAAGTAGAGTCCCATCCGGACACGAGACGAAGTCTTCAATCTTGTATCTTCATAGTCGAGCAGTCCAGCCAAAGGATATAATCCGGCTGTCCGGAGACCCCCTAACACTACTAGGAAAAGGGCTATAGATGGAAATGACACTAATGGCGCACCAGACATGTGGTGCGCCATTACTATATACTAATGGCGCACCATCTGTTGATGCACCATTAGTGTGGAAGACACTAATGGCGCACCAGGCACACGGTGCGCCACTAGTAACAAAATGTTTTTTTTCATTTTTTCAAACATACTAATGGCGCATCCGGGCAGAGTGCGCCATTAGTAGTTAGAACTACTAATGGCACACCAGCCGTAGAGTGCGCCACTACTGTATTTTTTTTACTTTTTTGCAAAACTACTAATGGCGCACCGTTGCATAGTGCGCCATTACTAGTTTAAACTAGTAATGGGCACTTTTTTTTTTACTTTTTGATATCATGAATATTTTTAAATTTCATGGGCACATTTTGAATTCATGAATATTTTTTCAAATTTGATGATATTTTTTCATATTCCATATGAAAAAATATTGAATATTCATGAGGACACTCGATCTCGATCCCCCTCCCTCTCGATAGCTATCCCCCTCGCCAGATCCCCC
>NC_041386.1:510579445-510580006 GCF_002162155.2 Triticum dicoccoides | reverse complement strand
GATGATATTTTCAAATAACAAATTTGATGATATTTTTTAAAAAATTATTACTGTTTTAATAAAAAAATATTACTGTTTCATATTCATATTCATTTTCTAAAAATAATTATAAAAAATTGTAGACTACAATTGTTGTTAAACAACAATTATTACTGTTTTTATAAAAAATATTACTGTTTCATATTCATATTCATTTATTAAAAATAATAATAATAAATATACTAATGGCGCACCGGCCTGGTGGTGCGCCATTGCTATCTAAAAAAAGATTTCTAATGGCACACCGGCGGTGGGTGCGCCATTGCTATCTAAAAAAAGATTTCTAATGGCGCACCGACGGGTGGTGCGCCATTAGTAAGCTTCCCCCTATAGCTAAGTCCTCCCTCTCCCTCGCCAGAGATCCCCTTTCGTCCCTCTCTCCCTCGCCAGACCCACGCTGCTGCCGCCCCGACCCTCGCCGGACTCCACCCCCGCCGCCCCCGTGCCCCCGCGCCCCCACCCCCGTCGCCCCCACCGCCCCCGTGCCCCCACCCCCGCCGCCCCGACCCTCAACGTCTTTGC
>NC_041386.1:510554053-510579212 GCF_002162155.2 Triticum dicoccoides | reverse complement strand
CTCCTCCTCCCCTTCCCCTGCTCCTCCTCCCCTTGCCCCCCACCTGTGTCGGGGCTGACGGCCCCTTCTTTGTCTCGCAGGGCAAGGTCTCCGGCACCTCTACGACACCGATGCCTCCACCGTCTAGGGCGTCTGCGCCTTCTTCCACCTCCGCCCACCGCGGCCTCACCGTCGATCCCCGCACAAGCTCGCCATCATCTTCCTCTCGGTGAGCTGCACCGGTTCCCCTCCCCCCCTTTCTGTTAACTGAACATTGCCAGGTTTAGGTTCTGTTAATTGAAAAAGTTTAGATTCAGAAACATTGTTGGACTGATAGGAAGTTTGTTGAACAGAGCAATCTACACCTGTAATTTCTACTATTATGCCTCTGTTGATTGTGATCTCTGCACATGTTTAATGTCCATGCTATTGTGTGGCTGTTATGTGTGTCTATGTCGGTGAGCTTGTGTTATGCACTTCTGCGTTTTGATATCCCCCCTTACCTTAGTTTTTTCATCTCACTAGTCCTTTTCATTGTATTGGTCCTTTTCATTTTTGTCAAAGAGGCCCCGAGTTCTCTCTTCACTTGTGTGGTGATTGTCTTGGTCCTTTTCATTTTTTTTCATGGCATTCTTGAGGTGCTGATGTGTCTGAGGGCATGAACCATGATCAAGTTGAGTTCAGATTTCATTAGATTAGATGGATTATCATGCCTTGTGTCCTGATAGTTGGATATTTGAGTAGTATTGTCAACAGTAATAACTTTTACATGTTTGCATTGCTTCCAAGAGTAACAGCAGGTGCTTATGACACCTTTAGGAGATCTACTCATCTCTAATCATGCTACTCAAGGATAGGAACCGTAGGCATCTCTATATATTTTTTCAGTGTCCTTTATTGGTGGTTCTATGATGTAGTCCAGATGAAACCAATTGCATGCATTGAGAAATAGAGTATTAAAATAGGACTTGAAGTGGTTTTCCACTTAGCTATCTGAATTGAGAAAAACATAGCTTTTGCGGTCTCTGAGGCAAAACTTGCTACTCCGTATACAACTAATACTACTACTAGACAAGATACTACTCCATATACTACTAATACTACTACTGTATTTCATTTCAAAGTTCAAAATGCTGGTACTGAGATTTTCATTTCCAATGAGTGATGTTTTTCCTAGCAGTAGAAAAAACATAGCAACTTCTCTGTTTTTATAAAGTTGTTCTTATATGGGTGAAACTTCACTTGTTTTTAGGCTAGTGCAGGGTGTTGCTTCTTCTGTATGGGCCAACTAAGTAGGGTTGGTTCGATGACTATCAAGATGATGATCGTATGACTTGTTATGAATAACGAGTAGAAGTTGTATGATGATGATTAGTAGGACTTCTTAGGATTAGTATTACTTCCGACAAACTCGATACTCGCGGTCTCGAGACTTGTAATGTTTTATCTTTGTTCGGTCTTTTGAATTCGGAGACTAATACGATGAATTGTATTCGGAGACTAATCTTCTATTGTATTCGATGAATCTGCTGTTGCTGTGTGCTACTGTCTATATTCAGTCAAATAATATATTTTGTAACCTGTGCAAAAATCAGAAAAGTAAAAAAAATAAAACCTAATATTCATACTAATGGCGCATCACTACAGAGTGCGCCATTAGTATGCCAAGTATACTAATGGTGCATCCATCTGCAGTGCGCCATTAGTGTGCCAAAGCACATGGTTAAATATGGCCCTGGGAGGCATACTAATGGCGCATGGTGTTATATACTAATGGCGCACTGGATGGTGCGCCATTAGTAATAAATACTAGTGGCGTGATACTAATGGCGCACCAGTGATGCGCCATTAGTAGGCAAAACTGGTGCGCCATTAGTAGGCCTTTTCCTAGTAGTGTAATCCAGGAGTCCCTCAGTGATGCTCCTGGATGTTTTTGGGGTATATGAATATATATAGGAGGAAGAAGTAGGTAGGTGGAGCCATGAGGGGCCCACGAGGGGGAGGGCGCGCGCAGGGGGGTAGGCGCGCCCCCTGCCTCGTGGCCTCCTCGTTGGTTGCTTGACGTCCACTCCAAGTCCCCTGGATCACGTTTGTTCCAAAAATAACTCTCCCGAAGGTTTTATTCCGTTTGGATTCCTTTTGATATTCCTTTTCTGCGAAACACTGAAATAGAAGAAAAACAATTTGCACTGGGCCTTGGGTTAGTAGGTTAGTCTCAAAAATAATATAAAAGTGTATAAATAAGCCCATTAACATCCAAAACATCTAATATAATAGCATGGAACAATCAAAAATTATAGATACATTGGAGACGTATCACACCTGCGAGGCTGCGACCCAGGGTGGGCTCCATTGCGGCAACCTTGGCAGGGGCGTCATCATCATCACGTCAAACCCGCTACCAAAAGGGCTAAACGGGACCTAGCGCTGCTCACCGCTGGCCTTGGTTAGGGTTCGCGAGCACACCAAGCGCTCACGGAATACTCTCTCGCTTCGGCCGATGGTTATGCTAGGTGGGTTGTTTGGCCCAATTAACCAGGTTGCTCCAAAAAAGTTACGGGAGTAGCTGCCCTCACGAAGCTGCGGGGAGGGAAGCATTCAGAAAAATTCACTGTGCATCCAACGGCTAGGGATGGCCACAACAAGAAATCGGACGGCTCCAAAGGCTGATAGCGTGAGGGAGATCCTAGGGTGCCCAGTTATAATGTCTTAAAATATGCTTTGATCACACTATCAAAGCGCATATTCCAACTCTGAGAGGCTTGCACCGGTCCATAAATGGATCGCTGGAGCTTGCGCACTTTGTTAGTACCTTTAAGATTGACAAAACCTTCTGGTTGCATCATATACAACTCTTCTTTAATAAATCAATTAAGGAACACATTTTTGAAATCCATTTGCCAGATTTCATAAAATTCGGCAACTGCTAACATGATTCAGACATACTTTTAAGCATCGATACTAGTGAGAAAATCTTATCGTAGTCAGCACTTTGAACTTGTCGAAAACCTTTTTGCGACACTTCGAGTTTTGTAGATAGTAACACTACTATCAGCGTCCGTCTTCCTCTTGAAGATCCATTTATTCTCAATGGCTCGCCGATGATGACCCACAAGTATAGGGGATCTATCGTAGTCCTTGCGATAAGTAAGAGTGTCGAAGCCAACGAGGAGCAGAAGGAAATGATAAGCGGTTTTCAACAAGGTATTCTCTACAAGTACTGAAATAAGTGGTAACAGATAGTTTTGTGATAAGATAAATTGTAACGAGCAACAAGTAACAATAGTAAATAAAGTGCAGCAAGGTGGCCCAATCCATTTTATAGCAAAGGACAAGCCGGAACAAACTCTTATAATAGGAAAAGCGCTCTCGAGGACACATGGGAATATCGTCAAGCTAGTTTTCATCACGTTCATATGATTCGCGTTCGATACTTTGATAATTTTATATGTGGGTGGACCGGTGCTTGGGTGTTGTTCTTACTTGAACAAGCATCCCACTTATGATTAACCTCTATTGCAAGCATCCGCAACTACAACAAAAGTATTAAGATAAACCTAACCATAACATGAAACATGTGGATCCAAATCATCCCCTTACGAAGCAACGCATAAACTAGGGTTTAAGCTTCTGTCACTCTAGCAACCCATCATCTACTTTTTACTTCCCAATGCCTTCCTCTAGGCCCAAATAATGGTGAAGTGTTATGTAGTAGACGTTCACATAACACCACTAGAGGCTAGACAACATACATCTTATCAAAATATCAAACGAATACCAAATTCACATGACTACTAATAGCAAGACTTCTCCCTTGTCCTCAGGAACAAACGTAATTACTCACAAAGCATATTCATGTTCATAATAAGAGGGGTAATAATATGCATATAGGATCTGAACATATGATCTTCCACCAAATAAACCTACTAGCATCAACTACAAGGAGTAATCAACACTACTAGCAACCTACTAGCACCAATCCCGGACTTTGAGACAAGAATTGTATACAAGAGATGAAATAGGGTTTGGAGATAAGATGGTGCTGGTGAAGATGTTGATGGAGATGCCCTCTCCCGATGAGAGGAGCGTTGGTGATGACGATGGTGATGATTTCCCCCTCCCGGAGGGAAGTATCCCCAGCAGAACAGCTCTGCCGGAGCTCTAGATTGGTTCCGCTAAGGTTCCGCCTCGTGGCGGCGGAGTCTCGTCCCGAAAGGTTCCCTTTGATTTTTTCTCATCGAAAGACTTCATATAGCAGAAGATGGACATCATAGACCCACCAGGGGGCCCACGAGGTAGGGGGCGCACCCTAGGGGGGCGCCCCCACCCTCGTGAGCAGGGTGTGGGCCCCCTGGCCTTCATCTTTGGCAAGGATTTTTCTTTATTTATTTTAAGATGTTCCATGGAGTTTCAGGACTTTTGGAGTTGCGCAGAATAGGTCTCTAATATTTGCTCCTTTTCCAGCCCAGAATTCCAGCTGCCGGCATTCTCCCTCCTTGTGTAAACCTTGTAAAATAAGGGAGAATAGCCATAAGTATTTTGACATAAAGTGAAATAATAGTCCGTAATGCAATAAATATCGATATAAAAGCATGATGCAAAATGGACGTATCAACTCCCCCAAGCTTAGACCTCGCTTGTCCTCAAGCGAAAAACCAATAACAATAAATATGTCCTCATGTTTAGAGGTAGAGGCGTCGATAAAAATAAAATACAGACATGAAGGCATCATGATTATTCTCATAACAGCAACATATATAGATTTTGTCATATGATTACTTATGTTCAAGTGATTATCTATTCACAATGCAAAAGTATAAATCATAAACCTTATTGGGCTCCGACACACTATAATCTCAGCCATTGAAGCAATTGCAATTTATCATAACATCAGAAAGAGTCTATGTCAGAGCTAAAAGCATGTGCACATACTCAACTATCATCTAGTCCTCCATAATTGCTAACACTCACGCAATACTTGTGGTTACGGAGTTTTAATCGAACACAGAGAAAGATAGGGGCTTATGGTTTTGCCCCACAACCTTTTACCTCAAGGATAATGTCAACAATAATGGTTCATGCTCCCCTACATCCAATTATATATATATATATCATGTTCTTTCCAACATGCTGAGCTTGCCAAAGGATAAAATGAAAATGAAAAGGTGAAGATCACCATGACTCTTGCATAAGGTAGAAGATAATAATAAAAGATAGGCCCTTCGCAGAGGGAAGCAGAGGTTTCCATGCGCTTTTATGGTTGGATGCACAAAATCTCAATGCGAAAGAACGTCACTTTATATTACCCCTTGTGATATGAACCTTTATTATGCAGTCCGTCGCTTTTATTACTTCCACATCACAAGATCGTATAAAGCTTATTTCTCCCACACCAATCAATCATACATATTTAGATCAATTTTTATTGCTTTGCACCGATGACAACTTACTTGAAGGATCTTACTCAATCCATAGGTAGATATGGTGGACTCTCATGGCAAAACTGGTTTAAGGGTATTTGGAAGCACAAGTAGTATTTCTACTTGGTGCTGAGAATTTGGCTAGCATGAGGGGGAAAGGCAAGCTCAACAAGTTAGAGGATCCATGACAACATACTTTATCTCAGATATAAGAAAGACATACCTCATTACGTTGTCTTCCTTGTCCAACATCAACCCTTTAGCATGTCATATTTTAATGAGTGCTCCCAATCATAAAAGATGTCAATGATAATATATCTATATGTGAAAACCTCTCTTTCCTTATTACTTCCTATTAATTGCAACAATGACCAAAGCTATGTCTGCCAACTCCCAACAACTTTTAATCATCATACTCTTTCTATGTGAAGTCATTACTCTCAATAAGATCAATATGAACTTTTTGTTCCTTTTTATTCTTTTTCTCTTTTCTTTTATTCACCCAAGATCATGGCAAAATAATCAAGCCCTTGACTCAACACTAATCTTTATTATATATAGCTCACGGACTCGATTACAAAAAGAGATCATAAAGCAAACTCAAAACTAGATCATGCCATAAACTTTATTCTACTAGATCAAGATACTACTAATAGGATCGAACTAAGAAAAACGGTAAAGATAGGAGTTGTGATGGTGATACGATACCGGGGCACCTCCCCCAAGGTTGGCAGTAGCCAAGGGGAGTGCCCATACCCATGTGATTATATCTCCTTTGTCGGTGAAGAAGGAGGTGGTGATGTTGGCTTAGTTGATGGCTTAGGCTTCTCCCTTAATTTGCGCTTGAGGACGGCATTTTGATCCCTCAGATCATAAATCTCCCACTCCAGGGTTAATATCTTTTTGCATAGGTCCTGCTTATTTTCCTGCAAGAGACAAAAAGGGATAAACTCGAACCTAGGTTTCTTTACCCTATCAGGGAGACTTGACTTTTTGAACTCCACGTGCATGTCCCCAGCTTGAGGTAATGGTGCTTCATCTTCATCTGAGCTCGTCTCCTCCTTCCCCTTGGGTTCATAGTCCTCTTCTTCCTTCGTGGTCCATCCATCGTGTTCCACATCTCCATAGACCTTGGGATTTGCTAAGTAATCATCCACATAGCTTTCTCCTTCCGAATCCTGGGAAGACATGTTGATTTAAATCTGCAACGGGACAACTCGAAACGAAAACAGAGGATATTTGCGTGATATGGGAGTCAAAACCTTCGGGAGGTTATATAATGAATTTTTACCGACCAAAATACGTAACGTGCAAGAAAACGGAGTCCGAAAGGCACAGGAGGTGCTCACGAGGTAGGGAGGCGCGCCCAGAGGGGTAGGGCACGCCCACCACCCTCGTGGGGCCCTCGTGTCCTTCCCGTACTGCTACTTATTTTTCTATTTTTCTAAATATTCCAAAATGGAGAAATATTGCCTTAAAAATTGTTTTGGAGTCGGTTTACTTACCGTACCACATACCTATTCCTTTTCGGAGTCTGAAACGGTCTGGAAGGTGTCCCTTATGTATTCCTCCGGGGTTACGGTTTCAATAACATTGGTTTCAACATTTATGGGATTACCTAAGATATAATGTTTGATTCTTTGACTGTTTACAACCTTTGGATTTGTGCCCTTGAAGTTGTTGATTTTCATGGCACCGGAACGATAGATCTCTTCGATAACATAGGGGCCTTCCCATTTAGAGAGAAGTTTTCCTGCAAAAAATCTTAAACAAGAGTTGTATAGCAATACATAATCACCTACATTAAACTCACGCTTTTGTATCCTTTTATCATGCCATCTTTTAACTTTTTCTTTAAATAACTTGGCATTTTCATATGCTTGGGTTCTCCATTCATCAAGTGAGCTAATATCAAATAACCTCTTCTCACCGGAAAGTTTGAAATCATAGTTGAGCTCTTTAATAGCCAAATATGCCTTATGTTCTAGTTCGAGAGGTAAGTGACATGCTTTTCCATATACCATTTTATATGGAGACATACCCATAGGATTTTTGTATGCAGTTCTATAAGCCCATAATGCATCATCAAGTTTCTTGGACCAATTCTTTCTAGACCTATTAACAGTCTTTTGCAAAATTAATTTGAGCTCTCTATTGCTCAACTCTACTTGACCACTAGACTGAGGGTGATAAGGAGATGCAATTCTATGATTAACATCATATTTAGCAAGCATTTTACAGAAAGCACCATGAATAAAGTGTGAACCACCATCAGTCATTAAATATCTAGGGACTCCAAACCTCGGAAAAATAACTTCTTTAAGCATTTTAATAGAAGTGTTATGATCAGCACTACTAGTTGGAATAGCTTCTACCCACTTAGTAACGTAATCAACAACCACTAGAATATGTGTGTATCCATTAGAGGCAGGCAAAGGTCCCATATAATCAAAGCCCCACACATCAAACGGTTCAATAACAAGAGAATAATTCATAGGCATTTCTTGACATCTACTAATATTACCAATTATTTGAAATTCATCACAAGACAAGACAAACTTATGGGCATCCTTAAAGAGAGTAGGCCAATAAAAACCAGATTGCAATACCTTATGTGCAGTTCTATCTCCAGCGTGGTGTCCTCCATAAGCCTCGGAATGACACTTGCATAGGATCTGTTCCTGTTCATGCTCAGGTACACAACGTCTAATAACACCATCTACTCCATCTTTACAAAGATGTGGGTCATCCCAAAATTAATGTCTTAAGTCATAGAAAAACTTTTTCTTTTGCTGGTATGTGAAGCTAGGTGGTATAAACTTAGCAACAATATAATTAGCATAATCAACATACCAAGGAGTACTATGAGAGATACTTATAACATTTAATTGTTCATCAGGAAAGCTATCATCAATAGGTAGTGGGTCATCAAGAATATTCTCTAACCTAGACAAGTTGTCTGCAATGGGGTTCTCAGCTCCCTTTCTATCAACAATATGCAAATCAAATTCTTGTAGCAAGAGAACCCATCTAATAAGTCTAGGTTTAGCATCTTTCTTTTCCATAAGGTATTAAATAGTAGCATGATCAGTGTGAATAGTTACTTTAGAATCAACGATATAAGATCTGAACTTATCACAAGCAAATACAACTGCTAAAAGCTCTTTTTCAGTAGTAGCATAATTTCTTTGAGCATTATCTAGAGTCTTACTAGCATAATGAATAACATTTAATTTCTTATGAACTCTTTGCCCTAGAACAGCACCTACAACATAATCACTAGCATCACACATAATTTCAAAGGGTAAATTCCAATCAGGTGGCTGAACAATAGGTGCAGATACTAATGCTTTCTTAAGTATTTCAAATGCTTCTACACAATCATCATGAAAGGCAAATGGTATATCTTTTTGCAATAAATTAGTCAGAGGCCGGGAAATTTTTGAGAAGTCCTTAATGAACCTCCTATAAAATCCGGCATGACCAAGGAAACTTCTTATACCTTTGATGTCTTTGGGACATGGCATCTATTCAATAGCATC
Source organism: Triticum dicoccoides (assembly GCF_002162155.2). Lineage (NCBI taxonomy): Eukaryota > Viridiplantae > Streptophyta > Magnoliopsida > Poales > Poaceae > Triticum > Triticum dicoccoides. The sequence continues at coordinate 510,570,271 of NC_041386.1, read as the reverse complement.
GACCTTGGCTTTATCGACTTCAATACCTCTTTCAGAAACTTTATGCCCCAAGATAATACCTTCATTAACCATAAAGTGGCACTTTTCCCAATTCAAGACAAGATTAGTTTCTTCACATATCTGCAAAACTCGATCAAGATTGCTCAAGCAATCATCAAAAGAGGAACCATAGACGGAAAAATCGTCCATGAAAACCTCACAAATCTTTTCACAAAAGTCAGAGAATATAGCCATCATGCATCTTTGAAAGGTAGCAGGTGCATTACATAAACCAAAAAGCATACGTCTATAAGCAAAAGTACCAAAAGGGCATGTAAAAGTATTCTTTGATTGATCTCTAGCCAACACATGTATTTGAGAGAAACCAGAATAACCATCTAGAAAGCAGTAATGTGTATGTTTGCATAATCTTTCTAGCATTTGATTAATAAAAGGTAAGGGGTAATGATCTTTCTTAGTAGCCTTATTTAATTTACGGAAATCAATTACCATCCTATAACCTGTAATAATTCTTTGTGGGATCAATTCATTTTTATCATTAGGAACAACAGTAATACCTCCCTTCTTAGGGACACAATGGACATGACTTACCCACTGACTATCAGCAACGGGATAAATTATACCTGCCTCCAGAAGCTTGAGTATTTCTTTTCTTACCACTTCTTTCATTTTAGGATTCTGACATCGTTGAGGATCACGAACTGGTTTGGCATATGCTTCCAATTTTTTTATGTTGACATAGAGTGGGACTAATGCACTTAAGATCATCAAGAGTATATCCAATAGCAGCACGATGCTTCTTCAGAGTTTTCAATAATCTTTCTTCTTCATGCTCTGAAAGGTTAGCACTAATAATAACAGGATATATCTTCTTTTCATCAAGATAAGCATATTTAAGATTATCAGGCAAAGGTTTAAGCTCAAACATGGGATCACCCTTGGGTGGAGGAGGATCCCCTAAAATTTCAACAGGCAAATTGTGTTGCAAAATAGGTTCCTGTTTAAAGAATACTTCATCTATTTCCCTTCTTTCATTCATGAACATATCATTTTCATGGTCTAGCAAGTAGTGTTCTAAAGGATCACTAGGAGGTACGGCAATAGAAGCAAGACCAATAATTTCATCCTTACTAGGTAATTCTTCCTCACGATGTTGTTTACTAAATTTAGAGAAATTAAACTCATGAACCATATCATCCAAGCCAATAGTAACAACATTCTTTTCGCAATCTATCCTAGCATTAACAGTGTTCAAGAAGGGTCTACCAAATATAATGGGACAAAAGCTATCTTCCGGAGAAGTAAGAAGAAGAAAATCAGCAGGATATTTAGTTTTTCCACACAAGACTTCAACATCTCTAACAATCCCAATTGGTGAAATAGTATCTCTATTGGCAAGTTTAATTGTCAAATCAATACCTTCTAACTCAGCAGGTGCAATTTCATTCTTAACTTCTTCGTATAAAGTATGCGGTATAACACTAGCACTCGCACCCATATCACATAAGCCATGATAACACTGATCTCCTATTTTAACAGAAATAACAGGCACGCCTACCACAGGTCTATGTTTATCTTTAGCACAAGGTTTAGCAATTCTATCAGTTTCACCTTCGAACTGAATAACATGCCCATCAATATTATCAGACAAGAGATCTTTAACAATAGCAATATTAGGTTCTACTTTAACTTGCTCAGGAGGTGTATAAGTTCTAATATTGCTTTTACGAACAACAGTTGAAGCTTTAGCATGATCCTTTATTCTAACAGGGAAAGGTGGTTTCTCAACATAAGAAGTAGGAACAATAGGATCATTATAAGGGACAGTCTTTTCTTCAACTTTAATAGGTGCAGCTACTTTTACTTCTATGGGAGGATGATATTTAAACCGCTTCTCCTTAGGCAGATCAACATAAGTAGCAAAAGATTCAAAGAAAGAAGCTACTATCTCAGAGTCAAGTCCATATTTAGTGCTAAACTTATGGAAAATATCGGTATCCATAAAAGATTTAAAACAATCAAACTTAGGTGTCATACCTGACTCCTTACCTTCATCGAGGTCCCAATCTTCTGAGTTGCGTTTAATTCTATCCAATAAATTCCATCTGAATTCAATAGTCTTCATCATAAAAGAGCCAGCACAAGAAGTATCGAGCATGGTTTGATTATTATGAGAAAGCCGAGCATAAAAACTTTGCATAATTATTTCTCTCGAGAGCTCATGATTGGGGCATGAATATAACATTGATTTAAGCCTCCCCAAGCTTGAGCGATGCTTTCTCCTTCGCGAGGCTAGAAATTATATATATAATTGCGTTCACGATGAACAAGATGCATAGGGTAATACTTTTGATGAAATTCCAATTTCAATCTTTTATAGTTCCATCATCTCATATCATCACATAGCCTATACCATATCAATGCGTCTCCCTTCAAAGATAAAGGGAAGACCTTCTTCTTAGCAACATCATTGGGTATACCTGCAAGCTTAAATAATCCACAAACTTCATCCACATATATTAAGTGCTCATCAGGATGCTTTGTTCCATCGCCTATAAAAGGGTTAGCTAGCAGTTTTTCCATCATACCCGAAGGAAATTCAAAAGGAGTTTCATTTTCAATAGGTTCAGTAGGTTGAGGAGCAACTCTTTGCTCTGGACAGGGTGAAGATACCCCGAACAAGCCCCTCAGAGAATTACTTTCCATAGTAGCAAGTGACAGTAAATTTCAGCACACTATATAAATTTTTCCTTACCCAAATTCCACCTACCAAAGGCGCTACAATCCCTGGCAACGATGCCAGAAAAGAGTCTTGATGACCCACAAGTATAGGGGATCTATCGTAGGCCTTTCGATAAGTAAGAGTGTCAAACCCAACGAGGAGCAGAAGGAAATGATAAGCGGTTTTTAGCAAGGTATTCTCTGCAAGTACTGAAATAAGTGGTAACAAATAGTTTTGTGATAAGATAAATTGTAACAAGCAACAAGTAACAAAAGTAAATAAAGTGTAGAAAGGTGGCCCAATCCTTTTTATAGCAAAGGACAAGCCGGAACAAACTCTTATAATAGGAAAAGCGCTCCCGAGGACACATGGGAATATCGTCAAGCTAGTTTTCATCACGTTCATATGATTCGCGTTCGATACTTTGATAATTTGATATGTGGGTGGACCGGTGCTTGGGTGTTGTTCTTACTGGAACAAGCATCCCACTTATGATTAACCTCTATTGCAAGCATCCGCAACTACAACAAAAGTATTAAGGTAAACCTAACCATAGCATGAAACATGTGGATCCAAATCAGCCCCTTACGAAGCAACACATAAACTAGGGTTTAAGCTTCTGTCACTCTAGCAACCCATCATCTACTTATTACTTCCCAATGCCTTCCTCTAGGCCCAAATAATGGTGAAGTGTTATGTAGTCGATGTTCACATAACACCACTAGAGGCTAGACAACATACATCTTATCGAAATATCAAACGAATACCAAATTCACATGACTACTAATAGCAAGACTTCTCCCTTGTCCTCAGGAACAAACGTAATTACTCACAAAGCATATTCATGTTCATAATCAGAGGCGTAATAATATGCATATAGGATCTGAACATATGATCTTCCACCAAATAAACCTACTAGCATCAACTACAAGGAGTAATCAACACTACTAGCAACCTACTAGCACCAATCCCGGACTTTGAGACAAGAATTGGATACAAGACATGAACTAGGGTTTGGAGATAAGATGGTGCTGGTGAAGATGTTGATGGAGATTGCCCTCTCCCGATGAGGGGAGCGTTGGTGATGACGATGGTGATGATTTCCCCCTCCCGAAGGGAAGTATCCCCAGCAGAACAGCTCTGTCGGAGCTCTAGATTGGTTCCGCCAAGGTTCCATCTCGTGGCGGCGGAGTCTCGTCCCGAAAGGTTCCCTTTGATTTTTTTCTCATCGAAAGACTTCATATAGCAGAAGATGGACGTCGGAGACCCACCAGGGGCCCACGAGGTAGGGGGCGCGCCCTAGGGGGGAGGCGCCCCCCACCCTCGTGAGCAGGGTGTGGGCCCCCTGGCCTTCATCTTTGGCGAGGATTTTTATTTATTTATTTTAAGATGTTCCATGGAGTTTCAGGACTTTTGGAGTTGCGCAAAATAGGTCTCTAATATTTGCTCCTTTTCCAGTGCAGAATTCCAGCTGCCGGCATTCTCCCTCCTTGTGTAAACCTTGTAAAATAAGGGAGAATAGCCACAAGTATTGTGACATGAAGTGAAATAACAGTCCATAATGCAATAAATATCGATATAAAAGCATGATGCAAAATGGACGTATCAGCCGATCAACGGGCAAGTTAATCAAAGTCCATACTTTGTTCTTTATACATGTATTCCATCTCAGATTTCATGGCCTTAAGCCATTTTGCGGAATCTGGGCTCATCATCGCTTTCTCATAGTTCGTAGGTTCATCATGGTCTAGTAACATGACTTCCAGAAAGGATTACCGTACCACTCTGGTGCGGACCATACTCTAGTTGACCTACGAGGTTCAGTAGTAACTTGATCTGAAGTTTCATGATCATTATCATTAGCTTCCTCACTAATTGGCATATGCATCACTAGAACTGATTTCTGTGATGAACTACTTTCCAATTCGGGAGAAGGTACAATTACCTCATCAAGTTCTACTTTCCTCCCACTCACTTCTTTCGAGAGAAACTCCTTCTCTAGAAAGGATCCAATCTTAGCAACAAAGATCTTGCCTTTCGGATCTGTGATAGAAGGTGTACCCAACAGTTTATTTTGGGTATTCTATGAAGACACACTTCTCCAATTTGGGTTTGAGTTTTATCAAGTTGAAACTTTTTCACATAAGCATCGCAACCCCAAACTTTAAGAAACGACAGCTTAGGTTTCTTGCTAATCCATGGTTCATATGGTGTCGTCTCAACGGATTTTTAGATGATGCCCTATTTAATGTGGATGCAGCTGTCTCTAATGCATAACTCCAAAACGATAGTGGTAATTTGGTAAGAGACATCATAGATTGCACCATATCTAATAAAGTACAGTTATGGCATTCGGACACACCATTACATTGCGGTGTTCCGGGTGGTGTGAGTTGCGAAACTATTCCACATTGTTACAAATGAAGACCAAATTCATAACTCAAATATTTGTTTCTGCAATTAGATCGTAGAAACTTTATTTTCTTGTTACGATGATTTTCCACTTCACTCTGAAATTCTTTGAACTTTTCAAATGTTTCAGACTTATGTTTCATCAAGTAGATATACCCATATCTGCTCAAATCATCTGTGAAGGTCGGAAAATAACGATACCCGCCGCGAGCCTCAACACTCATTGGACCGCACACATCAGTATGTATTATTTCCAACAAGTCTGTTGCTCGCTCCATTGTTCCGAAGAACGGAGTCTTAGTCATCTTGCCCATGAGGCATGGTTCGCAAGCATCAAGTGATTCATAATCAAGTGATTCCAAAAGTCCATTATCTAGGAGTTTCTTCATGCGCTTTACACCAATATGACCTAAACGGCCGTGCCACATATAAGTTGCACTATCATTATTAACTTTGCATCTTTTGGCTTCAATATTATGAATATGTGTATCACTATGATCGAGATTCAATAAACCATTTATATTGAGTGTATGACCATAGAAGGTTTTATTCATGTAAATAGAACAACAATTATTCGTTGACTTAAAAGAATAACAGTATTGCAATAAACATGATCCGATCATATTTATGCTCAACGCAAACACCAAATAAAATTTATTTTGGGTTCAACACTAACCCCGAAGGTAAAGGGAGTGTGCGATGGTGATCTTATCAACCTTGGAATCACTTCCAACTCACATCATCACCTTGCCCTTAACTAGTCTTTGTTTATTTTGCAACTCTTGTTTCGAGTTACTACTCTTAGCAACTGAACCAGTATCAAATACTGAGGGGTTGCTATAAACACTGGTAAAGTACACATCAATAACATGTATATCAAATATACCTTTGTTCACTTTGCCATCCTTCTTACCCGCTAAGTATCTAGGGCAGTTCCACTTCAAGTGACCATTTCCTTTGCAGTAAAAGCACTCAGTTTCAGGCTTGGGTCTAGCTTTGGGCTTCTTCATGGGAGTGGCAACTTGCTTGCCATTATTCTTGAAGTTCCATTTCTTTCCCTTGCCCTTTTAGTTGAAACTAGTGGTCTTGTCAACCATCAACACTTGATGCTTTTCTTGATTGCTACCTTCACTGATTTCAGCATCGCGAAGAGCTGGGGAATCATTTTTGTCATCCCTTACATATTATAGTTCATCACGAAGTTCCAGTAACTTGGCGATAGTGACTAGAGAACTCTGTCAATCACTATCTTATCTGGAAGATTAAATCCCACTTGATTCAAGCAATTGTAGTATTCAGACATTCTGAGCACATGCTCACTGGTTGAGCTATTCTCCTCCATCTTGTAGGCAAAGTACTTCTCAGAGGTCTCAATCCTCTCGACTCGGGCATGAGTCTGAAATACAAATTTTAGCTCTTGGAACATCTTATATGTTCCGTGGCATTCAAAATGTTTTTTAAGTCCCGGTTCTAAGCCGTAAAGCATGGTGCTCTAAACTATCAAGTAGTCATCATACCGAGCTTTGCCAAACATTCATAACGTCTGCATCTGCTCCTGCAAATAGGTCTGTCACCTAGCGGTGCATCAAGGCCATAATTCTTCTATGCAGCAATGGGGATAATCCTTATATCACAGAGCTAGTCCACATCATTGCTACTAACATCTTTCAACATAGTTTTCTCTAGGAACATATCATAAATAAAACGGGGAAGCTATACTCGAGCAATTGATCTACAACATAGATATGCAAATACTATCAGGACTAAATTCATGATAAATTTAAGTTCAATTAATCATATTACTTAAGAACTCCCACTTAGATAGACATCCCTCTAATCATCTAAGTGATCACATGATCCATATGAACTAAACCATGTCCGATCATCATGTGAGATGGAGTAGTTTTCAATGGTGAACATCACTATGTTGATCACATCTACTATATGATTCACGCTCGACCTTTCGCTGTCAGTGTTCTGAGGCCATATCTGCATATGCTAGGCTCGTCAAGTTTAACCCGAGTATTCTGCATGTGCAAAACTGGCTTGCACCCGTTGTATGTGAACGTAGAGCTTATCACACCCAATCATCATGTGGTGTCTCGGCACGACGAACTGTCGCAATGTGACATACTCAGGGAGAACACTTATACCTTGAAATTTTAGTAAGGTATCATCTCATAATGCTACCATCATACTAAGAAAAATAAGATGCATAAAAGATAAACATCACATGCAATCAAAATACGTGACATGATATGGCCATCATCTTGTGCCTTTGATCTCCATCTCCAAAGTACCGTCATGATCTCCTTCGTCACCGGCATGACACCATGATCTCCATCATCTTGATCTTTGTCAATGTGTCGCCACATGGTCGTCTCGCCAACTATTGCTTTTGCAACTATTGCTATCACATAGCGATAAAGTAAAGCAATTATATGGCGCTTGCATCTTATGCAATAAAGAGACAACCATAAGGATCTTGCTAGTTGCTGATAACTTTAACAAAACATGATCATCTTATACAACAATTTATATCTCATCACGTCTTGACCATATCACATCACAACATGCCCTGCAAAAACAAGTTAGACGTCCTCTACTTTGTTGTTTCAAGTTTTACGTGGCTGCTACGGGCTTCTAGCAAGAACCGTTCTAACCTACGCATCAAAAACCACAACTTAGTATAGTGATTGCTTTTTGATCTTCAGAAAGAACCCTGTTCATTGAAACCGATTCAACTAAAGTTGGAGAAACATACACCCACTAGCCACCTGTGTGCGAAGCACGTCGGCAGAACCAGTCTCGCGTAAGCGTACGCGTAATCTCGGTCTAAGCCACTTCATCCAACAATACCGCTGAATCAAGAATCAACTAGTGACGGCAAGCAATATGTATATACTCACGCCCACAACTCCTTTGTGTTCTACTCGTGCATATAACATCTACGCATAGAACCTAGCTCGGATGCCACTCTTGGGGAACATAGTAATTTCAAAAAAATAATCCTACGCACACACAAGATCTATCATGGTGATGAATAGAAATGAAAGGGAAGAGTGTTGTCCACGTACCCTCGTAGACCATAAGTGGAAGTGTTATGACAACGTGGTTGTCGGTGTCAAAACCGGCGGATCTCAGGTAGTGGGTCCCGAACTATGCGTCTAGGCCGGATGGTAACAGGAGGCAGGGAACACGATGTTTTACCCAGGTTCGGGCCCTCTTGATGGAGGTAAAACCCTATGTCCTGCTTGATTAATATTGATGATATGGGTAGTACAAGAGTAGATCTACCACGAGATCAAGGAGGCTAAACCCTAGAAGCTAGCCTATGGTATGATTGTTGTATATGGAGTTGATTGCCTACGGACTACAACCCTCCGGTTTATATAGACACAGGATAGGGTTAGGGTTAAATAGAGTCGGTTACAATGGTAGGAGATCTTGAATATCCGCATCGCCAAGCTTGCCTTCCACGCCAAGGAAAGTCCCATCCGGACACGGGACGAAGTCGTCAATCTTGTATCTTCATAGTCTAGGAGTCCGGCTGAAGGTATAGTCCGGCTACCCGAACACCCCCTAATCCAGGACTCCCTCAGTAGCCCCTGAATCAGGCTTCAATGACGACGAGTCCGGCGCGCAAATTGTCTTCGGCATTGCAAGGCGGGTTCCTCCTCCAGGTCCTTCATAGAAGATTGTAAACACCAAGAGTAGTGTCCGGTTCTGCAAAATAAGCTTCCACATATTGCCATAGAGAGAATAATATTAACACAAATCAAATCTGCTGACGCATTCCGCAGTGCATCATCACACTACAGCCAAGTCCTTCACTCGAATCGTTTTCACTTTTCCACCTCAGCGTGTTTTGCGAGGCGGTTTCCTTGGCACGTCTTGTCAAAGCAGAGATCGTGTGCCCCCTTTTACGGGATTCTCATCAATACGGATGTGGGTAACCCAATCGTGCCCGTTAGCATGTTTTCTCGATTAAAGGCGAGTCCTAAATGGTTACGGGGAGGGCTCCTGGTATTCAACCTCTTATAAAGAGACCAGGGCCTTACCCCTTTTCTCCAATCCCAAAACAAGTTCGCCCGTCGCCTCGAGTTCCAACACCCTAGGCTCCAGATTCCGGGCGCCTCAGAACTTCGACGATGTCCGGTTCCGACCTTCAAGGCCGATGGATGCCCTCCTCCGTCACGAAGGAGGACGTGCTAAAGTTGAGAGAGGCTAAGTTCTTGACCGCCAAAATTTCGCACAGGTTGCCTGCTCAAAGGCAGGCTATCCCCAGTCCCCAGCCCGGTGAGAGCGTAGTGTTCATGTCTCACTTCCTTCGGGGGTTAGGCTTCCCGATGGACCCTTTTGTGAGGGGACTGCTGTTTTATTACGGGCTGGAATTCCACGACTTAGCTCCGGAGTCCATCCTCCATATCTCCTCGTTTATCGTTGTATGTGAAGTGTTCCTCCGTGTTACCCCTCACTTCGGATTATGGCTCAAGACTTTCAAAGTGGAGCCGAAGATGATCAAGGGACTGCACGCAGAGTGCGGAGGCGCTGTTATAAGCAAAAATGCTGATGCTCCATGGCTGTGACGCCCCCGATTCAATCGTACACTAATCATGCACGCAAATGTGTACGATCAAGATCAGGAACTCACGGGAAGATATCACAACACAACTCTACAAATAAAATAAGTCATACAAGCATCATAATACAAGCCAGGGGCCTCGAGGGCTCGAATACAAGTGCTCGATCATAGACGAGTCAGCGGAAGCAACAATATCTGAGTACAGACATAAGTTAAACAAGTTTGCCTTAAGAAGGCTAGCACAAACTGGGATATAGATCGAAAGAGGCGCAGGCCTCCTGCCTGGGATCCTCCTAACTACTCCTAGTCATCGTCAGCGGGCTGCATGTAGTAGTAGGCACCTCCGGTGTAGTAGGGGTCGTCATCGACGGTGGCGTCTGGCTCCAGGGCTCCAGCATCTGGTTGCGACAACCAGGTAGAAGGGAAAGGGGAAAAGAGGGAGAAAAGCAACCGTGAGTACTCATCCAAAGTACCCGCAAGCAAGGAGCTACACTACATATGCATGGGTATATGTGTAAGGAGGCCTTATCAGTGGAATTAACTGCAGAATGCCAGAATAAGAGGGGGATAGCTAATCCTGTCGAAGACTACACTTCTGGCAGCCTCCGTCTTGCAGCATGTAGAAGAGAGTAGATTGAAGTCCTCCAAGTAGCATCTCCAAGTAGCATCTCCAATAGCATCGCATAGCATAACCTACCCGGCGATCCTCTCCTTGTCGCCCTGTAGAAAAGCGATCACCGGGTTGTATCTGGCACTTGGAAGGGTGTGTTTTATTAAGTATTCGGTTCTAGTTGTCGTAAGGTCAAGGTACAACTCCAAGTCGTCCTGTTACCGAAGATCACGGCTATTCGAATAGATTAACTTCCCTGCAGGGGTGCACCAACTTACCCAACACGCTTGATCCCATTTGGCCGGACACACTTTCCCGGGTCATGCCCGGCCGCGAAAGATCAACACGTCGCAGCCCCACCTAGGCTCAACAGAGAGGCCAGCACGCCGGTCTAAACCTAAGCGCACAGGGGTCTGGGCCCATCGCCCATAGCACACCTGCACGTTGCGTACGCGGCCGAAAGCAGAACTAGCCCCCTTAATACAAGAGCAGGCTTACGTTCCAATCCGGCGCGCGCCACTCAGTCGCTGGCGTCACGAAGTGCTTCGGTGGATACCACGACGTCGGGATACCCATAACTACTCCCGCGTAGATGGTTAGTGCGTATAAGCTCGTAGCCAACTCAGATCAAATACCAAGATCTCGTTAAGCGTGTTAAGTAACCGCGAACGCCGAACAGGGCCAGGCCCACCTGTCTCCTAGGTGGTCTCAACCTGCCCTGCCACTCCGCCACAAAGTAATAGTCGGGGGCCGTCGGGAACCCAGGCCCACCTCTACCGGGATGGAGCCACCTGCCCCTTCAGCCCCCATCTCCGAACAGTATCACAGGTAATGTAAGTGTGTAAAGTATATCGTATATGCCCGTGATCACCTCCCGAAGTGATCACGGCCCAGTAGTATAGCATGGCAGACTGACAAGAATGTAGGGCCAATGATGATAAACTAGCATCCTATACTAAGTAATTAGGATTGCAGGTAAGGTATCAACAGATGTAGCAACAATGTCAGGCTATGCAACAGAATAGGAGTAACCGAACATTAACATGCTACACTACTCTAATGCAAGCAGTATAGAGAAGAATATGGGATATCTGGTGATCAAGGGGGGGGGGGCTTGCCTGGTTGCTCTGGCAAGAGAGAGGGGTCGTCGGTGACGTAGTCGTACTCGGTAGCATCAGCGTCGGTCTCGTAGTCTACCGGAGATAAGAGGGGGAAGAAACAATGAATACAATGCAAACATAAACACGATGATGCGTGACGTGACAATGAGCGGTGCTAGGTGTGCCCTAACGTGGTATGAGGTGGTACCGGTTAAGGGGGGAAACATCCGGGAAAGTATTCCCGATGTTTCGCGTTTTCGGGCAGAGGAGCCGGAGGGGGAAAGTTGCGAGTTCGATAGGTTAGGGGTGTGTGGCGGACAAACGGACTGCGTATCCGGATTCGTCTCATCGTTCTGAGCAACTTTCATGTTGAAAATATTTTAATCCGAGTTACGGATTAAAAGATACGATTTTCTAAAGATTTTATTAATTTCTGGAATTTAATTAATTATTTAATTAATTCGAAAAATGGATTTATGACATCAACATGATGTCATGCTGACGTCAGCAGTCAACAGAGTTGACTTGGTCAACCTAACATGTGGGTCCAGTGGGACCCACCTGTCATTCTCTATTTAGGTTAATTACAGATTAGTTAATTTAATTACTATTTAATTAACCTAACTAGTTAATTAAATTAATTAAACCGGATTAATTAACTTAATTAATTCATTAGATAATTAATTAATTAATAATTAATTTTATTAAATCATTTTTTTTATTTTTATTTTTAATTCCTTTTTTTTATAAAACGTTATGGGCATGGGGCCCATCTGTCATAGGCCCCAGGGGCCTTAGCGGTTCGGGCGCGGTTACGGGCGCGGGCGCATGGGCGTGGGCGCCCGATCCTGGTCAGGCGCGCCCCAGGCGAGGCCAACAGCACGGTCGCCGGCCAGGGGAGGCAGCGGAGACCGGTGGGCAGCGCGGTGAGGCCGCAGCGGCAGGCGGAGCAAAGGCGGGGCAAGGCCTAACAGGGACGCGCACGCACGAGCGCTGGCCGACGAAGTCGACCACAGGCTGGAGCAGAGCGAGGCGCGCGGGACAAGGATGACGCTGGACGCGGCACGGGGCATGCGGCGAGAGTGGGGTAGAGGAGAAGGAGGGGGCCTCACGAGGGGTTGCAGGGCACGGGGCAGCCGGGGTCGAGGAGGAAGTCGGAGACGACGGCGACGTGGTGACGAGGTGCAGCGGCGTGGCGGCATGCGTCTACGGTGTCAGTGACGGCAGGGGTCGAGGAGGAGCTCCGGTGGACGCGACGGGGATCCGGTCGATGTCGCTGACTTGGGGCCGCTCGAGTCGGTCTCGGGCATGAGAAGGTCGTGGATGACATCGAGGAAGCCGGTGGGCTGCACGAGCAGCTCGGGAAGGCCGCTGGCCATGGCCACGGCGAGGTGGTGGCTGCGCTCGACCAACGAGGAGGAAGAGGGGCGCGGCGAGCTGCTAGGGAGGACGGAGGGAAGAGAGAAGACCGGGCGACGGGGAAGGGTAGTGAGGCGGTCAGAGTCGCCGGCGCGGCATCGGACAGGAGGGAGCTCCTCTCCCGTGTGTGTGTGTTGTGTGGTGGCGGCGGGGTAGGAGGATGAGGGAACGGGGTGGGGATTGGGGCAAAGTGGGGAGGGGGTCGCTAGGGTTCGGTCGCCCCAGGGGGGCTATAGGCGTCGGCTGGGCCGGCCTGGTTGGCCCACAGGCCAGCTGGGTTGTGGCCCAGTGGGGGGGGGGGTTCTTTCTTTCTTTCTTGTTCTGTTTTCCTTTCTTCTTCTTTTTTTATTCTATTTCTTTTTAGTTTTCTTTTACTTTAGTTTTATAAAATTTAAACGCGACAACTAATTTGGTGTTATTAAATAGGTCACAGCCCCAAATATTCTGGCACTTTAAATAAAGTGTTTTGCATGTGCTTATTATTTTAAAAGCATTTCAGATAATTGTTTTATCGCTCTTTTAGTTTATTTAGTGCATTTAAGTATTTTATTAGAAGATGATTTCTCCACGAACATTTATTACGGTTTATTTGACACGTTAGGAACAATTTAGTTTTGACTTTTGAAAGTTTTAATTGTTTTAACTTTAATTCAGATTTGACTTTGGATCGGTTCTGAACTAACGCGAGATTATCAACAATAATCGAGGTGACGTGGCATCATTATCAGAGGGTTAATGTAGATTGATTACCCGGGCGTCACAATGGCCCGAGGGCTCTTTTCAAGAGGAGCTAGGCTTGTGGCAACGAGAGTGGTTTTATATCACCGCTTCCCGGAGCACCAAGTGGGTGGCGCTTCCTGCCTTTCGCTCGGGTCCCCCACCACGGCTAGCGTCATGGGTTAACAGAGGGTTAGATTGGGGTTTGCCCAAAGACGTGCCCCTGTTACAGGGCCGAATTAAGGATCTCTTGGAAGGAGACCTCAGCTTGGTCAAGGTGACGCAGGTCATGCTGATTCGCCGAACATTGCCCGACAAACATCGCCCCCTTCGCCTGTGGGAGTTTAATCCAAAGGGACGACGAGCTCTCCAGAACTTTATGGGCACAACGCCCGCGGAGATGTATAGACTGTTCTTTGGATCACAAGAGATGTGTCCGGATTTAACCGAGGACGCAGGCGTAAGCTGCAATCGCCCGGATACTCAAGTAAGCAACCTTGTGCCCGGACCTTCTATCCATATAATTGTCATAAACTTGCCCCTAAAAGAGCCGTCCTTTTAAACAGGAGTGGATAGCGAAGGCAAAGCTGATCAGGTGTCCAGCTCCCCTTCCTGAAACCAGGCCGGATCCCGTGCTGGTCAGGATGCTGGAGATAATGCCTTTGGAGGGGGAGGACAAGGAAGCTATGGCCTCCTCGAAGGAGGCTTCTCCGAAGGGAGGAACCGACAATTCCTCTCCTAAGGGGAAGAAGAGAGCCGCCTCTAACGACCCAGAAACCATGGCCTCGAAACGGGGGAGAAAATCCTCGTCAGAGGGTCCGACGCCGGGGAGTTCCTCGGCCGGACTATGCCCTCAAGGGGATCAGCCCTCCAGCGAGCTGTAAGTGGAGAAAAGATTTTCCTTTTGAGGGATGAGGGAAGTCCTTGATTTATATCTGAGAAGATTAACCAAACCTTTATCTTGTAGCTCGGACCTCAGCCCTTCTCAGTAGAGCTCGTCTTCGGGGGATCTCCTTCCGGAGATGATGGAGAGCGGGACGCCTCCCCCTGCCGTGCCGCCTAGCGAGGCGGGCGACCCTGAGGTGTCGTCGCGGAGGGTTTCTCCAAATCCGGCAGGGGCGGAAGGTGGCTATGCGGCCCCCCGAGGTTCTCCATGTCCGGCCTTCGAAAGAGGTCATGGGACGAGCCCGGCACCGTCTAGTGTTCGGCCGGAGGAGCTAAAGATTCTGCTGGGGCGAGCTTCTATCTCAGAGGAGCACCGCGCATTGATGGGCACGGTGATTGAAAGGATTTCATCCGTAGAGAGTGGATTGTATGATGCCGTCAAAAGTTTACTGACGGGTTTCGATGTACATTAGATAATGTATACTTTTGTCAGTTGCGCATGAGTAAGATGCGCCCTGTGTAGATAGTAGCCCCTGAGACTCTGCACGTCGTCAAGAAATGACGGCATGTGGAGGATCATAATCCCAGGTCTAAGATGTCGCCTTTGAATGTAGGGGGCAGGGTGTCCGGAATCGAGCCGGACTGACGATTTTGCCGAACTAAAGCGGCAACTGGACGTGGCAGATGCCGACATCACGCTTGTCAATAAGCGGCTTGATGAGGCTCAAGGTATGTAATTCCTCGGGCGGCATTAGGTAAGAACAGTTTTATGCCTGTGTCTTATGATGTGTGTGCTTGACGCAGATGGTGCGGCCGCCGTGGAGAGTCTTAGGGCAGAACTTGCCCGAGCTAAAGAACAAGCCAGCGAAAGTGATGCAGCCACCAGAAAGCCCTTGAAGAGCTGAGAGCCGAACAGGCTGCTCATTGCCGAAGCAAGGAAGAGATGGCTGAGATGGCCGAAAAGTTAAAAAGCGCTACAGACCATTGCAGACTTCTTGAAAAAGAAGACCAGGCGAAACAGACGGACTTAGAGAAGGCCGTTGCCAATGCCAAGGATGCGCGCTCTGCGATGAGAGCTGCGAAGGAGGAGCTGCGTCAGGCCGAACAGATTGCGGCTGGAAAGCCCTTTATGCTGCGAAGGAAATTTTGTGATCCGAAGTTTGCTCCATTGGACCGGATGTGGAGTGTGGAGGATACCTATCTGGACTTGGCAGCGAGTGCTGCTGATGCGACCGAACACTTTCGAGATCAGAAAGATCACAAAGTGGAAAAGCTTTTCTGGTCGCAGTTTCACAATCCAGAGCGTCCACTGGCAGTGGATGATCGTTTGGCTCAATGGGCCGAACTGAATAGGTTGTCTGGACTCGCCATGAAGTACGTCATGGGTCACCTGTGGTCGGGGAGATCGGAGCCGAAGAGTTATTTCAGCTTGGTGCAGCAATTCCTTGACGCGGTTCCGCGTATAAATGCAATGAAGAGGTCAGCATGCATAAAGGGCGCTAGGATGGCTCTTGCCCGTGTTAAGACATACTGGGCAGAGATGGAGACCACCGTTGTTGCGTCCCGAGATTCGGACAAAAGCTGAGTACCCTCCGAGCACTATTTTCAGGAAGTTCTTGAAGGCGCTCGTGTAATAGAGACGCAGTGCCCGAAAGATGCTATGTTATGATAGCATATGTAATTATAAAGTAATATTTTGATAAACTGTAGTGGCCTTTTTTATACTTGTGCCTCCAAGTATTGGGAACACCTCCTGTGCGGCCGTTTT
>NC_041386.1:510524628-510553832 GCF_002162155.2 Triticum dicoccoides | reverse complement strand
AATCTAAAAGATGGCAGTCATTTGCTTCAGCCCCCACGCACATAGTGCAGGGGTGCTCGCAGAAGACGCATTTTCACACTTAACCCAACGTCTTGGTCCTACAAAGTAGGTGATAGCGCAGCGGGCCAGGCAACCGGACTATAATGCTTTAACACTTTCACTTAGCCATAGGAGTTTGACAGTGAGACTATTTAGGTAGCCCCTTGGTGGCAACTGCGCTCGTCCGAGTTCGAGGCGCATATGTGCTTGACCTGGAAGCGGCCCTTCGTTAAAGCGGAGGAATCCGATAGATTCCGATAGGTCATCGAGTGGCTGACCAGTCTCACGCTACATCATGACAGTCAGTTTTTGGCTTTCTCTACTGAGGTGCTCGCCCGGCCGAACCGGGGCACAATCGCAGTAGTTCTCCTGGTGCTACCTTAGCCGATAGAGCGGAACGTAAGGTAGCCGAACTCAGGAGCCGGGCAACCCAACATTTGACCAAAGACATGATTCGGAGCTGATGCATATAATGCCAAAACTTGCGACGCCGAACACTCCCTAAGGTGTTCGGTCTTTATGAGTGCGGGCGAAACAACACTCTTTATTAAAAAAAGCCCCTAGTGTCCAGGTACGTGCAAAAATTCTGACGTGGCCACATGCCAAGACACCAGCCTCCTCCTTGGTTATATCAGAAAGAAAAAAACTAGGGGATGTGTAGCAACAAGAGACAGTAAAAAAGGTTTACGCACAGTCTTAATCTAAAAAGAATCCTTTAGGACGGGTCCCTACTGCACGTCTGCGCCTGTGTCTCCGTTGTGCCGTATCCTGGACGGGCGCTGCACGACGTTCATCTGTAAAAGATAGGAACTGAGTTGAAAATGGGTCGTGCCGAAAAAGTTTAAAATAAGCAAAGTATAAAGCAAGATATATAAGATTGAGCTTTATTGTCTCTTATTGTATATGCGTGGAGCCCCTAGTTCGGGGGTATATGGCTTCTAGGCCTGCATCAATGATGATTTTGCATCAAACTCGTCTATCCGCGTTCGTGGTCTTGAATGACCTATTTCGAAGTTTTTTGGCCGGTGAGGCCATTTTGCTATGGGGCTGTCAAAGAGGCCGCACAGTCCTCCACTTGGGGAGGCGCACTTTAGTGCTTCCCCTTCAAAGAGATGATGCCTCATGGACCGGGCATCTTAAGCGTAAGAGATGCATAATGCGGTATTGCGTTAAAGCGAGCGAAAGCTTCGCGTCCCATTAGTGCTTGATAGCGACTTGAGAACGGGACGATATGGAAAGTCAGCTTTTCGCGGCGGAGGTTATCGGCCGAGCCGAATATGACTTCGAGCCGGAGAAAACCCATACAATGGGTGTCCAGACCAGGTATAACCCCTTGAAAGGAGGTTTTGCTGCGGCGGATTCTTGCTGGGTTTATCCCCATGTGCTGGATTGTATCCTGATATATCAGGTTTAGTCCACTGCCGCCGTCCATAAGGACATTTGAAAACTGGAGTCCGCCAATTATTGGATCGAGTATCAAGGCAGTCCAGCCTACATTCTTGATATTCCTAGAATAATCTAGCTGATCTAAGATGATCGGTTTTGACAACCAGTGGCAGGACCCTTTGGGGATGGGCCGTGTGGTGCGTACCTTTATGGGCGCCGCATGTTTTGTTATGTGAAGTGAGTTCACTGTTTTTACTTCTTGTGGGAAGTTCTTTTGTTTCCTGGTGCTCTGCTTTTGAGGTTCGTCCTCGTCTTCCCTTGGTGTGTCGAGCCCCTTGTGTTCGGCATTGAGTCTGCCGGATTGTTTGAAAACCGAACAGTCTCTGTGGGTATGGTTAGCAGGCTTCCTGGGAGTACTGTGTATATGACATATCCTGTCCAGGATTTTATTTAGGTTGGATGGATCGTCCCTGTTATCCTGGGGGCGATTTTTCCTGATTTTGTCGTGAGCCTTTGAATCCGGCATTGACTGCCGTGCTCTTTGTACTTTTGTCCTTACTCCAACGACGGTCCTTGTTGCGTCGCGGTTTTCCATTTCCATCCCTAGTTTTGGATGTACTTGGGTCGCTGGGGCTGCACCTTGCCAACCAGCTGTCCTCCCCTGCACAAAAGTGGGTCATGAGGCTTGTTAGTGCGGCCATTGTTCTTGGCTTTTCTTGGCCGAGGTTTTTGGCGAGCCATTCGTCTCGGACGTTATGCCTGAAAGCTGCTAAGGCTTTGGCGTCCGGACAGTCGACTATCTGATTCTTTTTAGTGAGGAATCTGTTCCAGAACTGCCGAGCTGATTCTCCGGGTTGTTGACTTATGTGACTAAGATCGTCTGCATCCGAAGGGCGGACATAGGTCCCTTGAAAGTTTGCTCGGAAAGCATCCTCGAGCTCTTCCCAGCTTCCAATTGTGTTTTCGGGAAGGCTTTTAAGCCAATGCCGGGCTGGCCCTTTAAGCTTAAGGGGTAGATATTTTATGGCGTGGAGATCATCTCCTCTAGCCATGTGTATGTGGAGGATATAATCCTCGATCCAAACTATAGGGTCTGTTGTTCCACATATGCCTCTATGTTTACGGGTTTGAATCCCTATGGGAATTCATAGTCCAGGACCTCATCGGTGAAACATAGGGGGTGTGCGGCGCCCCTGTATTTGGGTGTGCCGGATTCTGATGATGGCTTCATAGCGTTGCTTACGAGAGCTTGCTTTCTTGGCCCATAAATGGACCTGACTGGGCCATGATGCGAATCCTTAAGTGGGTCGCATGCCGATTTAGGTGCGGCGCCGCTTGCCGCTTTATGGGGTCGTCTATCCGACCATGTGGCTTTTTCATTTTTTGAATGCGAGGGCTCTAGGGCCTCTTCGTCGAATTCAGGCAGTAGCTTTCTTTTCAGATAGCTTTTAGTGCGGCGACTGTCGCCGTACTTATCTGTGGTATTGATTACTTTGCTCCATCTAATCCGGAGTGCATCTTCCGCTGTTTTTAGTGTCCGCTTCTGCTTTTTTAGGCTGCATGCAGTTGCAACGAGCCTCTCGTGGAGATTCTTCTGCTCCATAGGTTTATTCGGCGTGAGGTCGTCCGGAATGCCGTTTTCGCCGGAGGAGGGATGTTCGGTTTCTCTATCCGTGTTGCCCTGTTCGGACAGTTGCTCTAAGGCCTGCTCGTCGTCTACCGGCTCGTCCTGCTCTATGGCTCGGTTTTTGTCGAGGCGGGGCTTTGGTCGGTGTTTATGCCGACGCTTTGATTGCTTTTCGGGGGGTCGATCTCCCGTCCCATCCCCTTTTTCCTCGTTGTCGCTTCCTTTAGGGGTATCCACCATGTACACATCGTGAGATGAGGTGGTGCCCTATGGGCGTTGGTTCGTCGGTATCTCCTGCATCGTCATCCATGCTGTCGATGTCTCCGGAGTCGAAGTTGAGCACGTCGTTTAAATTGTCGACAGTGGCTACCAAGTGGGTGGTGGGTGGGCTTTGAATTTCTTCATCATCCGTATCCCATCCTCGCTGACCGTAGTTCGGCCAGGGCTCTCCTGATAAAGAGAGAGACTTAAGAGCATTCAGGATGTCACCAAAAGGCGAATGCTGAAAGATGTCTGCGGCGGTGAACTCCATTATCGGCGCCCAATCGGATTCGATTGGCAGGGGCGCGGGGGGTTCGGAGTCCGGGGAGGAGTCCGGATCCTCGGAGTCACGGGCCGTGCAGAGTGCGGGGCTAGCGTTCGGCTCGATCGCCTTTGAGATCGAAGCCCCCGAGGTGACGTCCAACCGCTCATCCTCGATTGGCGCAATAGGCTCCAAGTTGGGGGTCGGAACCGATGCGTGTGCGGCCTCTAGGACACTACCCGAAGGCAGAGCTAGATCATGCCCCTCGAGGTAGTGCGGCGCGCTTGGCCGTGGCTCAAACCCGTCAAAGATCAAGTCTCCGCGGATGTCAGCCATGTAGTTTAAGCTTCCAAACCTGACTTGATGGCCAGGGGCGTAGCTTTCGATCTGCTCCAAGTGGCCGAGCGAATTGGCCCGCAGAGCGAAGCCGCCGAAGATGAAGATCTATCCGGGGAGAAAAGTCTCACCCTGGACCGTATTGTTGTTGATGATCAAAGGAGCCATCGGGCCTAAAGGCGACGACACAGAGGAACTCTCAATGAAAGCACCAATGTCGGTGTCAAAACCGGCCGATCTCGGGTAGTGGGTCCCGAACTGTGCGTCTAGGCCGGATGGTAACAGGAGGCAGGGAACACGATGTTTTACCCAAGTTCGGGCCCTCTTGATGGAGGTAAAACCCTACGTCCTGCTTGATTAATATTGATGATATGGGTAGTACAAGAGTAGATCTACCACGAGATCAAGGAGGCTAAACCCTATAAGCTAGCCTATGGTATTATTGTTGTATATGGAGTTGATTGCCTACGGACTACAACCCTCCGGTTTATATAGACACCGGATAGGGTTAGGGTTACATAGAGTCGGTTACAATGGTAGCAGATCTTGAATATCCGCATCGCCAAGCTTGCCTTCCACGCCAAGGAAAGTCCCATCCGGACACGGGACGAAGTCTTCAATCTTGTATCTTCATAGTCCAGGAGTCCGGCTGAAGGTATAGTCTGGCTACCCGAACACCCCCTAATCCAGGACTCCCCCAGTGGTTGATGTAGTCGTAAGTCTTCACGATCCGACTGATCCTAGCACCGAAGGTACGCCACCTCCACGATCTGCACACATTCGGCTCAGTGACGTCCCACGAACTCTAGATCCAGCTGAGTGTCGAGGGAGAGCTTCGTCAGCACGACGGCGTGATAACAATGATGATGAAGCTACCAGCGCAGGGCTTCGCCTAAGCACTGCAATGATATGACCGAGGTGGATTATGGTGGAGGGGGGCACCGCACACGACTAAACAATGTCAACTTGTGTGTCTCTGGGGTGCCCCCTGGCCACGTACATAAAGGAGGGGAGGGAAGAGGTGGCCAGCCCTAAGGGGGCGCGCCAGGTGTGGGGAATCCTACTAGGACTCCCCAGTCCAAGTAGGATTCCCCTCCTCTTTCCTATTCGGAGTAGGAGAGAAGGAAAGAGAGGGAGAGGGAGAAGGAAAGGGGGGTCGCGCCCCCACCCCTTGTCCAATTCGGTTTGGGCAGGGGGAGGCGTGCGCCACCTCTTGGCCCTTCTCCCCTCTCTCCACTAAAGCCCAATAAGGCCCAATACTTCTCCCGGTGAATTCCCATAACTCCCCGGTACTCCGAAAAATACCCGAATCACTCAAAACCTTTCCGATGTCCGAATATATCCTTACAATATATCGATCTTTACGTCTCGACCATTTCGAGACTTCTCGTCATGTCCGTGATCTCATCCGGGACTCGGAGCAACCTTCGGTACATCAAATCACATAACTCATAATACCAATCGTCACCGAACGTTAAGCGTGCGGACCCTACGGGTTCGAGAACTATGTAGACATAACCGAGACTCATCTCCGATCAATAACCAATAGCGAAACCTGGATGCTCATATTGGCTCCTACATATTCTACGAAGATCTTTATCGGTCAAACCAGATAACAACATACATTGTTCCCTTTGTCATCGGTATGTTACTTCCCCGAGATTCGATCATCAGTATCATCATACCTAGTTCAATCTTGTTACCGGCAAGTCTCTTTACTCGTTCGGTAATGCAACATCCCGCAACTAACTCATTAGTCACATTGCTTGCAAGGCTTATAGTGATGTGCATTACCGAGAGGGACCAGAGATACCTCTTCGACAATCGGAGTGACAAATCCTAATCTCGGTCTATGCCAACTGAACAAACACCATCGGAGACACCTGTAGAGCATCTTTATAATCACCCAGTTACGTTGTGATGTTTGATAGCACACTAAGTGTTCCTCCGGTATTCTGGAGTTGCATAATCTCGTAGTCATAGGAACATGTATAAGTCATGAAGAAAGCAATAGCAATAAGCTAAACAATCATAGTGCTAAGCTAACAGATGGGTCTTGTCCATCACATCATTCTCTAATGATGTGATCCCGTTCATCAAATGACAACACATGTCCATGGCTAGGAAACTTAACTATCTTTGATTAACGAGCTAGTCAAGTAGAGGCCTACTAGGGACACTCTGTTTGTCTATGTATTCACACATGTACTAAGTTTCCGGCTAATACAATTCTAGCATGAGTAATAAACATTTATCATGATATAAGGAAATATAAATAACAACTTTATTATTACCTCTAGGGCATATTTCCTTCAGTCTCCCACTTGCACTAGAGTCAATAATCTAGTTCAGACCATCATGTGATTTCACACCAATAGTTCACATCTTTATGTGATTAGTTCACATCTTCATGTGACTAATACCCAAAGGGTTTACTAGAGTCAATAATCTAGTTCACATCACTATGTGATTAATACCCAAAGAGTGATCATGTTTTGCTTGTGAGAGAAGTTTAGTCTACGGGTCTGCAACATTCAAATCTGCATGTATTTCGCAAATTTCTATGTCGACAATACTCTGCACGGAGATACTCTAGCTAACTGCTCCCACTTTCAATATGTATCTATATCGAGAGTTAGATTCATCTAGATCGGTTTAAAAAGCTTGCCTCGACGTAACTCTTTACGAGGAACTCTTTTATCACCTCCATAACCAAGAAATATTTCCTTAGTCCTCTAAGGATAATTTTTGACCGCTGTCCAGTGATCTACTGCTGGATCACTATTGTACTCCCTTGCCAAAATCAAGCTAAGGTATACAATAGGACTGGTACACATCATAGCATACTTTATAGAACCTATGACTGAGGTATAGGGAATGACTTTTCATTCTATTTCTATTTTATGTAATGGTCGGGTTTTGAGTCTTTAGTCAACTTCACACCTTGCAACACAGGCAATTACTCCTTCTTTGACTGTTCCATTTTGAACTACTTCAAAATCTTGTCAAGGTATGTACTCATTGAAAAATCTTATCAAGCGTATTGATCTATCTCTAGAGATCTTGATGCCCAATGTGTAAGCAGCTTCACCGAGGTCTTTCTTTGAAAAACTCCTTTCAAACACTCCTTTATGCTTTCCAGAAAATTCTACATCATTTTCGATCAACAATATGTCACTCACATATCCTTATCAGAAAGGATGTAGTGCTCCCACTCACTTTCTTGTAAATACAAGCTTCACCGCAAGTCTGTATAAAACTATATGCTTTGATCACACTATCAAAGCACATATTCCAACGCTGAGAGGCTTGCACCACTCCATAAATGGATCGCTAGAGCTTGCGCACTTTGTTAGTACCTTTAAGATTGACAAACCTTCTAGTTGCATCATATACAACTCCTCTTTAATAAATCCATTAAGGAATATAGTTTTGACATCCATTTGCCAGATTTTCATAAAATGCGGCAACTGCTAACATGATTCAGACAGACTTTTAAGCATCGATACGAGTGAGAAAATCTTATCGTAGTCAACACTTTGAACTTGTCGACCTTTTTGCGACAATTCGAGCTTTGTAGATAGTAACACTACTATTAGTGTCCGTCTTCCTCTTGAAGATCCATTTTTTCTCAATGGCTTGCCGATCAACAGGCAAGTCAATCAAAGTCCATACTTTGTTCTTTATACATGGACCCCATCTCAGATTTCATGGCCTTAAGCCATTTCGCGGAATCTGGGCTCATCATCGCTTCCTCATAGTTCGTAGGTTCATCATGGTCTAGTAACATGACTTCCAGAAAGTATTACCGTACCACTCTGGTGCGGACCATACTCTAGTTGACCTACGAGGTTTGGTAGTAACTTGATCTGAAGTTTCATGATCATTATCATTATCTTCCTCACTAATTGGCTTAGGAATCACTAGAACTGATTTCTGTGATGAACTACTTTCCAATTCGGGAGAAGGTACAATTACCTCATCAAGTTCTACTTTCCTCCCACTCACTTCTTTCAAGAGAAACTCCTTCTCTAGAAAGGATCCACTCTTAGCAACAAAGATCTTGCCTTTCGGATCTGTGATAGAAGGTGTACCCAACAATTTCTTTTGGGTATTCTATGAAGACACACTTCTCCGATTTGGGTTTGAGCATTATCAAGTTGAAACTTTTTCACATAAGCATCGCAACCCCAAACTTTAAGAAACGACAGCTTAGGTTCCTTGCTAAACCACAGTTCATATGGTGTCATCTCAACGGATTTTTAGACGGTGCCCTATTTAACGTGAATTAAGCTGTCTCTAATGCATAACTCCAAAACGATAGTGGTAATTTGGTAAGAGACATCATAGATTGCACCATATCTAATAAAGTACAGTTATGATGTCCGGACACACCTTTACATTGCGGTGTTCCAGGTGGCGTGAGTTGCGAAACTATTCCACATTGTTTCAAATGAAGACCAAACTCGTAACTCAAATATTTGTTTCTGCAATCAGATCGTAGAAACTTTATTTCCTTGTTACGATGATTTTCCACTTCACTCTGAAATTCTTTGAACTTTTAAAATGTTTCAGACTTATGTTTCATCAAGTAGATATACCCATAGCTGCTCAAATCATCTGTGAAGGTCAGAAAAGAACGATACCCACCACGAGCCTCAACACTCATTGGACTGCACACATCAATATGTATTATTTCCAACAAGTATGTTGCTTGCTCCATTGTTCCGAAGAACGGAGTCTTAGTCATCTTGCCACTACAAAAAAAGACACATCCGTGACATTTTGGGCCGAACGAAAATCATTTCTGTCATACTTATGACACTTCTATGACGATAATTGTGACAAAACCCGGTATCATCATAGATGTGGTGGGGTCCTATTTCTATGAGAAAAAATCATGACAGAAAATGGGCTTTTCATCCTGGGCGGGACGGAGACGCGGCTGCATGACATTCTTTGGGCCGTCCATGAAGGAAAAAACCATGGTAGAAGCGAGGGCACGGAAAATATCGGGGAGTCCCCGGTTACGGTGGGTGGTCGGGTGCCGAGCGATGCGCCTTTCTATCGTATGTATGCGCGTGTGTGCGAGGCGTTGGGCTCTAACTAAACTTGAGCGAGGCGTTGGGCTCTAACTAAACCCGAGCGATTGCACTGTAGGCTACGCGTTTCTGAACCCGAGCAATCGATCGATGGCTGTTAACTGAACCCGATCGAGTGATTCCTTCGCTACTGCTGCTAACTGAAGCTGATCGATGCTGCCTCTGGATGGACAGTGAGCGTTGAGGGGGGGGGGTGAACAGTTCCCGGTGGGGGTGGATGAACAGGACCCTGTGGTGTTACCTCTAATTGAACAGTACCCCGATCGATCGAGCCGGCTGGGGCTGGATGAACAGGACCCCGTGGAGGGCAGGATGAACAGGACCACCCCGTGGAGGGCAGAATGAATAGTAGATGGTGGAGGGAAGGATGAACAGTAGCCCGTGGAGGGGTGGTTGAACAGGAGCCCGTGGAGAGGGCTGGTTGAACAGTAGCCGGTGGAGTAGTGCGTTGTGGAGGCTGGATGAATAGGAGCCCGTGGATGAATAGTCGTAGGTGGAGGCTGGAGGAGGTCGACGGTGGATGAACAGTAGCCCGTGGAGGCTGGAGGGGATCTACGGTGGAGATGAACAGTATCCCGTGGAGTCCTGTTTTGCGATACGCCACACCCCTCCTGATGAACAGGACCCCCGTTTCGACCGTAGCGCTCCAACACAAGTCGGTTTCCTCCGTTTTGCGGTACGCCACACCCCTCCCAATCAACAGGACCCTCGTTTCGACCGTAGAAGGTCCATTTCCTCCGTTTTGCAGTATGCCAGACCCCTCCCGATGAACAGGATCCCATTTCGAACGTGGTCGGTCGAACACAAGGCAGTTTCCTCCGTTCTGCGGTACGCCAGGCCTCGTTTCAATCGGCTGTTTCATCCAAGCCCTCCCGATGAACACGACGACGCATTCCGTTCCGACCTAGCCAGTTGGATCCCGATGAACACGATGACGACGCTGTTTCTCCGTTCCGACCCAGCCATGTACACGAGCCCTGGCAGTACGTACACGCGAGTAGGTGTTCGAGACCCCGCCCGTATGTACGTACATGGCCGTATTTACTTTCTTGCACCCTGGCCGCTGTACGTACATGTACATGCTACGTGTGCGCCTCTGCTATGACACGTGCGTGCCTCTACATCGACCAGTATGTACGTACACGTTCGCGACCAGAATGATAACACTGCATACGCTTTGACCAGGTGGGTCCGGATTGTCAGGCACTTCCTTGCGTGCGAAGATGTAGCTGGTGGGTCCCAGCAGTCAGGGGGGCGAATCGTTTTTTTTTTTGCCCAGACGCACTTCCTTGCGTGCGAAGATGTAGTTAGTGGGTCCCAGCAGTCAAGGGGAAATGTTTTTTTCGCGAAATATGGTGACCCGTCCGGTGGGTCCCCGCTGTCAAGTGGAGGAATAATTATTTTTCGCATAATAAGGAGGCACTTCCTTGTTGCGGCCGTGGACCCAGCTGTCAGCCTCTCCACGTACAGTACATGTCCGATGGGAGCCGTTCCTTGACCACGTTGACCACGCCGCGCCGAGAGCACCAGGGCGGTGGACGACGGTGAGGCCTAGGAAGGGGACGACGCGGAGCCGGGGAAGACGCGGCAGTTGATGCCCACGCGTAGAGGAGTACGAGGGTTCACTAGTTCGCTGTGGTGTGAGGCTGCTGTCGCCGTAGAATAACAAGGGGTGTGGGTGAGTAGAGGGATGGCCTGGCCAGAGGTGGGAATAGTAGGGGGCGGTGAGGCCTCCGCGGCAGCACAGCCCGCCACGAGAGGCAGGAGCATGCGGCACGACCGGCGCTGCTTTGGGCGGCTGGAGCAACAAGACCAGAGGTTGAAGAAGCACTACAGCCGTTGGATGGACATCGTACAGTCACTGGAGCTAGAATCGTTCATATTGACTAAATTGACAAAGCACTCCGTCCCCGTCAACTTAGTAGGCCCACAAGTCAGCCCCCCACCAAGGTGGGTCCCAACTAGCAGGGGGAGTATTCATTTTTTGTGCATAATAAGGAGGCGCTTCCTTGCGTGCGAAGATATAGATGGTGGGTCCGACCTGCCAGCAGTGGGAACGTTTTTTTCGCGAAATACAAAGGCCCTTCCGGTGGGTCCCAGCTGTTAGGTGGAGGAATCATTATTTTGCGCATAATATGGAGGCATTTCCTTGCGTGCGGCCGTGGACCCAGCTGTCAGCCTCTCCACGCACAGTCTACTTCCAATGGTGTCGTTCGTTGACCATGTTGACCACTCCGCGCCGAGCGCATCCAAGGTGGTGGACGACGGCGAGGCCCCGGACAGCAACGAGCCGGAGATGGGAAGACGCGGGAGTAGAGTCGCAGACGGAGAGGTGTATGAGGGTTAACTGGTTCTGGTGCTATGTGGTTTGGCAGTCGGTGGAGAAGAACAAGAGGTGTGGAGGGGTGGAGGGATGGCCTGGCCAACGATGGTGTAGCGCTTCACAGCGAAGCGTGCTAAGCAGAGCTGCTAGCAGCAGGAGGCGGGAGCAGGTGGTCCCGCTGGCGCTGGAGGTAGAAGACGAGAGATTGAAGATGGATGCCGGTCGTTGGATGTAAATCCAACGGCTAACGATGTCAGAATTATTTGTTGACTAAGTTGACAACAATTTGCATTGGCTTCGGCCTATTGGCCCACATTTCAGCCTCCAAAAATGTGGCACATATTAAACCCATTTTTTTCAGAATTTACAGTCTTTTTTGCGGGGTAGAATTTATAGTCCATTTGATCTTTTTTTTTGAATTACAGTCCATTAGCTGGGCTGGGTGAACAAATAATGTAGCGTCCATGCGGCCCATTTATGTTTTTCCTAAAAAATTACAGACCATTTGCACTTTCTCGAAATACATGATTTTGCTGGGCTGATTCTAATTATAATGTTGGGGTGGGCGCAACAATGTTATCAAAAAATAAACAGGGGCTGAGCATTTTGTTATATTTTTTTTTAATAATAAGTGATTTATTATTTCATTGGTCCTTAAATCTTACCAAGCTTTTGTACACAATCACCAGGATTTTCGTTGCCAAAAAAAATCCAGGATTTTATTCTTTAGAAATTATTTTTATAAGTTAACAAGATGTGGGATATTGTTTTCTTACATATGTAAGTATCTGTTAAATATATGATGACAATAACAATAATATATAATAACATATAAAATAATTTATATATATATAATACAGTTAGAAGGGAAACATAAGTTGGACCAGGCGTTCCTCTTCTTATATAGAAAAATAGAACAGACCTCTGCGTTTTCTTCAAAAAATATATAGAAATTGGGCTGCCGATGTTTCAGAAAAAATAAAACCATGGATGGGAGGTCCATAGGCCGGTCGATACATGACGACCCTCAAGAAAATACAAACAACCTTATGGACCTCGCATCCGAGGTCGTGGGCTGCGCATGTTAAAAAAGAAAGCCTAGACGGGGCAGCCCAAAACCCAGCTGATACTTACTGCCCCAGTGATAATCAATGATTCCTGCGAGCTCCCCGGCTTCGTTGTGAATTTATCTCCTATAGTAACTACGTTGAAGCACCTAAAAAATGTAACTATGTTGACAAGCCCGTGGGCCCCAACGTCAGTATAATATTAGGAAGAAGTATTTTTTCAATGAGGCACTTGCTTGCGTACGGCCATAGACCTGGTGGGTCCCGACTGTCCGCCTCTCCATGTACAGTCCTCTCCAGATTCCTCTCGTTTGTTCAGCATGTTCACAACGGCAGACAGCAGCGTCGCGGCGAGCGCACAAAGGCGCAGTAGGAGATCTGACAACCTGAGGAAGTGCCTTTTTACTAACGAAACAACTGAACTAGCCCAGTGGCCGAGTGACACTACCCGATAGCTATTCCGCCCGGGTTCCATTCCACCTGTGGGGAGAAAATATCTCCAAATTTTTTGCCTCTGCCTTTATTGACATGTGGGCCCAATTGTCATCTACGCACACCACGTCCTACACTTACCAAAACTTCGTCCCTCATTTTCTCTGTTTTTCGCACACTGGACATTGTGTGGGCATTTTGAAAATAGCATATCTTTTTGACTGTGCATCATATGAAGATGTGCTATGCATGAATGTTGATCATCATGATGTTAACTGACTGGTAGTTCTAGTTTCGACCATGAATAAAACTTCTAGCATGATGTTAACACTGTTTGAAAAGGCCATGTTAATATAAATGCTCTGCCTCTGAAAGTTACAGTTTCTTATCTAAAACTGAACTTGGAGTTTCTTATCTGAAACTAAAACTTGCACTTTCTTCTCTGAGAATCACATTGTCTGCACTTTTATACTCCTATGAAACTGCAAATCTGAAATACATCATATGCTCAATACTGCAAATACTGCAAATAGATCTCTAGAATTCATAAAATACATCATATGCTCAATACTGCAAATCTGAAATTCAAAAGACATTCATATATGAAAGTACTCTCAAAATACACAACACAAAACACAATTCACAACCTGCAAATACTAACAACCCTAAGCTCCTCCTGACAATTCACAACCTGCCCGACTACTGGTCGGGGGGGGGCAAATTCCTCCTATTCCTCGGCGGCAGACAGCCGCCCTGTGGGACGATGTGAACGGCGAGGGAGAGGATGGCGGGGAAGCGTCGTTGGGCCAACTGTTTTTCTCCTCTTGTAGTTGGGTTTGGTCGACGAAGACTCCACCGGCTCGCTCTGGCACGTCACCCTCACAAACGGCACCCTGTAGATGCTCGATCCTTCAATCTCTGGTGGATGCTCCATCTGGGATAGATACTCCCACCACCGCTCCCTCACGATCGGATTCGGTGAATCTGTTTGCTCCATGGCCCCGAGGAGCAACTCTATGTACTCCCGCGCGACTCCCTCCAGGAGTATCACCACCTTTTTGCTCTGTTGTAGATTTTGGCCATGGATGTCGCCGTTGCCGCTAGATGGTCCTTGTTGTCAAACCAAGAATGTATCTCCAACATCCTAGCTAGCTTCACAGGGTCGCCGTCTGCGATCCTCACGTATCGGTTGTACTCCTCCATCGATCTACTTCTCCACAACACCTTCACTCCCCGACGGTGGTTTTTGAATGGAAGAGGAGAGGAGCAGCGCTGGTTTTGGTTTAGAATGGGAGAGGAGCGACACTGGTTTTGGATTGGAACAGGAGAGGAGGGACGGTGGTTTTAGAATTGAAGAGGAGAGGAGTGGTGCTGGATTTAGATTGGAACAGGAGAGGAGCGGCGGTGGTTTAAGAGGAGAAGAGCGGAAGAGCGGCGCTGGTCTTGGAAGTATTTTTTTTGTTTTGCGTATTTTGGGTCTAAGTTTGACCACATACTGCATTTGACAAGCAAAATGTGAATGCATGTCACCAAAAATTGTATGGTTTGGTTCGTATCTGAATGTACTTTCAAATTATATTATTTTTGCAATGTATAACATATATTTTATTTGCGAAAATCATGGTCAATTATGACCCAGAATAAAAGGGAGACTAGTTAATGTGGGGTCGCTTTCTTAATTGAAGGGTAAATTGATTTTGATTTTGATCCAGTCACAGCGCGCCGACCCTCTCGTCCAATCCTAAGTCGCTATCGCACACTCCTCGCCCTCTTCTCCATTGCAAAACCACCTCCTCTCCTCTCCATCATCTCCATTCCAAAACCACCATCTCGCATCACCCTCTTCTCCATTGCAAAACCACCTCCTCTCTCCTCGGACGAGGATCCCATGACATAGCCCATCCTACCATTGAGACACTGACACATGGGTCCCACCAAGCGCAGGGCCCACCTGTCAACGACCGAAAGGCAGGGGAACCTCTCCTCTCCATCATCTCCATTCCAGAACCACCATCTCGCCTCTCCCTCTTCTCTATTGCAAGACCACCGTCTCTCCTCCCATCTGCCAAAACTAGCATTAGACCACTCAGAAGGACATCTATGGAGGGGATGCAACAACGAATCTGGTAGATCACGGGCAACGACCAGGCAAAGTTAGCCAGGTTGAAGGAGATCCTTACTTGGTTTGACAATGAGTTGGAGATTTCAAGGACGGTGAGGGCCACGTGGAAATGTATGAGAAAGAGCGAGACGATGGCGATGAGGGTGGCGATGTACTCCTCGGCGGTAGTCATGCCGCAGTCCTTCGAGTTCATCGAGTATCTCCTCTGGGCGATGGAGCAGATAGATTCGCCCGAGGCAAAAGTCAGGCGGAGGTGGTGGGCGTATAGGTCGAAGGTCGAGCACCCAGAGGATAACGAATCGATCGAGTACGGTGTGCCATTCCGTTCGTGAGGGTGCAGAGCCAGCCAGAGCCACATGAGTATTCGTTCTCCCACCGCAAGAGGAGGCCGGATGGCGCGACATCGCTTCCCCGACGTGCTCCATGGTTCCCTCGATGCTCGCCTTGTTTCAACGGCGTCGGTAGGGTTTAAGGTAAGCTTCGCACTAACCTAATCTTCCATCTGCTCATGCTTACAATCAGTGTGACACCTAATAAAAATCATGCTTACAATCAGTCTCCGAGTACTACGCAAATCACGCTAAAATAGCTCTGGACCTTTGGGTCAAAGTTGTGACACTGTGTACTAATAAAGAAAAATAGATTGGTGCTTCTTTCAGAAAAGAGTACACCCCTAGAAAACTACCAATATAAGCTACTAGTATTTTTTTTAAGTCTAAGCTACTAGTATTTGGTTAGAGGATTTGCTGCCGAGAAAGATCCATCCACAGTCAGCGCCACACATCCCACTGATGGTGGTGGATGCTAATGCTTAGATGGAGTAGGTTTGGTGTCAGTAATTTTTACTTGGCACCTCACCCTCTGCATATATGCCAGTTCCATCTATACATTTGTGCAGTTCCACCAAAATGTAGCTGAATAACCCTGTTTGCATAGATAATGAAAAGGTGTGATTAGATTATAGAGGCACTAGTTGATGAAACATACACTAATAAACAGAAGAAAATATTACATCATATTGGAAATCGACCCAAGTCTCCCCGATACACCTTCTGCTAGTGATGAACATCAGTGTACGACGGTAGTACAAGGAGGGGCCTTGAGACATCCAAATCTCTATTTTTGTGCAGATCAACTAAAATTAAGCACCCCAGTTTGCAGAAATGCTTAAACATTAACAATGGGACTAGTTGATGAAACATACATTAACAAAGAGAAGCACTTTCTTTATCTACATTGGAAATGAAATGATAGAGAGGACACTCGCTCTATTTTAACTTTAGTATTACTTCATTTTATCAGTGACACTAGGGTAGAGCAGATGTCAAACAAGGTGTACCGTGCGTCGCAAGGATGAAGGCGGGGGGTGCTTAGACTAGGATGCTGAAGCTGGCTCTTTCAGTCCCAGTCTTCCCCCTGATGTTGCTGTGGTAGCATTTGGGTTGTAATCCAAACTTGGTCGAGCTAGTGCTGCGTCCCCCTACCTGCCTAGCTTATGTGGCGAACTTGTCTCCTACTAGTACTCAGTCCGTTCTAGTAGTAGTTGCATAACTGGCCGTTTACACTGAGATGTCGTCGGATAATGGTTCTCTATGGTTGGGTTTCTTTAATGAAATCGGAGGGAACCCCCTCTTTCGACATATAAAAAAATAGTGGCACTAGTGGTGCCAAAACATTGCCTCAAATTAATAATGCCACTAGATTAAGGTGCAAAATAATAACATTACTGCTTTATCATGGCAGTGCCAAAACAACAGCACATGAGCAGGATCAACATGCAGGATCTTTGGCAAACGGTTAGACCAAAAAGGAACATACCTCGTGATGGGAACCATATCTGCAGTCAACGCCATCGTAGAAGGGATGACACCAGTCACCAACATGGATGATTCAATTCATGGGACCTTTTGGTGCAGTTCACCTAAAATGAAGCAATGTCCCATGTGCTAGCAGCTTCGTCTTCTTCTTCTTCTTCTTCTTCTTCTTCTTCTTCTTCTTCTTCTTCTTCTTCTTCTTCTTCTTCTTCTTCTTCTTCTTCTTCTTCTTCTTAAGAAAAGGGCTCCAACCCCAGTTCCATTTCCATCAGAAAACGAAACCCACAGAGCTTCTTCATTAGCTGCAATAAAATTGAGCAACATCAAGGTTGGTCGTGAAGCTCCTGGAGAGTAGGCGGACCAGGACAATTGCATCTCTAACGAAAAGAAGCAACTTATCTTAATGGGAAATTTAGCAGGACATGAAAAAAAGTGCCATTGATTCATATTATTGGAGGCATTACATTGAAAACATCATTGGTTTAACGTGTCCTTACTTTTAACAGTGCGACTGCTACATTTTACCAATGGCATTATATAAGAGCGGCTCGGGGCAACAAACATCAGAAGAGGATATCTGGGTTGGTCCCATTTTTGTTCGGTATATAGCCACCTTATACTGTGTGAGGCTAGCAAATCTAGTGCTGGACTTACTCTGTTGACTTGTCCCCTAGTCCCCACTTTCTTTCCCTTTTCAACCAATAGATCGGGTTTATATTGAGTTTGTATTGCATTCCCTTTATTTCCCTATTAGACCTAGAGACCAGTTGGATAGCCAGTCTCTGCTACTTTTCGCCCCCATTATTTCCTCTTTCGACCAAGTCCTAGATTCAGGTAACAAATCTTCCCCCGCCCCCACCCCCTTTCTTCCTTGTTTGAACCAAGTACTACTAGATTCGAGTGCATGAACTAGTTTTACCTCTTAACAGTAAAAAAATAGGTGGTTTTCGAATAGCCGATCGATCCTATCTACACGAGGGGCCTGAGAAATAGTAAAAGATACAAATGCAGCGACGTCAGGAGCTCGGGAAGTAGGGCAAGGCCGGTTTCGAAGGAAGTTATACCCGAGGGTCGCCGGGATGTCGCTAGGTGGGCGGCGGGAGGCCGGATCTGCCTACACTATGGTAGCTAGGAAGAAGGGGTGGGAGGCCCTCCCTCGCCAGCGATGCTTGGGAGAGAACGGCAAGGCACGCTGATCGGGACGCGCCGGCAGTGGGTAAGAGCCGTCGTCGAGGACGACCGCGTGAACGTGGCACCTTCTCACCTTCCCCGGCGGAGAGGATCCGGCTGGATCTGTGACAAGCGGGGAGTAGAGAGAGAGTGTGGTGACCGCTGTCGTGTTTAGATTTGGAGAGGACGAGACAGTGTGAAGATAGCAACACCAGCAAGCAAGCGCGGAGGCTCCTGCCTATATAGTGGAGTACTAGTTTCCTTTTGTCTACAGGCTGGAGCCGGCTTGACCTTGGCAATGACTTTCGAGAAGTCTTCATGCACATGCCCCGGAGGCGCAATTGTCGTCATTTTGATCTGAAGCACCGGATTAAAACATATAACATGAAAAAATGCCACATGACAAGAAATCATAACCTCACTTCCCAAAGGAGACAAGATGAATCCCGACGGACAAACTAGACGAGGATCAAAGCTCAAATTAAAGATAAACTCGTAGAAAAGGGGTTCGTCGACAGATGTCCTAATTAACATAGCTGGCTTGACCTAGATGGCACCCGAGTAGTCTTCGTGCATGTGCCCCCAATGACTAGCCCAACTCAGTTGTCGCTGTTTAACCCTCGCAGTGATCCGAAGCACATGACACCTAATTTTGCGAGATGACAAGAAACCTTTTTTAGATTTCTCACCAGAACTACAACCCTGTACAACACAGCCTGCACGATATGTAGACGATAGGCAATCCAGGCGTGTCTGCTGGAGTATGGTCACATGCATGGATGAACTGATCTTCCGTGTCTTGCAGTGATCGTCCAGGTACCAAGGTGGAGTATGTGCTTCTATTAACTCAGCCGACTTGTGGGGCCGGGGAGTGTGCCTATGGTCGGTTCTCAATTGCGGTCCCACATGTGTGTGCAAACGCAATATGACGCGCGTTCCATTTGGAGAGCGGCGTACCAGACCGACCGACCGTCTGGGGTGAGACGCGAACGCGACGGGCGTGCTGCATACTCTGTACATGTGTACCGTTGTTTTCTTAATGCTTTGCTCCATGGCGCAATCCATGGATACAAAATTAGTATACTGTACTATTTAAAAGTCGAGGGCGGGGCTTTTCCCACGCGGTAGGCGGGGCAGTTCCGCCTAGCCGGTTCGACAGAGACGCGAGAAGATGAGGGAGTAGGCTGCTGCAAACGTAGGGCTGTGTGATTTGACAGTGAAATACTGCTGGACAGGTGGGGCATGGTGATTTGACTTGCCATTATCATTTTAACTGTGGAGCTATGACCGGCTTGAGTCTCCCGATTCCTGACCACCTCCATACAGGTGCCTCTCCCGATGCTCCACCATGTAGAGGCTGGCTCTTGCTTGAGAGCCCACTCCTCCACTTTTTCCTTGCCTCTTTCCCCCACATATGCAAAAATGCCATGTAAAGCGGGCTTATAGCCCACTATTGTACTTGATCCTACAGGTGCTAAGCCTACCACATAGGCATAAAGTCTGATGTGGCAAGTTAATTAAGAAGAGAGAGACTAGTTTGGTGACCCCAGGAAGAAACGGTGCTAAGCGTGTGTACCTAGATGAAGCAAACTTAGCAATAAAAACTAAGCACCTATGCATTGGGGACTTGAGTTTCTAAGCCATTTAATGCCCATAGCACCTCATCTAAGCACCATTTGATTGGAAGAGGTCACTCCTTGGCAAATGCAATAAATACAACGAAGAAAGAGATAGAGAGAAGTAAACAAAAAAATACTCTTATAGCCAACCTTATAGCTAACCTTGTTGTATGAGTGACTAAGTGATGACTATGTATGACATGCCAACATCAGATAGCCTAACACACCGTGTTAAATCTCCAAGGGCGCGACCGCGCGAGCGAGTCGACGGTCGTGGTAGGCGCGACCATGATATGGGCTGCTGGCAGCCCTTGGATCTGAGATCGAACGGTCGCATGCTAAGTTGCTGAAAATTTGCAGAATAACCTGATAACCCACAAGTATAGGGGATCGCAACAGTTTTCGAGGGTAAAGTATTCAACCCAAATTTATTGATTCGACACAAGGGGAGCCAAAGAATACTCTCAAGTATTAGCAGCTGAGTTGTCAATTCAACCACACATGGAAACTTAATATCTGCATCAAAGTGTTTAGTAGCAAAGTAATATGATAGTAGTGGTAACGGTAGCAAAAGGTAACAATAGTAAAAGTGATGTTTTTGGTATTTTGTATTGATGATAGCAATAGCAATGGGGAAGTAAATAAGCAAAGAACAATATATGGAAAGCTCGTAGGCAATGGATCGGTGATGGAGAATTATGCCAGATGCGGTTCATCATGTAACAGTCCTAACCTAGGGTGACACAGAACTAGCTCCAGTTCATTGATATAATGTAGGCATGTATTCCGAACATAGTCATACGTGCTTATGGAAAAGAACTTGCATGACATCTTTTGTCCTACCCTCCCATGGCAGCGGGGTCCTTACAGAAACTAAGGGATATTAAGGTCTCCTTTTAATAGAGTACCGGAACAAAGCATTAACACATAGTGAATACATGAACTCCTCAAACTATGGTCATCATCGGTAAGTATCCCGATTATTGTCACTTCGGGGTTAACGGATCATTACACATAATAGGTGACTATAGACTTGCAAGATAGGATCAAGAACTCTCATATATTGATGAAAACATAATAGGTTCAGATCTGAAATCAGGGCACTCGGGCCCTAGTGACAAGCATTAAGCATAGCAAAGTCATAACAACATCAATCTCAGAACATAGTGGATACTAGGGATCAAACCGAACAAAACTAACTCGATTACATGATAGATCCCATCCAACCCATCACCGTCCAGCAAGCCTACGATGGAATTACTCACGCACGGTGGTGAGCATCATGAAATTGGTGATGGAGGATGGTTGATGATGACGATGGCGACTGATTCCCCTCTCCGGAGCCCCGAACGGACTCCAGATCAGCCCTCCCGAGAGGTTTTAGGGCTTGGCGGCGGCTCCGTATCGTAAAACACAATGAATTCTTCTCTCTGATTTTTCTCTCCCTGAAACACAATATATAGAGTTGGAGTTGGAGTTAGAGAGGCAACAAGGGGCCCACGAGGTAGGGGGCGCGCCCTAGGGGGGCAGGCATGCCCCCACCCTCGTGGAGAGGTGGTGGCCCCCCTGGCCTTCATCTTTTGCAGGTATTTTTTATATTTTCCAAAAATTGCTCCGTGAAGTTTCAGGTCATTGCAAGAACGTTTGTTTCTGCACATAAATAACACCATGGTAATTTTGCTGAAAACAGCGTCAGTCCGGGTTAGTTCCATTCAATTCATGCAAGTTAGAGTCCAAAACAAGGGCAAAAGTGTTTGGAAATGTAGATACGTTGGAGATGTATCATAACCCTCCAGGATAGGATATTCACCCATAGGTCTAGAATCACGCCATGCAACAGTTCAATCTCAGATCCAAGGGCTCTTAGAAGCCCGTATCATGGGAGAATGGAAAGCTTCATATCACCTGTAATTTTCCCGATGCTTGACATGACATTGAAAGCCATTTAATTGGGCATCGAGTAGACATGACATCTAATTGGGCCCCCATAGTACTGTGCATGAATCCATTTATCCACCAGGCAAGCCACTACACTGCCATTCGCACGCGCCCCCCACTCGACATTTTTACAATCGATAAACCGCTCCTAGTCGTCTCGTCCTTTCACATTATGGCAGTTCCACTAATCCTAACCCTCCTCCCAAATCCATGGCGTCCCAAATCTCCATGATCGGCGGTGAGTACAAGGTTAGAACCATCACCGGTGATGAGTTCGACATCATCTACACCCGTTCTTCCACAACGGTGAAAGAATGCCTTGCTTGCTTCAAACGCATGTTTGAAAACTCAAATGATGAGTGGGTCGCTGGGCTAGATGTTGAGTACACCACAATCCTGGGAAGCGAGAAGAAACTAAAGGAGGCAGAGAAGAAGAAGCCCGCCGTGATCCATGTTTGCATGGCTGACTTATGCTTGGTCTACCACATATGCCATGCCAATGTTGAGTGCGAGGAATTTAAGAAGTTCCTCAAGGGTAGCCGAGTCAAATTCGTTACTGTAGACTTTAGGAACGACAAGGAAATCCTGGGTCGGATAGGCCTCGACCCCTTCGACCTCCAGAAGGAAGGGCTGGTGCCCTCCCTTGATCAGCCTTCAATGCTGACCCTGGCAGGAGCCATGGTTCATCCTTCGTATGGTAAACTAGAGAAACCTTCGTACACGTTTCATCGTCATGCATGGCAGTGGAATGTACTAGATATGGACCACATCCACTACGCTGCAATGGATGGCTACCTTTGTTTCAATATCTACAAGGGTTGGATGAACAACAAGAGCCAAGTGTGCGGTTCAAGCAAAGAAGTATCACCCAAGAGGAAGAGGGACAAGGACGAAGTCGAGGACGTGGACGAGGACTCCGAGTAAGGTGGCAGTGTCGTTGCTCATGGTGGTTCTAATGCAGTGCCTACCGGATTAGTTGCTTAGTTTAATTTCTGGTGTGCTTAGTTTTATTTGAGGGGTGTGTTGTGCTGAGCCCCCAGTAGAACTATGTTATGTTTCTTCTCGTTATATTTCGTACATTTCATCTTTTAGTTGGTATAGTACTACCACTCCTTTCTTGACATTATATACGTACAATATATATGGCCAACATCATATAGCCAGCAGTTTAGTTGTCAAAGAATTTCAGGGTGCTTAGTTTTGTCAAAGAATTCCAGGGTGCTTAGTTTTATTTGAGGGGTGTGTTGTGCTGGACACCATTAACTTATCATTGTGAGAATCGGCTATTTTTGTCATGTAACATGGTCAATGGGGTTTGACGTGAAAATAACAATTTCTAATGGCATTTCTGAGCAAACATCTAACTTAACGATGGCATTTTTTAGATATCTAATTGCATTTTGGAGCAGGCATCTCACAGATCGATGGCATTTTTTGAGTACTTGTAACTTCTAATGGCAAAACTGAGTAGTGATACACAACTAGTGGCATAAATAATAAGAACCCAAGAATTAAACAGGGCTAATTTCTTTATTTCTTTATACCTTTGTGTGTGAAACAATATACGCTGCCTATCGCCAGATTTTCATTACAGAGGCAACATAGAACTATATGAGTGCCCTGTTAAATTTTGGAATTATTTCGGGTTCGTTTGGCCTTTTTTATACATTAATTGAGTTCCTGGTCATTTAATGTGCATAATTCAAATTTGAACTACAAGCACATGCTCCTGTGCACCAAAGTTGACTGAAAAATCACATGTGTGTCCTCGGGTGAATTTCTAGGTCCCATGCAAGAAATGGGAATGAAATTCAAACATCTGGGCATCGTGGTTCGGCCGAGAACATTGAGAAGCTTGGTTTTAAAATTCTGGTTAATCCAAAACACGCCTGAAAATCATGAAACTTGGCATGGTGTCATGTCATGGTACTACCATGCTGTGGTAAAAAAATGCAGAATAGGAACAAGTTTTGGTATAAGTTTCTTGCAAACCGGAGCCTCTCTCAAGAAGGCTCGTGGTTCTGAGAGGGAACGTGTCACCTTTGTGTGCATAATTCAAATTTTAAATACAAGCACATGCTCCAGTGAACCAAAGCTGGTTGAAAAATCACATGTGTGTCCTCGGGTAAATTTCTAGGTCCCATGCCAGAAATGGGAATGAAATTCAAACATCTGGGCGTCATGGCTCGGCTGGAAAAATTGAGAAACTTGGTTTTTTAATTCCTGTAAATCCGAAACACGCATGAAAATCATGAAACCTGGCTTGGTGCCATGACATGGCACCAACATGTTGTGGTAATTTTGCTGTTCGATTTGCGAAGGCGCACACATTAACAATCAACAAAGTCATTTTGGAACAAGTGCTGTCATGTTACAATCGGAAACACAAGTATTATCGAAACTGTGGGCGTTCTATTTACCATTTACGTGCCGCCACGCGTCCCTTTTTTTATTAGCTAGGAGGTGCCGTGCAGGGTAGCTATTTGAGTACGAGAGGAGTGCGATCAGATCCCTGCGCGTGCTTATCGGGAGGAGAGCCCTTTGACCTCCATCTGTCGTCCACCTCTCTCCCAAGGTACCATTAATGGAGCCCGAGCCTCATTTTAATGGTGTGGCAATCTCTCACTTGACTGAGATTTAAGAGAGAAAAAGGAAAATCTGAAAAGAAAATTTTGCACGGATCTTGATGTAAGATCCGATGGACCTATATAGCATCCACTGCGACTTACAACAAGACTGATGAATATATACAAGGACGACGAGAGTGGATAATAATTTTCTTACATAATTAGGAAGATAATTAAAAAAAGCCACATGCGGCTATGCCCGAAATACACAAGGGCAAAAGAAGAAGGAAGACACATACAATGATCTGGCTCGCTGATCTCTACTTTCTTTATGCGTTGCAGGTCGCGGAGACTAGTTCTCGCGGCGGGCGATGATCTCTTTCATCCGTTTCATGTGCTTAATACACTGTTTGGCAGCATCCATGGATTCCTCCACCAGCCTGTTGTGCTCGATGCGGAGCATGGCATTCTAGTCCATAAGTTTCTTGATGATGACGCCGGCCCTCTACAACACGACAACAGTCTCCTCCTCCTGCTTCGCCCTTCCAGTGATCTTCGCCCTCAGCAGGTCGTGCTCACCCCAGAGCTTCGCATTGCCCTCCCCGAGTTGCCGGATGACGCCGGTAGCCTCGTCCTGCATCCTCGCCTAGCCGGAGATCTGATCCATCTGGCTATGGACAATCGCATGCATGCGCCTGTAAGAGTCCTCGCCTGCCCATGAGAAATTTTCCCAGGCCGCCGCAGCATTACGGGACCTCCCTGCTGCTTCGGCGGTGCGGCGAGACATCTCTGCTGCTTCCGTGGCGTGGCCGGACCAATCTGCTACATCGATGGCCTGGCGGGACCTCCATGCTGCTTCGACGGCGCGGCGGGACCTTTGTGCTGCTACTGCTGCACAACTGGACATGTCGGCTGCTTTTGCGGCGAGGCGGGACATCTCTGGTGCTTCCTCTTCCAAGCTCACCTCTTCCTGGTGGAAATCTCGGGACCCAGAACTCACGCTGGCTATGGCTTGATTGTTTCTTGTGGATGAGGAGTTGAGGAGGAATGTGCAGTAATTTTTGGTTAGGTAGTTCCCCTTTTTATAACCTAAGTACTAGCACTAGTACTAAAACCTGCATAGTGGGAACACGTTCAGGTTTGGTACGTACAGGTAGGTGTGAGCAGACTTGCACTTAATTGTAGCATTAGTACTTTCGAATGTGATGGGAACAAGGTAAAGATTAATTGATGATTTTTGGTTTCAAGGTCCGAAACGGCTCCCTATGAGTTTAGTGGAACATAAATTTCAAGTAGACTGCACTGCTCAGATGCATAAATATTATGTTACTATGAAAAATTGGCACAAAATACGAAGGAGACCAATGGAAGTACTACTAGCAACCCATGATTTAACTACTCGCATGCGCGCAGTGGAGTAGTAATGTCTTTCTTCCGCCCTCACGTCCACTCAATTTGCATGCGCTGTATTAATTGACCATCAATGAAGTGAAGGACTTTACACGCGTCAAATTATCACATGGGGTGGATCTTGGTACAAAATTGCGTCCGCCTGTGTACCCGCGTGTGCGTGCGAGGGAATGAGTGAGTGCGTGGCATGTGTGCACATCTTCGCTTCGTGCATGTACCGCCAGTGCGGCTCAGGGAGGACGAGTACATTCTTCTGGAACCAGCAGCACGTCATTGTGATCAATCCACACAAGGATGTCGTGACAACGCCTCCACATGTGCCACGTGCCCACGTGGCTTCATGAACTATAAGAGAGACACTGTGTAGCGTGCCATTGTGTTTTGCACATACTCGAAGTACTAGTAAGGTACACGTGCATTGCACGCGTCAGATTTTGCAACCAAATTACAAATAAATACCACACTGTAGCATGTAAGCTCTGAGTCATATATGCCTGATGTAGACCTTTGTTTAATTCTTATAGTTCATCTCATTCAAAATCAATTAGTTTTTATAAAAAACCTAGGGCTCTTTGATTCGTAGGGTTTCCAAAACACGGGAATAGGAAGAACATGGGATTAGAGTGGAATGTCATCTTGAATCCTACAGGATGGTACGAGTGTTTAATTGTGCATAGAAAAAACGCAGAATTCTTTCAAAGAGGTTTGAGTGGATGGGATGTTTCCTATGAAATCTAGTGCAAATGAATCATATGGAAAAATTCCTATGGTTTACAATCCTACGAATCAAACAACCAAGATAGGAAAAATTCCTCAGGATTAGAATCCTCCAAAATTCCTTTGTGAATCCTTTGAATCAAAGAAGCCCTTAATCTATTTTATGATTCATGGAATTGTGCGTTGTAAAGCATAAAGTACAAACAAAGAATGGAAATTCAACTAGAAAAAAGTTTGGGCAGTTACGGTATGGAAGATTCTAGAACAAATGAGAACCACTGTTGTTTTGAGATTTGTGCATTATGCTTAAGTTCAACCATGGAGTCTGCTAGATTGTACATGTGGCAAAATCCGGTGGGGGGGCTAGAAGGTGGTGCAAGGGGCCGAGTGGAGGGAGACTATGAAGGAGTGCACAACTGCGAGATCGATATTTAGAGAGAGGGGGCGAGAACGTGCGCGTTGCGCGCAGTGGCGGAACCATGAAAAATGTCCCATGAGCTAGGGGGCCAAGCATTGCTAATCCTTTATGAGGAGGGCCAATTCATCAACTTAAACCATTTTTATCAGCAATTGTCTAATGATCACATTCATATTAGCCTTGATATATAGTGATGTTAGGGGGGTAGGGCCCTTGCTGCCCCTATCTTGGCCATTGTGCGCGTGTCCGAGAGATGAAGCGGAAGGCATGGATGATGAGAGGGGGGCGTTGGATATATAATTAATGTGGGTGTATTAGCTATATATGTAATCCTATATAGAGAGGTATAGATTGATCGATGTGGACGTGGGAAAGAGGGTGAGACCTCACTAGATATATAGATTGATCGATTTATGTGGAAAACTATGAAAGACCTAGCTATACACACACACACACATAGAGGAACATCGATCGTTGTGCATGCACGTC
Source organism: Triticum dicoccoides (assembly GCF_002162155.2). NCBI lineage: Eukaryota > Viridiplantae > Streptophyta > Magnoliopsida > Poales > Poaceae > Triticum > Triticum dicoccoides. The sequence goes on along the minus strand of NC_041386.1, from coordinate 510,526,733 downwards.
AAAGATAAAGAATGCCCGATATGATGGAGAGGGGGATGTGTGTGTGTGTGCCTTCATGGGAGACCGACCTGAAGAAAAAGATTGCATGTGTGCGATGGATAATGCCGACTGGTAGTGTGTGTGCATGCATGCACGAGAGAAAGTTAGTGGTACAATTATAAAGAGAAGACCAATGTGTGGGTGTAAAAGACTAGGTGAGGTCATAATCAATGTAAAGTTGAATTCAAATATTTGAATAAGAGATCATGATGTTTGAAACCCATGCATGCATGAATATAATGGAGATCTGCGCAGTGTGGTTTGGAAATGAGCATGTTGCAATGTATACACATTGAACAAGGTCAGATTGGTTTGAATTTGAGATACCGATGACAGACATCGTTTGGCCACATTGCATCCGTGCATGGACAAACTATTCTAATTGGAGATGATGGGTGGCTTTCGCATTACATATCTATATCTATACCCCTATATATATATATTATATTTTATATTTTTTATATAGTGTGCGGATAAATTTAACTTTGAAAGATGGTCGTTGGATGAGGCCAATCCGGTGGTGCAGAGCTGGCAAATTTGAGCACTACTGGCCGTTGGATATCATCTAGATTCCACCAGATTTTGCCACATGTACAATCTAGAAGACCCTATGGTTGAACTTAAGCATAATGCACAAACCTCAAAACACAAGAACTTCGTCTTTGTTCTAGAATCTTCCGTATCATAATTGCCCAAATGTTTTTCTACATGATTTGTTTTTACTTTATGCCTTACAATGCACAATTCCATGAATCTTAAAATAGATTAGCTTTCTTATAAAAACTAGATGATTTTGAATGAAATGAACTATAAGAATTAAACGAACATCTACATCATGCATATATGACTCAAAGCTTACATGCTATAATGTGGTATTTATTCATAATTTGGTTGCCAAATCTCATGCGTGCAATGCACGCGTACCTTACTAGTCTAAATGGTGTATGTGTGTGTGTGTGTGTGTTGTGCATGTTAAACACATTGTACGTAGTATATCATACTAGTCTAAATTGTCTTTTTTGGGTACACGTTAAGCTTGTTCTCCCGAAATTTCAAGCTGCCCCTTGTTATGCCGAAATTTCGAGCTAGCATCTCTATCTATCGTGCTACGAAACTCCCGCCTCTTCAACCCGCGCCTTGTTAGCCCAAAATATTTAAGATATATCTTTGTCTCGCTGTGCTCCGACAACTCCCTCCATCTCAACCCACGCCTTTCTATTCCAAAATTACAACACGCGCGAAAACTCCCACATCCTGTGAAATCCCGACACGCGAAATGCCCGTGATACACCTGAACCGAAAGAACCGCCTCAAATCGGTGGGGGTACTTTTGTAACTTACCCCACATTTTGGACAAGCACGTCCCTAAGCCATGGTTCCCCACTCCCATCCCATCCGCCCACCCATTCGTACACCGAGGCCGGCAAAACCCGCGAAGCCCCACACCCTCCTCCGTCCGCCACCCAGCCGAAGCCTCTTCCCCGACGACGTCATCCACATCAACACCTTGATGTCCCTCATCCACCGTATCGGATGAGGATCCGTCGTCGATCTGGTCGTCCCGCCGGTTCAGCCACCCCGTCCTCCACCTCCAAGGAGCTGCCCCGATGTTCCCCTCATCTTTCGCGCCACCTCCATTCCCACACCACTGTCTTCACCTGCACCACCGGAAGAGCATCATCGTCATCGTTTCCTCAGATGAAGCTGCGGCCTAATCGGCGCCACCAAAGAGGTTGTACACTAATCGCCGCATTTTCTTCTTGATTCGATCTCACGGTGCTGCCGGTGCTCGGTCCCGACCGACACGGCGCGGCTCCATCCACGCCGGCATCGCCGGCCACTTCCTCCACGGCGTCGCTCCCTCGGCGGCGACGTCCACATCAGTAGGAGCTTCTGCTGCTTTAGCTCTCACTCACGCTGCTGCTGTGCTCTTGCTCTCGGTCCCCTGCCTGGTCTGCTCTTGCTCTTGGTCGCGTTGCTGCTCTCGCTCTTACTCTTGCTCGCGCTGCTCCTCTCGCTCTTGCTCTTGCTTGCAATGCTGCTCCGATTTAGCTACACTTTAGTCT
>NC_041386.1:510413610-510524378 GCF_002162155.2 Triticum dicoccoides | reverse complement strand
AAAGCTCGGCATGGGGGGGGGGGCTACAGGGATGGCCGGGGCGGTGGCGGACCAGTGATGGGGAGTATTTTTGGGGCGGGCGGGGCGGCGCACCGCCGGCCGCGGGCGGCGGTGTGCGGCTGATTGGCCGGTGGTGGCTGGTGGCTCAGGGGACTGGAGGTTGAAGATGAACTGCAGGCCCTTGATTTCGTATCCAACATCTGCAAAATCGACTGACCAGAGATGAAAAAGTCAGTTGACTGACTTGTAGCCTCACCTCTAGTGCGTTCAGTTTTGACAACAAAATTCAGTTTCAATAGTTAAGTTCAGTTTCGATAGTTAAATTCAGTTTCGACAGTTAAGTTCAGAGATGAGCGGCTAATGTATACATCTAGCCCTTTGTAGTTATGTATTTTACGTCATCTATTGGAGATGCTTTTAGAATTCCACTCAGGTTAATGTTGTCTCTCTTGTCCTGCTTCAGCCTCGGTGTCGTACAACTCACCGGAGCTGCTCCAACGACGAAACCCTCCATCACAGTGGAGCAGTACCTCGGGCTCCATCTCCAGACGCCTAAGATCTTCTTCCCCTCCTCCGACAACCAAGTCAGCCAGAGCATCCTTACCGGCCAACCCAATCACGCTGAGATCGACATGGCTTCGCCAAAGAGGTTGTACACTTCTTGTGGTTTGACTTAATCTCAACATGCTTCTTTGCATCCTATGATCTTCGAATTCTTGTGAACCAAACACCCAGATTGGCAGAAATCCCGTGTTTTTAAATTCTCTGTTTTGCACGTGCATTCCTATCCTATTCTTGTCTATTTCCTATCCCTGCATTGTTAGAATCCTCAAATTCAAACAAGCCCTTACACAATTACTTCTGTTACAAATATGTGTCAAAGAAAACCTTGTGTGGTTTGTCCTTCTCCTGCGGTGTTGTGTTCCACCCCAGCTCAGCTGCTCCAACGACGGAAGGGTTCACCACAATAGGTATCCGCTCTCTAGACTGTCTTTCACCGCCTCAGATCTTCTTCCCCGCCGCTGGTAGCCACGACAACTGCATTACCATCATCAACTAAGCAGATGACCTTGAGGACTACACGAGTCCGCAAGAGAGGTCGCACTCTTCCGTGTCTACTTACGTTATGCATCGCTTAATATGATGACATTCTACTTTATCGTCGTGTTCACCTATTAGACTCCGACTCAGGTCGAAACTTATGCTGAAACTTGAGTTTTTAAATGGTTGTGGGATACATATTGGGGCAGCAATCAATACTATCTGTCTACTATCTGGTTAATCTCGGGTGTCTACTATGAGTTTCATGTTGGGTGCAAACAAACATTGAAGGAGCCATAATCTGTATTTTTTAACTAAAGCTATTATCTTCCTGCTATCATTTATTTTGGGTCTATCCACAGTTTGCTACCATCACTCTGGATTTATGCATGCACTCCTTACATAATCTCACTATGTTTTATTCCTATGCATGTCATTTATTGTACACAATGGAACTGAACATGTAGAGCAAAAGAGACGAGCCTTGCGTGGCAATAAAATTTCATGCAGACGTCGCTCCATGGTGGGCGCAAAGGCAGCCCCCCTCCACCCATTTCGGATCGGAATCAAGAGGAAGATAACTGTTCTGAGGGGGGATTCAAAAGCAGAAGACCACTCCTATTTACCCCATGAGGTCTTTGCTCTAACTTGGCATGCTGATGTTGGTAATATAATGCATATGGTGCCTTGCATTGCTTACTGTATACATCAAAGATGTAATCTTCTTAGTTTAGCATGCTTTGTGTAAATGCCATCTGTTTAGTTTCTTTATCGTATATGTGAATCATGCAATGCCATCTTGTTTAGCCAGGCATCATATATGTGAATTTTGCAATGCCACCCTGGTTAGCCAGTCATCTTATATGTGAATTATATCATGACATCATTTTTTATTACGTGTTAAATTTGTCAACAATTTTAGTACATTCAATTACTCTTCCTATGCATCAGCCATTCAACACGGTCATGGAAAAATCTGGAGTGGAACAAGGTCTTCAGAGCAGACAATGCTATCTGACGAAGCGCATGTCTTGCTGGTTATAGATAGCTCCTGAGAGGAGGGTTCAGAGACAGATGACCAGTCCTATTCCCCCCCAGGTGCATGCTCTAACTTGGCAGGGTTATGATGCTCATATCGTGCGTATGGTATCTTGCATTGCTATGTCATTTGCTTAGTTTAGACATGCTTTGTGTGAATGCCACCTATTTAGTGTCTAATTACCATATATGTGAATTATGCAATGCCATCTTGTTGCAAGACATTATATATGTGAATTATGCAATGCTATCTTGTTGCAAGGCATTATATATGTGAATTATGCAATGCCATGCTGTTTAGCCAAGCGTCATATATGTGAATTATATCATGCCGTCCTTTTTTTGTATTTCTCATTGCTTTTGTCGACAATGTTTGTACATTCAATTGATCTTCCTGTGCATCAGCCATTTGAATTGGTGATGGAGAAATCTGGAGTGAAAACAAGGTCTTCAGAGCAGACAATGCTACCTAGTGAAGCAGATGTCTTGCTGGTTACAGATAGCTCTTCAGAGGAGGATTCAGAGGCAGATGACTAGTCCTATTATCCCCCTGAGGTGTATGCTCAAACTTGGTAGGGTTATATTACTCATATCATGCATATGTTTATTGCAATGCTTAGTTTTTACATCATATACATGATATTGAATGCCATCTCTTTAGTTGACACATCATATATGTGATTGCCCTCTGCTCACTTCCTTAGTATATAAATCATATATTTGAATTATATCATGCCATGATGTTTACATAGACAACATGTATCTGAATTATGGCATGCCAACCCATTTTCTAAAGACATAATATAGTTATATCATCTCAGCCTGTTCACATAGTCATCATATTTTGAAATATGTCATTCTATCCGTGAATTATATCATGCCATCATGTTTACATCGATGACATGTTTGTGATTTATGGCATGCCAACCACTTTAACAGACACATCGTATAGTTATATCATGTCATCCTGTTTACATAGTCATCATATTTTGAAGTATGTCATTCTATCTTGTTTAGTTAGCCATCATACATGTGAAATTGTGTCATGCTATCCTGTTTAATTAGCCATCATATATGTGAAATTATGTCATGCTATTCTGTTTGGTTAGACAACATAAATGTGAATTATTTCATGCGCTGTTTTCTTCCCTACTATCCATCGTACCTGTCTATCTTACAATGTCTGTACATTCAATTACTTTTCTTGTTTATCAGCCATTTCAATTGGAGGGGGTGATGGCAGTATCTGTGGGAGTAAAAACACGGTCTTCAGAAAAGGTCGTGCTACCTGTCAATGGAGATAGAACCACGGTTGTACTTGCCCAAGAACCAGCCCCACCACACATAACCCAGACTCACGCAGATTGTACCCCTACCTAGTCACTATTAGGAAAAGGCCCGTTAGTGGCACACCTATTTTGGCTATTAATGGCGTACTATAGGTGCGCCACTATCATCACGCCACTTGTAACAAGTACTAATGGTACCAGACAATAGTGGCGCACCAGGCAGTGCGCCATTACTATGTCCAACGGTGGCGCACCAGGCAGTGCGCCATTACTATGTCCAACAGTGCGCCATTACTATGCCTCCTAGGGGGGCATATTTACCTTCACGTATGCCCCTAGTGCGCCATTACTATGCCCCATAATGCGCCACTGGTATTTAGCCCTTGTGCGCCACTAGTGCTCAATATGGTGTGCCACTACTATGAACATTAGGATTTTTTTTGCTTTTTTGATATTTGCACAGGTTACAAAATATCTGGTATTTGCACAGGTTACAAAATACACATTACATAGCACAGAATATAAACATGACACAATAGAATTCATCATATTCATCTCCAAATTCGAAATAGCGAACAAAGTTCAAACATTAGCCAAGTTTAGGTCTCGAGACATTAGCAAAGTTCATCATATATATTAGCCGAGTTTGTCGTCACATTACAAAGTCGATATCGATCATCTAAAATACCATCACATAGAAGAGAGTTGCGGTCACGATGAGCATCATCACGGTGAAACTGTTGTTCATCCGGTTCCTCCTCTATTCCCTCCTCTCTCTCTCCTGCTAGATAGCGCGCGTATCTAGCTTCTTCCTCCGCCATAGTGGTGTACCCTTTGTAACTGTTACCGCTGAAATAGTGAACCTGTCTCCGACACTCCTCCCAGTCGTCGTAGACTCCGGGAACCTTACCCTTGTACACGACATACGACGGCATCTCTGTGCACTAGACAAACAAAACGTTAGTATCAATTCACAGACAATACATAAGCAATATATAAGTATGCAACAAAAGGATCGGAAGAGAAAAGCAACACATTAATAGCACGATTCATGGCCCTACTAATAAATAGCATCGATTACATATAAGTTGAACGACTATCCAAACCAAAGAGACATACAAGTTCATTAAAGTTTAATTACAACATGAGCTAATCGATATTTCAGAACTACATAGCATGACTACTTTCGACTCGACTCAGGGACCAGAGCGTGGATGAAGCTGCGCCGTCTTTCGTGATGGTCATGAAATCACGGTCGTTGTCAGCCTGCATTTGTAGTGTTGTTTCTATTTCACTGTTGGACGATTGATATTTGAGGTAGAACTGCCCCGAGGTACGAAGGACATCTTGATGGATGATTTCCGCAAACTCCGACTGGATGTGAAAGAATTCTTTTCTGAGGTCCGCGTCCCGGATTGCCGACAAGCATGCGGCCCAATCTTTGAGACTATTTGGTAGTATAAGGTGATTATGGTCCCGTACGATCGCCCGCATGTGATGGAGGGCGTAGTGGGCATCCTTCTGACGGCCAGGCGGTTGCTTGACACAGGGGAACGTCGTTACGTGGGTGAAGACGTGCTTGTTGTACCTAAAAATTGGCCTCCTGAAGGTGCCTCCAAATTTGGCTTAGCCGGGGAGAACATCATCAAGAACTTTCTTGATATTTGTGTAGTCTTTATTCGACTGACGGCCCGAGTCGAAATACGTGGCCATGGAATAGTTCGGGCTTAAGAGGATGAGTGTGCAATGTGTGTCACTGCACAAAACACGGAATGTTAGAAAAAAAAGAACGATCGAAATCTAAGAAATCATATGTTACGGGGCGGTGAGGGGATGACTTACTCGAGAAAGTAAGGCACGAGGAAGTTATCCTTATCTGGGTTCGCCAGAATGACGCCTTCCAGGTATGAACTCGTGACTTGCCGGTCCCCAGCGCTGCCCAAGATCTTGGCACGCATGTAGAATGGGTCGACTATCACAATGTCCGGGGTCTTGTCTCTAATGATCCACATCTCCATACTTAGCGAAAATAGCCGGATGAAGGTGTAGTGCAGCGGATGAAGGTTAAACATAGCGAAGATGTCATGAAACCGCAGGCCGATCATACCCCCGATGGTGCTATCGAGAAAGCCCTTGCCCTCTGGCACCTTGGCCACGAAAACCGGGTATGCCACATCATTCTCGGAGAGATGCCGCTTCTCCAAAGAAAGAACACTGTCATGCAGACTCCGCATAGCACCGGTTGCAGCATTGAGCAGATTAGTCGGTAGCATCGGCCTACCCGCCACATGCACCCTCCTCGAGATATCCTTAGGTGAAGGTGGCCCGTCCTGAGCACGGATCGTACTCGGTGCCGGCTGGCTCGCACCCTTGTTATTCTTTATTTTCCGTCCCTTCTGCTTCTTCTACTGTAATGGGATCGAGTTCTGCTCAGAGACCACGTTCTTGAGTGTGTTGGGGCTGATAATATTTCGCACCTCGGCTATCTGAGGCTCGGTGAAGGCGGCAGCTGGAGGCTTCTCCTGAGAACTGAACGCCAGACGACGCTTGTTGCAATTGGGTTTCTCCGCGGTACCAGCTAGATCGCAATCGTCTTCTGCAGGGTTGGGTTCTTGAGAAGGAGGCCCTAAGAATTCGTCACCGTACCCATGTTCGTTGAAGTACTTATCGACCCTGGTAAATGTACCATCGTCGTTGTCCGGATCCTGTGCCATATGCATGTCCAGATCAGCTGACGGCGGCAGCGTTGCGGCAGTCTTGCCATGGCTTGGTGCCAGCACAACTGGTGGTGTTGTCTGTGGGGTGGTGTCCCTCGCCCCCAAACGAATCTTGCTCTTCAGCCAAAGCATGGACCAGCTTATGCAGGCACTGAGGGTCATCACATCATCTTCGTCGGCCCCAGGGGGTCGATACGGAGGTAACAAGTCGTCGCAGCCCCGCAGCACCCGAACCAGTTGAACCCTATACACGTTGGGTGGCATCGGATTACCGTGGAACAGGCGGTTGCCCGATTGAATGATTCTGGCCTTGGCGACATCGATCAACTTGCCTTCCACGAAGTGCAGGAGAGTGCATGGAACTTTGGCGGCGCCCTGTGAAAACATGTAGGGCGTCAGGGATGCCTAGTCAAAGGCGAGGATATGAAGTCATCGGCCGAGAGGCTTAGTTACCATGATGGCGTCGAGCTTGGCTAATGTCGAGGCACCGCCAATGGCGGGCGGGCAAGTGACGGAGGGGCCGCTTGCTGTCGAGGTGCCGGCCATTGTATTCTTCCCACACCCGGGTGTATTAAGCTCCAATGCCGGTGCCTCCGCCGGAGACACCAATGGCGCCGCTGGCGCGTTTTGCGAGTTGCTGCCCATAAAGCTAGGAATCGGGGGTGGCCCCTGTTGGCCGCCCGCAATCCACGCCTGCAGCCCCTCAAGCAAGGTAGGCATAATGGCGGTGATCGTCGCTCCCAGTTGGTCTCGCACTTGCTCCTCGACTATCTCCGGAATCCGAGCCACTTGTGCCTTGAGTTCTTGAACCTCGCGCTCCTGGCTTTCTGAGCTCGTCTTTCTCTCCTTAAGCCCAGCGGTATATTATTCCGACCATTTAATGCACAAGCCTTTGTCGGCCACATGACCAGCTGACGTCGGCTTACTGAGCTTATCCTTATGTTTCATTACGTTCAACGCCCTATTTAAAGTGGTGCCCCAAGGGGAGCTCTGGGACGACCCCGCGCTACTGCTTTCAGTTTCCTACGGAAGGAACATGAACCATTTAGAAATTTGGCTTCATTAATTAGAATGCAACCATATGGAGCTAATTATGTGGGGGTGTATTCCTTACCAGAACAAGCTCAATTGCCTTGGTCTTCGGATCCGTGGTAAGCTCCTTTGTTATCGGGTCAATCTTGTACCGGGCCCTGACATAGTTCCTAGTCTGCTTGTCACGGTATTTATCGAAGAGGGGTGGTAGGCCTTGCTCGGCACGCTCCGCGTCCTCCTTGTCCAATATAGGTTCCGCCACTCTGGAACCGCCGGGACCGAGTTTGTGGACCCCTAAGTTCAAGTCCCGCATATCTTTCCCCCAGTGACTTGATTCTGCGGTTGCGTTGCTCTCGCACTTGGTCTTGAACTCCAGGTAGTCAGCTTCGCTGATCGAAGGATTTGTCTCCTTGATCTTCTCATAACTATCACCTTTTTCAATCCTTCTCTTCACCGCGGCTCTCCAAGTAGCCAGGGCCGTGCTCATCTTCGTGAGGGCGGCACTGTTCACTTTATTCCCTGAGAGGCGTGTGTTTGCAAAGTCACCGAGGAACTTGTATCATTCGTGCAGCTTCGTGAAGTGGACATTGCGCAAATTCCCTCGGTCACGATGCCTTAGGTTCTCGGTGTTGATCGAGACGGTGCTCCGGAGAATGCACCCGAGCTGTCCCGCATACCCCTTGACTAATTCTTTGGGTGTCGTTGGCTGCCCACTAGAGGACACTTCAGTAAATTCCTCCTTGACGATGCCGAGCACGTTCGGGCACTGGTCCTTCCGTTGCCTCTTCGGTTGGCTGCCATCTGTGCGTGCGCTGCCATCATTAGTGGTGGCATCCTCGGCAGCACCATCAGTGGTGTCATCCTCGACGCCACTAGGCATTGTGTAGTTGGGATCGGTGTCTTCGGCGGTGTCCTCATAGCGGTGAGGTTCTTCCTCCATCTCCTGGGACAGCTCCCAGAATGCCTTGCCCGAACCGCCGGCCTCATCGTTGTGGGCCATGTTTCTCTCTAAATAGGAAAAAAGTTTGGTCAAAAAGTTGGTTATTGTCAAGGAACAAAATCTCTAAGTTGACCAAATAACCTAATTCTCAAGGAATGCCGCCAAAAAGTTGGTTATTGTCAAGGAACAATTGAGAGATGTTTGTGATATTGCCTAGGTGTTTTGGGATGGAACCTGTTAGTGTGTTCTTGATAAGGTCCAAGTCCACATTCTCAAGGACCTCATCTTTGCAGGCTAATTTTCTAGCTTGTAACACTGGGATTAGTAGCTTAATTAATCGACTAGTCGGTCCTATGGTGGTGTAATTAACTTGTTTTAATACTGGCCAGTCATGTGGAGTATACTAGCTCACTGGGTGCCCCTAAAGATACCCCGGCCGTATCATTTGATTAATTAGTAAGTAAGCAATTGATCTAGCTAGCATTTCCATGCCATGCGTCCACCTTGTTTTAATACTAAACTAATCCAAGGCCTCTTTCTAAAGCCACAACTTCTAGGTCACTAATCCAAGGCCTCTTTCCAAAGCCACAACTTCTAGGTCACCTTCTAGATCACTAATCCAAGGCCTCTTTCCAAAGCCACAACTTCTAGGTTACTAATCCATGGCCGTATCATTTGATTAATTTTTTGTTTCGGTTGAGAATCGGGCACCTTCTAGGTTAAGAAAATTGGACATGACCTTTGCTAATTTTCTTGACCTAGGAGTGCCCCATTCTCAACCGAAACGGAAATTAATCAACATTTCAGGAGAAAGGGGTCATTTCAGAAGATCACAAGTAGCAGCAGTATCACTTGACAAAAGCACAAGTAGCAGCAGCATCGCAAGTAGTACATCAACATAGTAAATATAGAGATTGAGCATCCAGTAGCCTTGTTCTCAGCTCTCTGGATGAGTTCTGGAAGCAATATGTTGCTGGAGCACCAGGGCATCTTATTTCAAGGATGACATATCTCGATGTACAACATTGCTGTAATTTTCAGGCCACAAGCGTACTGGTAAAATGTAAATGTTAGCTAATGAATGCATTTACAAGGTTGATGAGAATTATTGTGTGCCTTGCTCTCTTCACCTTGTTGCTATGTCTTTGAAAGATGCAATAAAACCAAATGTTTTGATCTAGTTGATCTAAATAAAGGACTTGTTGATCACATATGTATCTAGTTTGTCCCTTGACTGAGGATTCATGCCTATGGATGGGTGGTGGATATGTTATCAGATCCTTTTGCTTGTACAACACTAGCCTGCATATATTTTGCTTGAACATAAGAGAAACGAGATTGGATTGAACATTAGAATCATACAAAATCTAGAACGCTCCCGTTTTGTTAACATCCTCAAACAAAGCAAAATCTCCCCTTGTTCTCAGCTCTCTGAACAAATGTTCAGAGACAAATCAGACTTGACAGTAAAGATCAAAATTTCAGACTTGACAGTAAATATAGTTGAAACTGAAGATTATTTAGGAACACACTTGTTCCTAAACTTGATGTCGATTTAGCAACACAATCTTTAGTGAGATATAAGAAATAACTACTCCATCTACTTAGGTGATTCTACACTAAACCAGAACAAGTTGATGTTCAGTCAAGTTGATTACAAACTTGACACATAAATAAAATTTGACATCAATGAAATTTAGACTATGAGTGCGTGCCCATGACATCTGCATGGTTCTCTACACCACACACCATCAACACTGCTAGCTACTCATACACGATCGCCCCAACTTTTGCCATGGATAGCAAGAATATCAACTTGAATACCATTGGTATATTTCCTATTTCTACAAAGACCTTGCACAATTGGCAATGATGTTCAGTAGCAGAGATTCAGATTCATTAGTTTTGAGTGTACACCGTGAAAAACTATACATCTGATTATTTGGTCATTTTACTGCCCATTTTGAAAACATCGTAAACATCCTACAAGATGGTGTGAAGGAAATGATCACAAGATAGCACTGAATACTGCTACCTCTTGAGCACTGCGTTGGTTTTCCCCGAAGAGGAAGGGATGATGCAGCAAAGTAGCGTAAGTATTTCCCCTAGTTTTCGAGAACCAAGGTATCAATCCAGTAGGAGGCTACGCGCGAGTCCCTCGTACCTGCACAAAACAAATAAATCCTCGCAACCAACGCAAATAGGGGTTGTCAATCCCTATAAGGCCACTTACGAGAGTGAGATCTGATAGATATGGTAAGATAATATTTTGGTATTTTATGATAAAGATGCAAAGTAAAATAAAGGCAAAGTAAATAGCAAAGGAAATAACTAAGTAGCAGGATATTAATATGATAAAGATAGACCCGGGGGACATAGGTTTCACTAGTGGCTTCTCTCGAGAGCATAAGTATTCTACGGTGGGTGAACAAATTACTGTTGAGCAATTGACAGAATTGAGCATAGTTATGAGAATATCTAGGTATGATCATGTATATAGGCATCACGTCCGAGACAAGTAGACCGACTCCTGCCTGCATCTACTACTATTACTCCACTCATCGACCGCTATCCAGCATGCATCTAGAGTATTAAGTTAAAAACAGAGTAACGCCTTAAGCAAGATGACATGATGTAGAGGGATAGACTCATGCAATATGAAGAAAACCCATCTTGTTATCCTCGATGGAAAAAATACAATACGTGCCTTCCTGCCCCTACTCTCACCGGGAAAGGACACCGCAAGATTGAACCCAAAGCTAAGAACTTCTCCCATTGCAAGAAAGATCAATCTAGTAGGCCAAACCAAATAGATAATTCGAAGAGACTTGCAAAGATAACCAATCATACATAAAAGAACGGCTACCCTTGTATCGTCGTTGGTTGATTGTGTACCGTGTGAACCCTATGTATTCGAGGATCTAGCGCATGTCTAACTTGTTCTTGTTGGTTTAGTGTTTCTCTTGTGTTTCCTTTGTGTTTTCCATCTCTTTCCACCTTGTGTTCTTCGTGTACTTTGTAGGATTCCGCTCCTATTGTGAAAGATCGTCCTATAGGGTTCCTACCCTACATCATCTTGGTATCTTGAGCCTTGTTGATCACGATTTCGGAGCCTTGCTACCTCTTGAGCACTGCGTTGGTTTTCCACGAAGAGGAAGGGATGATGCAGCGAAGTAGCGTAAGTATTTCCCTCAGTTTTTGAGAACCAAGGTATCAATCCAGTAGGAGGCTACGCGCGAGTCCCTCATACTTGCACAAAACAAATAAATCGTCGCAACCAACGCAAATAGGGGTTGTCAATCCCTATAAGGCCACTTACGAGAGTGAGATCTGATAGATATGATAAAGATAATATTTTTGGTATTTTTGTGATAAAGATGCAAAGTAAAATAAAGTCAAAGTAAATAGCAAAGTAGTAGGAGAATAATATGATAAAGATAGACCCGGGGGCCATAGGTTTCACTAGTGGCTTCTCTCGAGAGCATAAGTATTCTACGCTGGGTGAACAAATTACTGTTGAGCAATTGACAGAATTGAGCATAATTATGAGAATATCTAGGCATGATCATGTAAATAGGCATCACGTCCGAGACAAGTAGACCGACTCCTGCCTGCATCTACTACTATTACTCCACTCATCGACCGCTATCCAGCATGCATCTAGAGTATTAAGTTAAAAACAGAGTAATGCCTTAAGCAAGATGACATGATGTAGAGGGATAGACTCATGCAATATGAAGAAAACCCCATCTTGTTATCCTCGATGGCAACAATACAATACATGCCTTGCTGCCCTTACTGTCACCAGGAAAGGACACCGCAAGATTGAACCCAAAGGTAAGCACTTCTCCCATTGCAAGAAAGATCAATCTAGTAGGCCAAACCAAACTGATAATTCGAAGAGACTTGCAAAGATAACCAATCATACATAAAAGAATTCAGAGAAGATTCAAATATTATTCATAGATTGACTTGATCATAAACCCACAATTCATCGGTCTCAACAAACACACCGTAAAAAGAAGATTACATCGAATAGTTCTCCACAAGAGAGGGGGAGAACATTGTATTGAGATCCAAAAAGAGAGAAGACGCCATCTAGCTAATAACTATGGACCCGTAGGTCTGAGGTAAACTACTCACACTTCATCGGAGGGCTATGGTGTTGATGTATAAGCCCTCCGTGATCGATGCCCCCTCCGGCGGAGCTCCGGAACAGGCCCCAAGATGGGATCTCGTGGATACATAAAGTTGCGGCGGTGGAATTAGGGTTTTGGCTCTGTATCTGATCGTTTGGGGGTACGTAGGTATATATAGGAGGAAGGAGTACGTCGGTGGATCAACAGGGGGCCCACGAGGGTGGAGGGCGCGCCTGGGGGGGTAGGCGCACCCCCTACCTCGTGGCCTCCTCTTTTCTTTCTTGACGTAGGATCCAAGTCTCACGGGTCTTGTTCGTTGAGAAAATCACGTTCTCGAAGGTTTCATTCCGTTTGGACTCCGTTTGATATTCCTTTTCTTCGAAACCCTAAAATAGGCAAAAAAACAACAATTCTGGGCTGGGCCTCCGGTTAATAGGTTAGTCCCGAAAATAATATAAAAGTGGATAATAAATCCCAATAATGTCCAAAACAGTAGATAATATAGCATGGAACAATCAAAAATTATAGATACATTGGAGACGTATCAAGCATCCCCAAGCTTAATTCCTGCTCGTTCTCGAGTAGGTAAATGATAAAAACAGAATTTTTGATGCGGAGTGCTACTTGGCATAATTTTAATGTAATTCTTCTTAATTGTGGTATGAATATTCAGATCCGAAAGATTCAAGACAAAAGTTCATATTGACATAAAAATAATAATACTTCAAGCATACTAACTAAGCAATTATGTCTTCTCAAAATAACATGGCCAAAGAAAGTTCATGCCTACAAAATCATATGGTTTAGTCATGTTTCATTTTTGTCACACAAGAATGCTCTCATCATGCACAACCCCGATGACAAGCCAAGCAATTGTTTCATACTTTAGTAATCTCAAACCTATAAACTTTCACGCAATATATGAGCGTGAGCCATGGACATAGCACTATGGGTGGAATAAAATATAATGAGGGGGGTTATGTGGAGAAGACAAAAAAGGAGAAAGTCTCACATCAACGAGGCTAATTAATGGTCTATGGAGATGCCCACCGATTGATGTTAATGCAAGGAGTAGGGATTGGCATGCAACGGATGCACTAGAGCTATAAATATATGAAAGCTCAGAAAAAGAAACAAGTGGGTGTGCATCCAACTTGCTTGCTCACGAAGACCTAGGGCACTTGAGGAGGCCCATTGTTGGAATATACAAGCCAAGTTCTATAATGAAAAACTCCCACTAGTATATGAAAGTGACAAAACAAGAGACTCTCTAACATGAAGATTAAGGTGCTACTTTGAAGCACAAGTGTGGCAAAGGATAGTAACATTGTCCCTTCTCTCTTTTTCTCTCATTATTTTTTTGGGCCTTCTCTTTTTATGGCCTTTTTTTTATTCCTCACTTGGGACAATGCTCTAGAAAATGATGATCATCACACTTCTATTTATTTACAACTCAATGATTACAACTCGATACTAGAACAAAAGATGACTCTATATGAATGCCTCCAGCGGTGTACCGAGATATGCAATGGACCAAGAGTGAGTTGTATGAAAGAATTATGAACGGTGGCTTTGCCACAAATACTATGTCAACTACATGATCATGCTAAGCAATATGACAATAATGAATGTGTCATGACGAACGGAATGATGGAAAGTTGCATGGCAATATATCTCGGAATGGCTATGGAAATGCCATAATAGGTAGGTATGGTGGCTGTTTTGAGGAAGATATAAGGAGGTTTATGTGGGAAAGAGCGTATCATATCACGGGGTTTGGATGCACCAGCGAAGTTTGCGCCAACTCTCAATGTGAGAAAGGGCAATGCACGGTACCGAAGAGGCTAGCAAGGATGGAAGGGTGAGAGTGCGTATAATCCATGGACTCAACATTAGTCATAAAGAACTCACATACTTATTGCAAAAATCTACAAGTCATCAAAAATCTCGGTACTACACGCATGCTCCTGGGGGGATAGATTGGTAGGAAAAGACCATCGCTCGTCCCCGACCGCCACTCATAAGGAAGACAATCAAATAACACCTCATGTTTCAAATTTGTTGCATAACGTTCACCATACGTGCATGCTACGGGACTTGCAAACTTCAACACAAGTATTTCTCAACTTCACAACTACTCAACTAGCACAACTTTGATATTATTACCTCCATATCTCAAAACAATCATCAAGCATCAAACTTCTCTTAGTATTCAAAACACTCTTAAGAAAATTTTACTAACTTTGAATACCTAGCATATTAGGATTTTAAGCAAATTACCATGCAATTAAGACTCTCAAAATAATCTAAGTGAAGCATGAGAGATCAATAGTTTCTATAAAATAAATCCACCACCGTGCTCTAAAAGATATAGGTGAAGTACTAGAGCAAAAATTATATAACTCAAAAGATATAAGCGAAGCACATAGAGTATTCTAAAAAATTCCAAATCATGTATGGCTCTCTCAAAAGGTGTGTACAGCAAGGATGACTGTGGTAAACTAACAATCAAAGACTCAAATCATACAAGACGCTCCAAGCAAAACACATATCATGTGGCGAATAAAAATATAACTCCAAGTAAAGTTACCGATAGAAGTAGACGAAAGAGGGGATGTCTTCCGGGGCATCCCCAAGATTTGTCTTTTCAGTGTCCTTAGATTATCTTGGGGGTGCCATGGGCATCCCCAATCTTAGGCTCATGCCACTCCTTGTTCCATAATTCATCAAATCTTTACCCAAAACTTGAAAACTTCACAACACAAAACTTAAAGTAGAAAATCTCTTGAGCTCCGTTAGCGAAAGAAAATAAAAGACCACTTCAAGGTACTGTAATGAACTCATTATTTATTTATATTTGTGTTATACCTACTGTATTCCAACTTCTCTATGGTTTATAAACTATTTTACTAGCCATAGATTCATCAAAATAAGCAAACAACACACGAAAAACAGAATCTGTCAAAAACAGAACTGTCTGTAGTAATCTGTAGCTAGCGCAAGATCTGGAAACCCAAAAATTCTAAAATAAATTGATGGATGTGAGGAATTTATCTATTAATCATCTTCAAAAAGAATTAACTAAATAGCACTTTCCAAATAAAAATGACAGCAGTTCTCATGAGCGCTAAAGTTTCTGTTTTTTACAGCAAGTTCAACAAGACTTTCCCCAAGTCTTCCCAACGGTTCTACTTGGCACAAACACTAATTAAACACAAAAAACACAACCAAAACAGAGGCTAGATAAATTATTTATTACTAAACAGGAGCAAAAATCAAGGAATAAAAATAAAATTGGGTTGCCTCCCAACAAGCGCTATCGTTTAACGCCCCTAGCTAGGCATAACAAGCAAGAATAGATCTAGGTATTGCCATCTTTGGTAGGCAATTATTCAATTAGGCATCTACCATATTTAGGAAATTTAATTATTTTTATTAATCATCAAACTTTTAGGCACAAGATCGAAAAATTCATTTGTAGCAAATGGTTCCTTAATGATAGCAAAAAGATTGGGATGAATACTTATAGATTTGAGATCCACATTTTCCTTACTAGAGGATTCACCCTTATTTTTAGGAACGTACATAAGCTCGGAAACTTTAGTGGAAGGACTTGGAGTTTTCTTTACGGAAGAAAAAGTGGTTCCCAAGTTGGTAATAATATCCTCAAGTTTATCGATCCTAGTAGAATCGTGATTTATTTTCTCATTGACTATGGGTTCTTTTTCTTTAATATTTTTCAAAGTAACTCCTACTTTAGATCCATATTGAGAGATTCGGCTGTGGATCTTTTTATCCAAATTTTCAATTAACTCTACGGTAGCAACCTTATTTCCAATAATTTCAAGCCTTTGCATTACATGCTCCAAAGTTAATACAGTTCCATTAACCAAGAGAGGGGGTGAGCCAAATAAATCTATCATATCATTATAAGAATAAAAAGTACGGCTATCCAAGAAGTTCCCTCCGATAATAGTATCAAGAACATATCTATGCCAAGGAGTAATGCCTACATAAAAATTGCGAAGGAGAACGGAAGTAGATTGCTTCCTAGTAGATCTATTTTGAGCATTGCAAATTCTATACCAAACATCTTTTAGATTTTCTCCCTCCCTTTTCTTAAAATTTAGAATTTCATTCTCGGGAGACAACGGAGAAGATAAGGGACTAACCATAACGACAACCAAACAAACTAACACACAAGCAAACAAAAAGAAAGCGGGCAAAAAGAGGCAAATAGAGAAAGAGAGGGAGGATAGAGAGAGAGAGGGTGAATAAAACGGCAAGGGTGAAGTGGGGGAGAGGAAAACGAGAGGCAAATGGCAAATAATGTAATGCGGGAGATAAGGGTATGTGATGGGTACTTGGTATGTTGACTTTTGCGTAGACCTCCTCGGCAACGGCGCCAGAAATCCTTCTTGCTACCTCTTGAGCACTGGGTTGGTTTTCCTCGAAGAGGAAGGGATGATGCAGCAAAGTAGCGTAAGTATTTCCCTCAGTTTTTGAGAACCAAGGTATCAATCTAGTAGGAGGCTACGCGCGAGTCCCTCGTACCTGCACAAAACAAATAAATCCTCGCAACGAACACAAATAGGGGTTGTCAATCCCTATAAGGCCACTTACGAGAGTGAGATCTGATAGATATGATAAGATAATATTTTTGGTATTTTTATGATAAATATGCAAAGTAAAATAAAGGAAAAGTAAATAGCAAAGGAAATAACTAAGTAGTAGGAGATTAATATGATAAAGATAGACCCGGGGGCCATAGGTTTCACTAGTGGCTTCTCTCGAGAGCATAAGTATTCTACGGTGGGTGAACAAATTACTGTTGAGCAATTGACAGAATTGAGCATAGTTATGAGAATATCTAGGTATGATCATGTATATAGGCATCACGTCCGAGACAAGTAGACCGACTCCTGCCTGCATCTACTACTATTACTCCACTCATTGACCGCTATCCAGCATGCATCTAGAGTATTAAGTTAAAAACAGAGTAACGCCTTAAGCAAGATGACATGATGTAGAGGGATAGACTCATGCAATATGAAGAAAACCCCATCTTGTTATCCTCGATGGCAATAATACAATACGTGCCTTGCTGCCCCTACTGTCACTGGGAAAGGACGCCGCAAGATTGAACCCAAAGCTAAGCACTTCTCCCATTGCAAGAAAGATCAATCTTGTAGGCAAAACCAAACTGATAATTCGAAGAGACTTGCAAAGATAACCAATCATACATAAAATAATTCAGAGAAGATTCAAATATTATTCATGAATAGACTTGATCATAAACCCACAATTCATTGGTCTCAACGAACACACCGCAAAAGAAGAATACCTCGAATAGTTCTCCACAAGAGAGGGGGAGAACATTGTATTGAGATCCAAAAAGAGAGAAGAAGCCATCTAGCTAATAACTATGGACCCGTAGTTCTGAGGTAAACTACTCACACTTCATCGGAGGGCTATGGTGTTGATGTAGAAGCCCTCCGTGATCGATGCCCCCTCCGGTGGAGCTCCGGAACAGGCTCCAAGATGGGATCTCGTGGATACAGAAAGTTGCGGTGGTGGAATTAGGGTTTTGGCTCCATATCTGATCGTTTGGGGGTATGTAGGTATATATAGGAGGAAGGAGTACGTCGGTGGAGCAACAGGGGGCCCGCGAGTGTGGAGGGCGCGCCTGGGGGTGGGGTAGGCACACCCCTACCTCGTGGACTCCTCTTTTCTTTCTTGGGTAGGGTCCAAGTCTCCCAGGTCTTGTTCGTTGAGAAAATCACATTCTCGAAGGTTTAATTCCGTTTAGACTCTGTTTGATATTCCTTTTCTTCGAAACCCTAAAATAGGCAAAAAAACAGCAATTCTGGGCCGGGCCTCCGGTTAATAGGTTAGTCTCAAAAATAATATAAAAGTGGATAATAAAGCCCAATAATGTCCAAAACAGTAGATAATATAGCATGGAGCAATCAAAAATTATAGATACGTTGGAGACGTATCAAATACTTTAACTTCCTCATCTGTCTGGAGTTAACTTCCAACTTGGTAACCCATTTGGATCGAGAAAACAAGCACACAGAGAATCACTAAGTGGCAAAGATGCAGTTTTACCAGAGGGGCTTGTGCCAGACAGAGGTGTTGGGGAAGGCGCCGTCTCCGCTCCGAGGTACGGCTAGTGTTCGCCGCTGGACGCGTGCGTGCACCTGCCTGAGGAAGCAAACCAAGGGCATGAGGGGGGAAGTGGAGAGAAGGGTAGGTAAGAGGAGAAGATTGTGTGAGAGAGTGCATACCTCGACGACGGCGAGATGGAGCAATCAGGCTGGCACGCTCGATCTGGTCGGCCGTTCGCGAGCACAGGCACGCGGAGGCAAGGTCATCGTCGTCGTCCCGGCGCGCGAGCGAGCGATTGGGCGGATGGATCTGACCTGCTCCATCTCCGGTGAGAGCGGGTTGAGGTCGGAGGGGGAGGAAGGAGAGGATGGGGAGAGGGAGGCGGCGGGGCGCGGATTGGGAGTGGACGCATCCCACGGGCGAGGGCTGCGGTGCAGTAGGGGCGGCGACGTAGTGGGTGGGTCGGCGGCGCAGTGGGTCAGCGCAGTGGGTCGGGCGCTCTGCTCCGGCTGAGAGACATGTCAGATTGGGAGAAGGATCAACATATGGCGAGATGGACAACACATATAGAGTGGGGAAGGTTAGCAATGGCGAACCATCTAGGGGTGCGCCATAAACACAATGATATCAGTGGCGCACCTTCCTTGGTGCGCCATTACTAACTTTTTTTTGGGATTTTAAGTTGCATCTAATAATTTTTTAGAAAATGACGATCAAATTTGAAAACATTTATGAATGTGGAAAAATATCATCAAATTTGTTATTTGAAAATATTTATGAATATGAAAAAATATCATCAAATTTGTTATTTCAATTTTTTTTGGATTTTTAGTTGCATCTAATAATTTTTTAGAAAATGTTGATCAAATTTGAAAACATTTATGAATGTGAAAAAATATCATCAAATTTGTTATTTGAAAATATTTATGAATATGAAAAAATATCATCAAATTTGTTATTTGAAAATATTTTTTTGTATTTTTAGTTGCATCTAATAATTTTTTAGAAAACATTTATGAATATGAAAAAATATTCATGAATTCAAAAAGTGCCCATGAAATTTAAAAATATTCATGAGTTCAAAAAATATTAACAAATTCAATACTTTTTGTGAGTTAGAAATTCAATACGAGAATAAACCTAAATAAAAATTAGTATACCAATGGCGCACCTCCTAGGGGTGCGCCATAAGTACATTGATAGCCATGGCACACCTTCTCCTGGTGCGCCATTAGTAACTCTTTTTTGGATTTTTAGTAGCATTCATTTGTGAATTGGTAAAACATTTATGAATATGAAAAAATATCATCAAATTTGAAAAAATATTCATGAATTCAAAAGTGCCCATGAAATTTAAACATATTCATGAGTTCAACAAATATTAACAAATTCAATACTTTTTGTGAGTTAGAAATTCAATACTAGAATAAACATATAAATACTCATGAGGACTAGAACAGAAGAAATGTCATTTCCATATGTCGAAATACAATCGAGAAATGAAGACTACAATTTAAATATAATCGATCTTAGCTAGCTATCTTTTCACAATCTTGTTGCCCTTCTTTTTCGCAAATGGAGTTCTTCTCTTGAACGAACGTCCTTTAGGTAGGGTGGTCCTGCTTCTTCTTGTGGTGTATGGCACTTCATCGTCGTCGTCATGTTCGATCTTTGGGTCACCGTACTTGTCGAAGTCTTGCTCATTGGCGACTCCATCCATTCTGATGATCTTCCTTTTGCCTCTCCTCACGACAACACGACTGGGCTTTGACGGGTCGGTAATGAATAAGCATTGGTCCACTTGGGAAGCCAGTACCCATGGCTCATTTTTTGCGGTGACGTTTGCGCCCGCGGTATTGGATTTGGCTTCGGGTATAACCATGGTGGTGAAATACCGGTCTTCTTTTAGGACGCTCTTGGCCCATCTGACATGGAACATCGGGACCTTCTCTCCAGCATAGCTCAGCTCCCAGATCTCCTCGATCCTTTCATAGTATCCGTACTTGTCGTTACCGGTGTAGGATTCCATTGTTACCCCGGAGTTCTGATAACCATCGCTCTTCATGTCCTTGTCCTCGGTGTAGAATGTGTAGCTGTTGATATCGTATGCCTCATAGGTCATCAGGTTGTGCTTGGCGCCCTGTGACAAGGCGAATATGAGTTTTTCTTCCGCGGAAGAATCCTCATGTAAAGGGTACGACATAAGCTTCTCCTTGAACCAATGCGTGAAACATGAGTTGTGCTCTTTGATTATATCTCCGTCCGTCCTATGTTGGCCTTGGTCATTGTACGTCTTCTCAATAAAGGTTTTGTGCTCTACCACCCAAGGATCGACCACGTCTATGTGTTGTAGCGCGACTATGTTTGCTCTTTCAAAGTAGGCGAGTCGACCCTCGAAGTCGACATAAATTTCACGGCGACCATCACGGTGACCCCATCCAGCGAGCCTGCCGAGGTGCCTGTTGACAGGCAGACCAACGGGGTTCTTGATGCCTAGATAATTAATGAAGTAGGAGATGCACTCTTCGGTCAAAAAGCCCCTGGCTATGCTTCCCTCTATACGTGACATGTTGCGAACGTATCCTTTGATGACACCATTCATCCTTTCGAACGGCATCATGCTGTGCAGGAACATCGGCCCGAGTTGGATGATATCCTCCACGATATGGACCAGCAGCACCATAACATCGAAGAATGCGGGCGGGAAGTACATCTCAAGCTCGCATAGTATCACCACGATCTCTTCCTATAGCCTTCTGAGTTGCCTCATGCCAACCGACTTCCAAGAGATGACGTCGAAAAAGTTGCATAGGCCAAATAGTGTTTCACGGATGTGCGCGTCCATGATCCCACGGATTGCAACTGGAAGTATCTGCGTCATCAACACGTGATAGTCATGAGACTTCATCCCGTTGAACTTCTACTTCGCTGAGTCTAGGTATCTGCTTATCTTCCCTGCATAACTGTAAGGAAGTTTTACTCCTACGAGGCAGGTGAAAAACTACTCGATCTCCTCCTAACTTAGAGTGAAGCATGCGGGAGGGTAGTCATTTCCGATCTTCTTGGCCTTTTTGCCTTTGCGACAACTTTCCGTGTCCTTCACCTCATCATCATCATCATCATCACTAGCGTGAAGCTCCTCCCTGATGCCCATTGATTTCAAGTCTGCCCTTGCTTTCGCCCATCTTTGGACCTCTCTGGCATGTTGAGAAGGGTACCAAGCAGACTCTCACACACGTTCTTCATGATATGCATGACATCAAGGCTATGAGGCACACAGAGGATCTTCCAGTACGGCAAGTCCTAGAAAACAGACCTCGTTTTCCATACCTTCAGCGGAGGCTCTAGCGCCTTTCGCTTCTTTCCCGACTCTGGCACCTTTCGCTTCTTTCCCGACAGTGGGCAATCTTTCCAATTTCTCAACAGCTCGTCTATTTCCTCGCCGCTCCTCATACACGGGCGTCTTCGGGGTTCGGTTTCACCATCGAACAGATCCTTGCGTTTTCTCCATGAGCCATCATCGTGAAGCCACCTTCGATGTCCCATGAACATGGTTTTCGAAGACCCGGGATCTCTATCTAGCTGGCGATACATTGTGTCATCCATGCACCTGACGCATCCAGAAAATCCGTGGACCACCTGCACCACGACATATCCGTAACCGAGATAGTCGTGCACCATCATGAGCAGTGCGACTCTCATAGGGAAATATTCTTTCTCTGCGGCGTCCCATGTATTGGCTGGCGTTTTCCACAGCGTGTCTAGCTCCTCTTTCAGCAGCCCCAGATACAGATTGATGTCGTTCCCTGGTTGTTTCGGCCCTTCAATTAGCATACTCATGTGAATGTACTTCCTCTTCATGCACAACCAGGGGAAGGTTGTACATCCACACAAACACATGCCAGGTGCTATGTGTGCTTCTCTGGCTGCCAAACGGATTGACTCCATCGGTGCTCGCGCCTAGCACGATGTTCCTTGGATCGTCCCCAAATTCTGGGTGTTCGAAGTTCAATGCTTGCCACTGGCTCGCATCCTTAGGGTGACTCAGCATCTTGTATTTTTTATTTATCTCCGGATCATTTCCGTCATCTTCTCGCTTCTTCTCCTCCTTATCCGCATGCCAACGCAGGAGCTTTGCTAGCTTAGGGTCTAAGAAATACCGCTGCAGATGAGGAGTGATTGGAAAGTACCACACCGCTTTTCGAGGAGCTTTCTTCCTCTTCTTGTATCGAGTGACGTCGCACACCGGACATATGGTAGACTCCGCGTGCTTGTCCCGATAAATCATGCAATTGTTCATGCACACATGGTATTTCACTTGCGGTAAATCCAGAGGACACACGATTTTCTTCGCCTCCTCGAAACTTGTCGGGTACTTGTTCCCCTTGGGAAGACGTTCGTGCCAGAATGACATGTTCTCGTCGAAGCATGTGTCTGTCATTTTGTGTTTTACCTTCATCTCCAGAGCCATGAGCGTTACTTTCAGGCAGGTATCCTCGGGCCTGCATCCTTCATACAATGGAGTAATCGCATCTATCTCCAATTGATCCAGCTTGGCTTTCTCTCGGGCGGCAGCTCTTGCGTTATCCGTCTGCTTGAGAAGCAGCTCTTGAATATGAGGGTCCTGCACCCAGCCCATCGATGGTCCATCATCGTCTGCTCCGGAATCTTCATCTTCATGATCATGCCCTTCGTATTGACCTTCCTCATCATCATGTCCGGCATCTTCTACATGATGACTGTGTACTATATCTACTTCGTGGTCATGTCCTGGAGATTCTTCGTCTTCTCGCCCGCCCTCGCTGCGGTTGTCTTGCTGCCCTTCCTCATTTCTTGCCCGGCCCCCATGGACGACTTCATAGTCATCTTCATCACCTTGCCACTGATAGCATCCATGAAACCATGCAAGAGCAGGTGGTCCCGCACCTGTACGGAATCCGGGTCCATAAGGCTCTTCAGCTTGCATCTTCGACACAAACATCCAATCTCTGTCTCATTCTTTTGAAGCATCTCGGCCTTGGCGGAGCTCAAAAACCTTTTCATGATGCCTTCGGTCATCGTGTGGACCATGGTCGCCTACGGGGTAGAGCAAAACGATATTTTAGAACCCAAATTTTTTTTGGCATGACTTTGCCTAAAAATAGGACCAAAAAGAATGCATAGTGCCAAATTCTCGCCGAAACGGAAACGAATCAACATTCTGGCAAAATATTGGCAACTATCGCATTTCAAATACCGGTACCTGCAAACACAAACATATGCAACACCAAAAACATATGCAACACCACAAACATACGTAGATCTAGGCCATAAAAAGTGTGTACGTTGTTGGAGGGAGAAAAAGGTAGATATAGAACATAAAGAAAGCTTTGCCCTTACTTACCTATCAAAAAAGGAAATTTAACCACTTAATTTGGGTGAATCTATGGTGCAAATGAGGTGAGGAGGAGGCAGCCGAGACCAAGCTTGGTAGAGGTGGAGAGAATGAAGTGGGGAAAGTGAGTGTGGTAGGTAGCTGTCCAAAATATCTAGCTGCTCCTAGGTTACCAATGGCGCACCACCTAAGAATGTGCCATTAGTTACCAGGGTTACTAATGGCGCACCTGGTGGGTGGTGCGCCATTACTAGTTTAAAAAACATGTTAGTGGTGGCGCAACAGTGGACAGTGTGCCATTACTAGTTAAAGCTAGTAATGTCGCACTGTCCCCTGGTGCGCCACTGCTAACAATTTTTTAACCTTTTTTTCAAAACTAGTAATGGCGCACCGCCCACCTGGTGCGCCATTAGTAATGAGGACATTAATGGTGTACCTGTATGTGGTGCGCCATTAATGTCCATATTAGCTATAGCCCTTTTCCTAGTAGTGAGTTGGACAGAGAACTAGCTACACCCCTTCTAACCCCAGCCCCAGCAGATAGTAACCCAGTTCCTGTTGACACAGCACTGTCTCCACCACAGAGCACCCAAAGACGAGCAGTTAGTAAGGCAATTGCAGTGCCCAAAGCACGAGGACCACCACTCCGAACCCCAAGTCAACGCTTAAAGCAGAAAAAGAATTCTTCTCAGGTCAGGTTCCGTAGCTATGGTTCATACTACTTTACTCTTGCATCACTGTATTTACTCATACCAACTAATTTCAAATTTGAAGGATGCAATTGAAACTCCAATGGCGCAACAGGTATGTTTTAAACCCATTTCTTTAACGTGTTTGCTGTTGTAACTTGCTCTATGTTGATTTCAATCTCAATTGAATAACCAGTTATATTCTCATGCCATGCACCTTGCAAGTGTAGTTATTGCTGTGTAGTTTCCCACACTTATATTCTGTCTAAGCTGCTTTGTCTTAAATAGATATGATTCGAACTGTATCTATCTTGATTTGGCAACATAAACTAGAATGATATAGACCATACAGTGACCATACTACATAGATATATGTTTGTTTCATGCTGTTATCCTGTCCACCTTACTACTGAAATTATCTTATCATATCTATCAGATCTCACTTTCGTAAGTGACCATGAAGGGATTGACAACCCCTTTATCGCGTTGGTTGCGAGGAGTTTATTTGTTTGTGTAGGTGCGAGGGACTCGTGCGTGGCCTCCTACTGGATTGATACCTTGGTTCTCAAAAACTAAGGGAAATAGTTACGCTACTTTGCTGCATCACCCTTTCCTCTCCAAGGGAAAACCAACACAGTGCTCAAGAGGTAGCACATCACACTAGGGATACAAAAAGCATTGCTAGATTACTGGGTGATTCTCTAAGACACCTAGGGTCATAATAATAACTCCAACATATATGTCGAGGCAACAGAGTACCTCAACTCACTGGCTAGTGTGCTTATTCTGACCAAAAGGACGCCAGGAACGAAGGAAGGATTAGGAAATGCATCAGATTGTTTAGAAACCTGGAATGACTTGGACAACATAACAATTGTAAATGCTCAAAAAAGATTTGAGACATCCTGCAAAAATGGTGGCATAACCACTTAACATCACAATATCAAGCTTCCGAGATCAACTGTCAACACACAGAAGTAGTAAGAACAAAACTGAGGCTTGAATCCAACAATCCTATAAGTCTACGGATTAGTAACACGTGATCCTAATAGAAAGATGAGAAAGCCTAGTTCTTAATCCCCGTAGAAGAGAAGAGGATGACTCAGATCAGAAGGGCATAAGATAAAGGAGTTAAAAGAGCCTTATGTTCCCTTCCACCATCAATTCCCTTATATAACTAAAGCATTTCTAGACACAACTTCGACCAGTTTGGCTTGGTAATCCTACAGGTAGTCAGGTTCTAATACCAAAGCTGTCAGGACCCCGATTCTAAGTCACATCGGTCTAGCATGTAACACATCATATCACTTTGCGGCCTCACGCACGGTGTTCCCATGGGTGCCACCTTACCTGGCCCAGGACCGTTTGCGCCTTTTGGCTCACGTATATGATAGTGTCGCTAGCATCCATATGACAGGGAACCCGGGCCGACATGACTAGTCATGAACCCAAAGTGGCACTAACTTATGGGGACATGCATACATGAACCAACATCGAACGTGTCGGTCATCAGCGTGTGAATCCAGGCTGTAGCAACTGGGCTAACAGGACTCCGAGAACCCGGGCTGTAGCAGGCTAGCAGGACTCCGGAAGTCACCACGTGACATTTCCCCGAAGGGGCTGACACAAGAACGAAGTGGATCACATGCCGACCAGTCTAAGTGTTCCGGAGCTGTAGTGCTGGGCTAGCAGGACTCTGGTAAACCGAGCTGTAGCAGACTACCATGGCTCAGTGGAAGCACCAGACTACATTTCCCCATAAGAGAGGCTACCAAGGATAGACAACTAGGTTGTCGGATCCCACACATACCAAGCATTTCAATCATACACACAATATGCTCGATATGTGCAAATACAACATGGCATCACAACAAGACTCTACGACTCCGAGTATCTATTCATTAGGCTCTGAGGAGCCAAGTATTACAAACATGGGTCTCATGACCCAACATACAGAACATACAAGCAACAAGCGGAAGCATAAACATGTCTGAGTACAGACAACTACAAATGAAAAAGGCTGAGAAGCCTGACTATCTACAAGACCCTCCCAAGGGTACAAGATCATAGCTGAGGTAACAAGCTAAACGTTGAAGTCTACGCGGAACTAATAGCGAGACTGAAGTCTCTCTGCAAAAACATAAAATAAGCAAACGTGAGTACAAATGTACCCAGCAAGACTTACATCAGAACTAGCTACATATGCATCGGTATCAACAAAGGGGTGCTGGAGTTTGACTACAGCAAGAAGCTTTGACTCGGTAGCTATCCTAAACTACGACTGCAAGTAACTCTTTTGAGGTGGCGCACACGAGTCCACATATTCACCATATCACTACACCATTATGGACCCGCTCCCGACTCCCTACGAGAAGGCCATCCATAGCCCTCACGCTTATCTTGCGAGTTTTAGAGTATCCATTTCAAGTTATCTATGAACTGCACAGGCAACCCAGAAGTCCTTTATCGCGGACACGTCTATTCGAATAGATGATGTTAACCCTGCAGGGGTGTACTTCTTCACAGACGCTCTCGCCACTTACCACCATGTACACGTCGTGTATCTCGGCAACCTTCAAGGGGAAGCCTGGCAAGGGAGTCGGCCACGACCTGAATAACCACACAAGTCTCTAGTCCAGGTTTATCACCTATTCGGGTTCCATCCATAAGGAGATCCGGTCGGGGTGTCGCTCATGGCCCCAAACGATGTGAGCAGGGTTCCCAAGCCCACCTCGACAGATGGATCTACGCTTGGTACACCGTGCCACGGTGCCTAGTCTGTCCCAAGCCCACCTGTATCGGGTGCCACTTGGTAGACTACTAACACAACCTACAAACGCCAGAAACTAGTTGCAACTCCTGGACAGAGATCAGGTTGATTAATAAGTCGAGAGGGGCACTTTAGCATTCCAATGCGTGGTAGTAACTGTTCATGGATCACAAACATAGAACTCAGTTCCCGAGGACGGCTGAATGAGACAACCCACCATGTACTCCTACATGGCCTCTCACCGCTACCTTTACCAAATCGTGTTCACAGACTTAGCTCTCAACAGTGGGACATGTTCACCACATTCCAATTCATCCCCGATGACTCAGACCTGACTCAACTCTAAGCAGTAGCAGGCATGACAAACAAGCATGAATGAGTAGGCACATCAGGGCTCAAACAACTCCTACTCATGCTAGTGGGTTTCATCTATTTACTGTGGCAATGACAGGTCATGCAGAGGAAAGGGGTTCAACTACCGCAGCATGTAACAGTTGAATCATTGTTGTCCTAATGCAGTAAAATAGAGCAGAAGCGAGAGAGTGGGATTGTATCAGAATGAACAAGGGGTTTTTGCTTGCTTGGCACTTCTGAAGATAATATAGTTCTTCATCGGTGTCATCGATCTCATCGTCGGAACATACGTCTATCGAGGGGAAACAACCACCGACAAACACAAAAGGAACCACAATCAAAGCAATGCACATTCATATGAATGATATCTAATATTAAGGTACTTAATTGACCTAGTGCAACAGTTAGTCATATTCATTGAAGTGGAATTCAAACATATAGCAAATTCCAACTCCAAAACTAATTACCATTTATTCCATAATCATGAATTGTCCTATTCAGTGAGGTTAACTTCTTCAAACATGCATGAAAATGCCATATTCCAATTCTTTGTATTTTTCTGATCATTTTTTATATATAAATTATTTCATTCTGAGTTATAGATTATTTTCTATGATTTTTAGAAGTTTTGCTAAATTTCTGGAATTCCTGATTTAATTAAACGCAGAAAGCTTTATTGCGTCAGCACTGCGTCATGCCCGTGTCAGCGAGTCAATGGCGCTGACCAAAGTCAAACCTGATGTGTGGGGTCCACATGTTAGTGACACTGTGTTAAACAGGGGGTTATTTCTAATCTAATTAAAAGATTAGGGCGCCGGGACCCACTGTCAGTGTGACGGGGGGGGGGGTAAATTAGCACGGTTTGACCGGTTTGGCCGGCGGTTAGTCGCCGGCGAGGCCGAACGCGGCGGAGCGCATCGGGTTCGTCGCTTCGGCGACCATTTGGGCGGCGGAGGCCACGGGCGAGGAGCCAGGGCTCGTCCGTGTCTTCTGGAGCAAGCGAGAGAGGCGGGGGTGGCATGAGCTCGCCGGAAATGAGCTCGGGGCGGCAGCCGGAGCACGGCCAGGTGCACGCAGGGTGCTGCGGGGCACGGCAGGAGCTGTGGGTGGCGGCGTTGGTCTTCTGGGAGGTTGCTAAGTGCGGTGACGTGCGCGGGTGTGAGTTGCGGTGGCCCTGGCCACGACGGCGACATCGCCGACAGCGTGGTGCTCGCAGGTTCAACGGTTAGCAGGGCTATGACACAAAATCGAGCACGGGTAAGGAGGGGAAACGGAGGAGAGCTCACAGCGGTCTCGATGGCGTCGTGTGCGAGCTCGGGGATGCACTGGTGCGGCCGAAACGACGACGGTGATCTCGGGCGGCCAGAGGTGAAGACGATGATGGTGGCGGCGATGCAGCGCATCCCTGGTCGCTTGGCTCGTCGAGGACGATGCAGGCGACGAGGCGGAGCACCCGGACACGAAGAGAGGGCGAGGGGAAGGCAGTGGCTACGTGGGCAGTTAGCAGCGGCGACGAGCTCCGCTCGGTCTAGCGAGAGAGAGAGAGCAGTAGGGGAGGGGATGAGGACGGGAGAGAGCGAGTGGGGCCTGGGGGGTGCGTGGCGTCCTCAGCCAACTCCGAACGGTCGGTGGCAAGCAGGAGGTGGCAATGCGTGTGCGCGCGCGCGCCGCAGACACACGCCCCTGTCCTCCTGTCGAGAGCAGAGGGACGACTGGCGTCAGCCAGTCAGCTGGGCCGGTTGCTAGGCCAGAGCAGATGGCCGCCAGGTAAGCCCAGGTAAGGTTTTTTCCTTCTCTGTTTTCTTTTCTATTTCTGACATTTGTTTTAATTTGGTTTTTGAACCAAATCAATTTATTTTCTTCTGAAAATTAATTCAGGAAATAATTGAATTATTCCAAAACCCCACACTAAAAATCAGAATTGTTGGAGCTGTTGAATATGTATATAGCATTTAAAAGCCCCAATTCAAATACTTATAGTTTAATTCAAAAATCCATAAATGACCTGGAAAAGTGTGCATCATTTTTGGCAGAGGTTCTAGACCAATTCAAAAATCATGAACTTTTCTAAAGGGAACTTTGGGTTCATTGAAAATATTTTTATTTTGATCCTAGTTGCATTTCATTTGGTGCTAGGGTTTGAACATCCCCAGTTCAATTTCATTTGAAATTTAACATGATGCATGGATGCTTTAATGCAACTAATGAGAAGCAAATTCTAGGGCTGTGACAGGTATGGGCACTCCCCTTGGCTTCCTCCAAGCTTGAGGGAGGTGCCCTAGTATCGTATCACCCCCACTATATTTTGCCTTTACTTATCTTAGTTCAATCCGTAGTTATCTTTTGCTTTAGATGAATAAAAGTTTAGTTTGATCCTTTCTTTTCAAAGAGTTTTGCTTAGTGATCTATCCTTGTAATCGTGTGCGAGATATATAATAAAGTTTAGTTTGAGTTTTTGCTTTCTTTTACTTTCAAGTTCCAATAAAAAGAAAGGAAATAAATGAAAAAGATCATATGCTAATCTTATGGTAGGTGATGACACCACATAAGGAAAAGTATAAGTATAAAATTTTATTAGAGATTGACAAACATAGCATTGGTCAATGATGCAACTCATGAAAGAATTAATAAGGGAAGATAAGATTCACATATAAATACACTATCCTGAAAATATTTTGTGATTGTGAGCCCCCATCAAAATATTATATGCCAAAATTGTTGATGTTGGACAAGGAAGACATCTTAATGATTTATCTTTGTTCATATTCACACAGAAGTTATATTGTCATAGATCCTTCAACATGTGGTGCTTGCCCCCATCTTTGCTAGCCAAAAAATCTACACTAAGTAGAGATACTACTTGTGCATCCAAAAACCCTTAAACCCAATCATATTTTCAAGTGTCCACCATACTTACCTCAGGATTGAGTAAGATCCTTCAAGTAAGTTGTCATCGGTGCAATAAGGCAATAAAAATTGTTTTTGAAAGTGTGAGATCATTTAGTGTCAGAGAAAATTGAGCGTTGTACGAACTTGTGATGGTGAAGAATAAAAGTGACAGACTGCATAATAAAGGTTGCCATCACAAGGGGCAATACAACATGATGTTCATTTGCACTAAGGGGTTGAGCATACGAACAAATAAGCGCATGGCAACCTCTGCTTCCCTTTGCGAAGGGCCTATCTTTTACTTTTATGTCTTTACTTTTATGCATGAGTCAAAGTTTTCTCTCTATTCACTTTTATTTTTCTCCTTCGGCAAGCATCATGTGGTGAGCAAAGATCTAGGCACATATGTCCAGTTGAATATGGGTAGCATAAGTTATTATTGTTGACATTACCATTGAGGTGAATACGTTGGGAGGCGAAACTATAATCCCCTATCTTTCTATGTGTCCGATTGAAACATTTTGCTCATGTGTATGCGGTGAGTTTTAGCAATCATAGAAGACTATATGATGTTGAGTATCTGGACTCACCTAAAGGCTCCAATACACGACTCTTCCTCAAAAGATGATGAATTGTAGTTGCAAAGTTGACTGAGAACATAGCTTGTTGATTTCTAATAGATTTTATGCTTTATACTTCGATAGTGTGATGAATTGTTACTTATTCATGAGAAGTCTATGATAAAAGTTTTATGTTAAAGTTTGTTCCTGTTATAATAATTCATATGATGCTTCTATGTTCGTATTTTTTTATCGACACCTCTTTCTCTAAGCATGTGGACATGTTTTTTGATTTCGGTTTTGCTTGAGGACAAGCGAGCTCTAAGCTTGGGGGACTTGATACATCCATTTTGCATCATGTTTTATTACTGTTATTTATGGTGTTTTTATGCATAATATGCTTTTTGGAGTAATTCTAATGCCTTTTCTCTCATAATATGCAAGGTACACACAAAGAGGGAGAATTCCGGCAGGTGGAAATCTGGACCTGGAAAATCTATGTTAGGCCACCTATTCTGCACAACTCCAAACAAGGTAAAACTTTACAGAGATTTTTTATGGAATATATGAGGAATATTGGAGCCAATAAGTACCAGAGTGGGACCACCAGGTGGGCACAACCCACCTGGGCGTGCCAGGGAGCCCAGGCGCGCCCTGGGGGGGTTGTGCTCCCCTCGGCCCACCTCCGGTGCCCATCTTCTGGTATATAAGTCATTTTGACCTAGAAAAAAAAGGAGATGACTTTCGGGACGGAGCGCCGCCATCTCGAGGCGGAACTTGGGTAGGAGCACTTTTGCCCGCCGGCGGAGCGATTCCGTCGGGGGAACTTCCCTCCCGGAGGGGGAAGTCATGGTCATCATCATCACCAACAACTCTCCCATCTTGGGGAGGCAATCTCCATCAACATCTTCAACAACGCCATCTCCTCTCAAACCCTAGTTCATCTCTTGTGTTCAATCTTTGTATTGGAACTATAGATTGGTGCCTGTGGGTGACTAGTAGTGTTGATTACATCTTCTAGTTGATTACTATATGGTTTATTTGGTGGAAGATTATATGTTCAGACCCATTATCCTATTTAATACCCCTCTGATCTTGAGCATGTTTATCACTTGTGAGTAGTTACTTTTGTTCTGGAGGTCATGGGAGAAATCATGTTGCAAGTAATCATGTGAACTTGATATGTGTTTGATATTTTGATAGTATGTATGTTGTGATTCCCTTAGTGGTGTCATGTGAACATCGACTACATGACACTTAACCATATTTGGGCCTAAGGGAATGCATTGTGGAGTAGTTATTAGATGATGGGTTGCGAGAGTGACAGAAGCTTAAACCCTAGTTTATGCGCTATTCTGTAAGGGACCGATTGGATCCAAAAGTTTAATGCTATGGTTAGGATTTATCCTTAATACTTTTCTCGTAGTTGCGGATGCTTGCGAGGGGGTTAATCATAAGTAGGAGTTTTGTTCAAGTAAGAACAACACCTAAGCACCGTTGAGGGAGTCCTGGATTAGGGGGTCTCCGGACAGCAGGACTATCTCCATTGGCCGGACTGTTAGACTATGAAGATACAAGATTGAAGACTTCGTCTCGTGTCCGGATGGGACTCTACTTGGCGTGGAAGGCAAGCTAGGCAATACGGATATGGATATCTCCTCCTTTGTAACCGACCTTGTGTAACCCTAACCCTCTCCGGTGTCTATATAAACCGAAGGGTTTTAGTCCATAGGACAACAATCACAACATAAAATCATACCATAGGCTAGCTTCTAGGGTTTAGCCTCTCTGATCTCGTGGTAGATCTACTCTTGTACTACCCATATCATCAATATTAATCAAGCAGGACGTAGGGTTTTACCTCCATCAAGAGGGCCCGGACCTAGGTAAAACAGCGTGTCCCCTGCCTCCTGTTACCATCCGGCCTAGACGCACAGTTCGGGACCCCCTACCCGAGATCCGCCGGTTTTGACACCGACATTGGTGCTTTCATTGAGAGTTCCTCTGTGTCATCGCCGTTAGGCTTGATGGTTCCTACTATCATTGATAGCGATGCGGTCCAGGGTGAGATTTTTCTCCCCGGACAGATCTTCGTATTCGACAGCTTTGCACTGCGGGCTAATTCGCTTGGCCATCTGGAGCAGATTGAAAGCTATGCCCCTGGCCATCAGGTCAGATTTGGAAGTTTGAACTACACGGCCAACATCCGCGGAGACTTGATCTTCGACGGATTCGAGCCACAGCCGGGCGCGGCGCACTGCCGCGATGGGTATGACCTAGCTCTATCACCGAACAGTACCCCAGAGGCTGCGCCCGTATCAGCTCCGACCCTTAGCTCAGAGCCAACTGCGCCAGTCGAGGACGGGTGGTTAGACACCGCCTCGGGGGCTGCAGTCTCAATGGCGATCGAGCCAAACACCAACATAATCCTCTGCGCAGCCCGTGACTCCAAGGTGCCGGACTCTTTTCCGGACTCCGAACCATCCACGCCCTTGCCAATCGAATCCGATTGGGCGCCAATCATGGAATTCACCGCCGCAGATATCTTTCAGCACTCGCCCTTCGGCAACATTCTGAATTCACTAAGGTCTCTCTCTTTGTCAGGAGAGCCCTGGTCGGATTATGGCCAACAGGATTGGGATGCGGACAACGAAGAAATTCAACGCCCACCCACCACCCACTTTGTAGCCACTATCGATGATTTAACCGACATGCTCGACTTCGACTCCGAAGACATCGACGGTATGGACGACGATGTAGGAGACGAACATGAACCAACACCTATAGGGCACTAGAAAGCCACCTCGTCATATGACATATACATGGTGGATACACCCAAAGAAGGCAATGGCGACGGGATAGCGGAGGATGACCCCTCCAAGAAGCAACCCAAACACCAACGTCAGCGGCGCCGCTCTAAGTCCCGCCAAAGCAAAAGTGGTGATACCGGCACAGGAGATAATAACACTCCGGATAGTGCCGAAGAAAACAACAAACCCCTCCAGCAAGATTTAGAGCAGGAGGATGGAGGAGCCAGCTCTCCTGAGAGAGCGGCAAACGGAGAGGAGGAGGATGACAATCACATGCCCCCCTCTGAAGACGAGGCAAGCCTCGACGAAGATGAATTCCCGTACCAGAGGATCCCGTCGAACAAGAGCGCTTCAAGCGCCGGCTTATGGCCACGGCAAATAGCCTGATGAAAAAGCAGCAGCAGCTTCAAGCTAATCAAGATCTGCTAACTGACAAATGGACTGAAGTCCTCGCGGCCGAGGAATATAAACTCGAGCGCCCCTCCAAGAGTTACCCAAGGCACGGGTTACTACCCCGACTGGAGGAAGAAGCGTATGATACGGCTGATCAGCCACCTCATGGCCGCGATAGAGAGGCATCCAGCCAAAAGCTCAGCCTCCACCCCAACGCCATTCAAATAAAAAGGCATGGGGAGATACGCCAGACCTGCAAGACATATTGGAGGACAAGGCAAAGCATTCAAGATCGATCTACGGATCACGAGGGCGCACCACTCTGCGAGACGACAAACGCGACGCCGGATACAGTAAAAGCAAATCCGGTCGGGCCGAACACAGCGGGCAAGACCCATTCGAGCTGCAGCGCGATATAGCCCAATACAGAGGCGCCGCACACCCCTTATGCTTCACAGACAAAGTAATGGAACATCAATTCCCATAACGTTTCAAACATGTAAATATTGAATCATACGACAGCACAACAGATCCCGCAGTACGGATTGAGGACTTCCTCCTCCACATCCACATGGCCCGCGGTGATGACTTACACGCCATCAAATACCTCCCACTAAAGCTCAAAGGACCAGCGCAACATTGGCTTAACAGCTTGTCAGCGGACTCCATTAGCTGTTGGGAAGATCTGGAAGCCGCATTGCTCGACAACTTTCAGGGCACTTATGTGCGACCACCAGACGCCGATGATTTGAGCCACATAATTCAGCACCAGAAGAGTCGGCCAGGCAATTCTGGACTCAGTTCCTTACAAAGAAAAATCAAATCGTCGACTGTCCGGATGTGGAGGCCTTAGCGGCTTTCAAGCACAACATCCGAGACGAGTGGCTAGCCCGCCACCTTGGTCAGGAAAAGCCGAAATCTATGGCAGCTCTCACGACGCTCATGACCCGCTTTTGTGCGGGAGAAGACAGCTGGCTGGCTCGCAGTAATAACATATCAAAGAACCATGGTACCTCAGATACCAAGGACGACAATAGCAGGTCACGTCGCAACAAGCATAAGCGCCGCATTAACAGCGAAAATACTGAGGATACGATAGTCAATGCCGAATTCAAAGGCTCTAAACCCGGTCAGCGGAAAAAGCCATTCAAACAAAGTACGCCGGGTCCGTCCAGCTTGGACCGTATACTCGATCGCTCGTGTCAAATACACGGCACCCCAGACAAGCTAGCCAATCACACCAACTAGGATTGTTGGGTGTTCAAGCAGGTCGGCAAGTTAATTGCCGAAAACAAGGACAAGGGGCCGGATAGCGATGACGAGGAGGAGCCCCGGCAGCCGCACACTGGAGGACAGAAGAGGTTTCCCCCGCAAGCGCGGACGGTGAACATGATATACGCAACCCACATCCCCAAGAGGGAGCGGAAGCGTGCACTCAGGGACGTATATGCGTTGGAGCCAGTCGCCCCAAAGTTCAACCCTTGGTCCTCCTGTCCGATCACCTTCGATCGCAGGGACGACCTCACTAGTATCCGTCATGGCGGATTCGCCGCACTGGTCCTAGACCCAATCATCGACGGATTTCACC
This sequence comes from Triticum dicoccoides, assembly GCF_002162155.2. Taxonomy (NCBI): domain Eukaryota; kingdom Viridiplantae; phylum Streptophyta; class Magnoliopsida; order Poales; family Poaceae; genus Triticum; species Triticum dicoccoides. The sequence goes on along the minus strand of NC_041386.1, from coordinate 510,488,644 downwards.
TCACTCGAGTCCTTATGGACGGCGGCAGCAGCCTGAACCTGCTTTATCAGGACACGGTGCGCAAAATGGGTATAGACCCCTCAAGGATCACACCCACAAAAACGAACTTTAAGGGCGTCATTCCAGGTGTAGAGGCCCATTGCACAGGCTCAATTACACTGGAAGTGGTCTTCGGATCCCCGGATAATTTCCGAAGCGAAGAGTTAATCTTCGATATAGTCCCGTTCCGCAGTGGTTATCACGCGCTGCTCGGGCGAACCGCATTTGCTAGATTCAATGCGGTACCGCATTATGCATACCTCAGGCTCAAGACGCCAGGACCTCGCGAAGTTATTACAGTCAATGGAAACACAGAGCGCTCTCTCCGAACAGAGGAGCACACCGCAGCCCTCGCAGCAGAAGCGCAAAGCAGCCTCTCAAGGCAATCAACCAGTTTGGCGCTTCACAGCCCGGACACCTTCAAGCACGCTCGGAGCAATCGGCAAATAGACCGCTTGGCGTGATCTGAGCTCGCGTAGCAATACGGCGGCCACCCCAATCCCAGCCCAGCGGCAAAACTCATGCCGCGCGTACATAATTACGCATTAAACATACCATGGGCACAGGTGGGGAAGGGGGCACAACTGCGGCACGCCCCAAAACACGGCTTAAACCGCACTAGGGGCTTCCCGTTTGGTTATTTTTCTTTTTTCTTTCAGGACCTTAATCTCTGGAAACACTGTCCGTCAGCACTATTGCCGAACACATGATGCAACAACCAAGGAGGCAGACAGCTACGTCATACCACAGAATTCCCAGGTTGATTACAGTAACGAGCGAAATATTCGATTTCATATCATTCCTCAGCTTGCCCTTGGAAGGGACATAGTCCTACTCTTTGCTTATCGCACTATCTGTATCACTCTGCTTTAATGCAATTTTTTAATAAACAATGCATGACATTACGACTATTATCGCATTCTTGTTTTATATATATATATATATATATATATATATATATATATATATATATATATATATATATGTGTGTGTGTGTGTGTGTGTGTGTGTGTGTGTGTGTTCATTAATGACGCCTTGCAACCATACACCTTGGTACGGCTAATACACCAGGGGCTTACGTACCTCATAATATGGTGTGAAAAGTCTGAAAACTTTCACAAGTGCGGCACCCTGAACTTATAACATTATATGCATCAGCTCTGAATCATGTCTTTGGTCAAATGTTGGGTTTGCCCGGCTCCTATGTTTTGGTACCTTACGTTCTGCTCTATCGGCTAAGGTAGCACTAATAGAACTATTGCGATTATGCCCCGATTCTACCGGGCTTAGCACCTTAGTAGAGAAAGCTAAAACTGACTGTCATGATAAGGCGAGAGACTGGTCGCTGTTCGGCGAGGATTTTTGAGTCCCTAAAGACTTATGCCGCTTCGGGCGAGGAGTCGGCCCTGTCCGGCTTACAAGCGTGTATCGCGCCCCAAATTCGGCCTTCCGAATATCAGGGGCTTCGCCGAAATTTAAAATTATAGAATTCTATGGCTAAGTGAGAGTGATAAAGCATTATTAGTCCGGTTGCCTTGTTCGTTGTGCTGAGGACCTCCCTCGAAGGACCCAAATATGGGAACAAGAGTGCTCAGGTTTATCCCGAACACCCCAGCACTCGTGGCATGGGGGCAGAAGCCGAGGACTAGCCATCTCTCAGATTGGATAAACGGCCAAACAGAAGGTAATATTTTAAATTCAAACAAGCGTTGCATAGCACATATGAAACAAGTTTTCATAAATACAGGATAAAACGAGCAAGTCTCATTCAAATAGTACATCTTTTGAACACTCATCCGCGATAAGACGGGCACCCGACAGAACACCCTCGTAGTACATCTCGGGGTGGCGGTGCTCCTTGCCCTCCGGTGGCCCCTCCTTCATTAGCTTCACGGCGTCTAGCTTGACCCACTGCAATTTCACATGGGCGAAAGCCCAGCGTGCACCTTCAATGCAGACAGATTGCTTAATGACCTCCAGCCTCGGGCAGGCATCCACAAACCGCCTCACCAGGCTGAAGAAGCTATTCGGAAGGGCGTCGCCCGGCCACAGCCGGACTATAAAGCTCTTCATGGCCTGATCGGCCGCCTTATGTAGCTCGACCACCTGCTTCAGCTGGCCGCTCATTGGCACCGGATGTTCGGCCTCAGCATACTGAGACCAGAACAGCTTCTCCATCGAGCTTCCGTCCTCGGCCTGGTAAAATTGTGAGGCATCGGGCACACTGCGGGGCAAATCTGCGAATGCTCCTGAAGAGCTCCGGATCCGGGTAAGTAATCGGTAATTTACTTTTACATGCTTTCTTTGCATATAGAAAGCCTTACCTGCCGCTATCTTCTTCATCACGTCGATCTCTTGGAGGGCCTTTTGGGCTTCGGCCTTGGCACTTTTTACACTCTCGAGGGCCGCGGCAAGCTTAGACTCCCGCATCTTGGAGTCAAGCTCCAACGCCTCATGCTTCGCCACAAGAGCCTGGAGCTCTTGCTGCACCTCGCCCACCCGAGCCTCGTGCTTCTCTTGCTCGGTGCGCTCCTTGGCCGCTGTATCTTCGGCCTTGGTTAGCGCTTGCTTCAGGGTCGCCACCTCGGTCGTGGCCCCTGGCAAACATATGATGATCCTGTCATTTTGCAATCGCGTCCTCTCTTATATATATACATAAGACAGGGTATTACTTACCCTTGTTCTCCTCGAGCTGCCTCTTGGCAAGGCCAAGCTCTTTTCTGGACCCCTCGAGGTCCTGCTTTAGTACGGCGACCTCCGCAGTCAGTACGGCGGACGCCAGCAGCAAAGCCTGCATACGCATATTGACATACTTATATTAGACTCCTGCGATATTATTTGATCCTCTGTTCGGCTTTTCTTTGTGAACACCGAACAAAGCATCAGGGGCTACTGTCTATGCGGTAATACTACATTTTAAAACACATACCTCAAAGCCTGTTAGAAGGCTGGCACAGGCTTCAGTCAATCCGCTCTTGGCAAACTGAACCTTCTGGATCACCGCACTCATGATAGTGCGGTGCTTCTCGTCGATGGAAGCACTGCGAAGCGCTTCCAGCAGTTTGTCTGGTGCCTCTGGATGGACATAGGTCACTGGCACAGGTGTCTTGCCCCTCTTAGAAGGAGGCCGCCTGCCCGAGCCTGGAACTGCTGGAGGTTCCGGCGCGGTGTTCGGCTGAGGGCCGAACTCGGAGCTCTCAGGGGCCCCGTCCCCTCGACTCCCGGAGTCCGGAAGATTGCCTTGAGGCACCTCCGGGACTGTCTCCCCTTGATCCGGTGCCTCTTGAGACAACACCTCGGCATCGTCGGCAGGATGAGGGGAGGTGACAGTCGGGACTGGATCGCTATCCATGTCTGACAAGCCCAAGGAGCCGTCCGATGATACATCGATACTGGCTCGTGGCGACCTGCATAATTGTGTTCGGCGTTAGGGAAAGCAGTGCGACAAAGGAATCCTATGAGTTACCCTGGTATCCGAATACTTACGATCTCCCCAGGGGCTTGACCCTGGGCAACCACTCGTCTTCGCCTTCGTCGGTGGCGGTGGAACTATCCGGAAGGAGAGTCCTTCCCTTCTTGGACCCTCCGGCCCCCCAGTTGGGGCGGCCTTCCTTTTCTTGTCTCCCCCAGTCGGTGGGGGAGCATCTTCTTCTTCTTCTTCCTCGTCTTCGGGGGAAGAGTGCACCGCAGAGTCATCGGACGGTGAGTCCGATGACGCCTGGCGCCGGGAACTCTTTCAGGTTCCCTTGGCCTTCTTGGTCTTCTCTGGCACCGTATAAGGGGCTAGAGTCAACATCTTTGCCAGAAGAGCGTCTACGGGGCCTTCGGGCAAAGGAGCCGGACAGTCGATCTGTCCGGCCATCTTCTGCCAGTCCTGTTAAAGGTACGGGAGTTTAGATCCCGCATAGAGTCAATCTATGTAAAAAATAAGTATCCTGTGAAAGGAAAAGCAACTTACCGCATTGGCTTGCCGCTTCGCGCTGAATCTGCGACCCTCAGTAATAGGGGGGGGGACCTCGGCACTTTTGAACAGCACCCTCCAGGCGTCTTCATGAGTCGTGTCGAAGAGCCTGTTTAGAGTTCGATGCTGCGCCGGATTGAACTCCCACAGGTTGAACTCCCGTTGTTGGCACGGGAGTATCCGGCGGATGAGCATAACTTGGACTATGTTGACAAGCTTAAGCTTCTTGGCCACCATGTTTTGAATACATGTTTGGAGTCCGGTCAGCTCTTTCGAACTACCCCAGGGCAGGCCCTTCTCTTTCCAGGAGGTGAGCCGCATGGGGATGCCAGATCGGAACTCGGGGGCCGCTGCCCATGCAGGGTCGTGCGGCTCGGTGATATAGAACCACCCCGATTGCCACCCCTTTATGGTTTCCACAAAGGAGCCCTCGAGCCATGTTATGTTGGGCATCTTGTCCACCATGGCACCTCCGCACTCCGCCTGGCGGCCGCCCACCACCTCCGGCTTGACATTGAAGGTCTTCAGCCATAAGACGAAGCGGGGCTTGATGCGGAGGAAGGCCTCGCACACGACGATAAACGCCGAGATGTTGAGGATGAAGTTCGGGGCAAGATCGTGGAAATCCAGGCCATAATAAAACATGAGCCCTCAGACGAAGGGATGGAGAGGGAATCCCAGTCCACGGAAGAAATGGGTGAGGAATACTCCCCTCTCATGGGGCCTGGGGGTGGGGATGAGCTGCCCCTCATCTGGGAGCCGGTGCGCGATGTCGTCAGCCAGGTATCCGGTTCTCCTTAGTTTCTTGATGTCTCCCTCCGTGACGGAGGAGACCATCCACATGCCTCCTGCTCCGGACATGATTGGAGAAGGTCGAGGTGGGAAGTGCAGACTTGGGCGCTAGAGCTCGAGTGTGCGAAAACGGATGGGTAAGGGAGGAAGAAGGCATGGATAGAAAGGTGAATCCTTATCCCTTTATATGGGCGGACGAAGCTAAGCGTCCCCACTTGCCTGGTAAAACTCGCTTATCCCCCAAGCGCATGGCGTGGTTGGGTTACCCACGCCCGTATTGATGAGAATCCCGTAATAAGGGGACACGATCTCTGCTTTGACAAGACGTGTCGAAAAACTACCTCACGTTATGTGCGGGGCTGGTTAAAAGAAACAGTTCGAATAATCACCGGGCCATGACGTAACGTCATGCTGCCAAAACAAGCCAGCAAATTAGATCTGCGAAAATATTATTCTCTCTACGGTGGAATGTGGAACTTATTTTGCAGGGTCGGACACTATCCTCGTAATCAAATTCTTCTGTGATGTATTCGGAGAAGGAACCCGCCTTGCAATGCCGAAGACAATACTGTGCGCCGGACTCATCGTCATTGAAGCCTGGTTCAGGGGCTACTGAGGGAGTCCTGGATTAGGGGGTCTTTGGACAGCCGGACTATCTCCATTGGCCGGACTGATAGACTATGAAGATACAAGATTGAAGACTTCGTCTCGTGTCCGGATGGGACTCTACGTGGCGTGGAAGGCAAGCTAGGCAATATGGATATGGATATCTCCTCCGTTGTAACCGACCTTGTGTAACCCTAACCCTCTCCGGTGTCTATATAAACCGAAGGGTTTTAGTCCGTAGGACAACAATCACAACATACAATCATACCATAGGCTAGCTTCTAGGGTTTAGCCTCTCCGATCTCGTGGTAGATCTACTCTTGTACTACCCATATCATCAATATTAATCAAGCAGGACGTAGGGTTTTACCTCCATCAAGAGGGCCCGAACCTAGGTAAAACATCGTGTCCCCTGCCTCCTATTACCATCCGGCCTAGACGCACAGTTCGGGACCCCCTACCCGAGATCCGCCGGTTTTGACACCGACAACCGTCCACCCACATATCAAATTATCAAAGTAGCGAACACGAATCCAATCAACATAATGAAAGTGACTAGATGAAATTCCCGTGTACCCTCAAGAACGCTTTCCCTATTATAAGAGACCGTTTTGGCCTGTCCTTTGCCTCAAAAGGATTGGACTACCTTGCAACACTTTTGTTACTATTATCATTACTTGCTCATTACAAAATATCTTGCTATCAAACTACTCTATTACTCACAATTTTAGCACTTGCAGACATTACCTTGCTGAAAACCACTTGTCATTTCCTTCTGCTCCTCGTTGGGTTCGACACTCTTACTTATCGAAAAGAGGTGCGATTGATCCCCTATAGTTGTGGTTTGACACTATGCTATGTACCAGACCTAATGTTTGCCTTGCCATAAGTTTGGGAGGGAGGTACCAAAGTAATCCATGAGTGGATCACTGGACAGCGGTCAAGAACATCCGAAAGTACCTGAAAAGGACCAAGGATATGTTTCTCATTTATGGAGGTGACGAAGAGCTCGTCGTAAAGGGTTACGTTGATGCTAGCTTCGACACTGATTCGGATGACTTAAGTCACAAACCGGATACGTTTTTATACTGAATGGTGGAGTTGTCAGTTGGTGCAGTTCCAAGCAGAGAGTCGTGGTGGGATCTACATGTGAAGCAGAGTACGTAGCTGCTTCGGAAGCAACACATGAAGGGGTCTGGCTGAAGGAGTTCATATCCGATCTAGGTGTAATACCTAGTTCATAGGGTCCAATGAAAATATTTTGTGACAACACTAGAGAAATTGCCTTGGCGAAGGAATCCAGGTTTCACAAGAGAACCAAGTACATCAAGAGACGCTTCAACTCCATTTGTGAAAAGGTCAAGGATGGAGACATAGAAGTTTGCAAAATACATACGGATCTGAATGTAGCAGACCCGTTGACTAAGCCTCTTCCACGAGCAAAACATGATCTGCACCAAGATTCCATGGGTATTAGATTCATTACTATGTGATCTATATTATTGACTCTAGTGCAAGTGGGAGACTGAAGGAAATATGCCCTAGAGGAAATAAAAAATTTGTTATTTAATATTTACTTATTCATGATAAAGGTTTATTATTCATGCTAGAATTGTATTGATCGGAAGCTTAAATACATGTGTGAATACATAAACAAATACCGTGTCCCTAGTAAGCCTCTACTAGACTAGCTCGATGATCAAAGATGGTTAAAGTTTCCTAACCATAGACATGTGTTGTCATTTGATAACAATATCACATCATTAGGAGATTGATGTGATGGACAAGACCCATCCATTAGCTTAGCATGATGATTGTTCAATTTATTGCTATTGTTTTCTTAATGTCAAATACATATTCCTTCGACTATGAGATTATGCAACTCCCGGATACCAGAGGAATACCTTATGTGCTATCAAGTGTCACAACATAACTGGGTGATCATAAAGATGCTCTACAGGTATCTCCGAAGGTGTTTGTTGAGTTGACATAGATCGACATTAGGATTTTTCATTCCGAGTATCAAAGTGGTATCTCTGGGCCCTCTCGGTAATACACATCATAAGAAGCCTTGCAAGCAAAGTGACTAATGAGTTAGTTGCGGGATGATGTATTACGAACGAGTAAAGAGACTTGCCGGTAATGAGATTGAACTAGGTATGAAGATACCGACGAACGAATCTCAGGCAAGTAACATACCGATGGACAAAGGGAATTACGTATTTTGTCATAAGGTTCGACCGATAAAGATCTTCGTAGAATATGTAGGAGCCAATATGGGCATCCAGGTTCCGCTATTGGTTATTGACCAGAGAGGTGTCTAATACGTCTCCAACATATCTATAACTTTTTATTGTGCCATGCTGTTATATTATCATTCTTGGATGTTTTACAATCATTTTATAGCAACTTTATGTCATTTTTGGGGGACTAGCCTATTGACATAGTGCCCAGTGCCAGTTGCTGTTTTTTTCTTGTTTTTTACTTTGCAAAAAGTCAATATATACCAAACGGAGTCCAAACGCATCGAAACTTTTTGGACATTTTTTCTGGACCGAAGGACACACGATGGGCCAAAGAAGTACCAGAGGGGGGCTCCGAGGGGAGCACAACTCACCTGGGCGCGCCTAGGGGCCTATGCGCGCCCTGGTGGGTGATAACCCACAAGTATAGGGGATCGTAACAGTTTTCGAGGGTAGAGTATTCAACCCAAATTTATTGATTTGACACAAGGGGAGCCAAAGAATATTCTCAAGTATTAGCAATTGAGTTGTCAATTCAACCACACCTGGAAACTTAATATCTGCAGGAAGGTATTTAGTAGCAAAGTAGTATGATAGTAGTGGTAACGATAGCAAAAGGTAACGGTAGCAAAAGTAATTTTTTTGGGTTTTATAGTGATGGTAACAGTAGCAACGGAAAAGTAAATAAGCGAAGAACAATATAGGAAAAGCTCGTAGGAAATGGATCGGTGATAGAGAATTATGCCGGATGCGATCGATCATGTAACACTCATAACCTTGGGTGACACAGAACTAGCTCCAGTTCATCAATGTAATGTAGGCATGTATTCCGAATATAGTCATACGTGCTTATGGAAAAGACTTGCATGTCATCTTTTGTCCTACCCTCCCGTGGCAGCGGGGTCCTAATGGAAACTAAGGGATATTAAGGCCTCCTTTTAATATAGTACTGGACCAAAGCATAAACACATGGTGAATACATGAACTCCTCAAACTACGGTCATCACCGGTAAGTATCCCGATTATTGTCACTTCGGGGTTAACGGATCATAACACATAATAGGTGACTATAGAGTTGCAAGATAGGATCAAGAACTCTCATATATTGAAGAAAACATAATAGGTTCAGATCTGAAATCATGGCACTCGGGCCCTAGTGACAAGCATTAAGCATAGCAAAGTCATAGCAACATCAATCTCAGAACATAGTGAATACTAGGGATCAAACCCTAACAAAACTAACTCGATTACATGATAAATCTCATCCAACCCATCACCATCCAGCAAACCTACGATGGAATTACTCACGCACGGCGGTGAGCATCATGAAATTGGTGATGGAGGAAGGCTGATGATGACAATGGCGACTGTCGTGGAAACGTCACGGCAGATGTCCTTAGTGTCAGGACTTAGTCGCGAGGCCAACGCATCTATGTGGTAGCTTGAGAGGGGTTGAGCGGGACAAGAGACGCGATGTTTTACCCAGGTTTGGCCCCTCACGATGGAGGTAAAAGCCTACATCCTGCTTCATTGATATTGATGATGATGATGATCACGGTTACAAGAGTGCTCTATCTTGAGAGCTATTGTCTAAACCCAACTTGTCCAACTCATGGAACTTGTCCATCTTTTCCCTTTTGGGGAGCCCTGCCCCTCCTTATATATGTTGGAGGGGCGGTTTACATGTGGAGTCCTATTAGGATTAGGACTAGTCTATCTCTAATACAAACCGGATACAAGTCCAGGTCTTAACTCCTTGTAAGATAAATGTTCCTCATGCCTTTCCTGTTAAACCGGCCCACCATTAAACGTGAACCAGCCTTCTGGGCCTTGGGCCTTGTCATCCGTCTGTCCCACATGCTGGATCACTAGTGAGTCATAATGACCAGGTGGGTTGCTTGTAAACCGCCAGGTCAGGGCGGGTCGCCAGTAACTCGCCAAGTGTCAGCGGGGTCTTCAGATAAACCGCCAAGTCCTGGCCGGGTTAACTTTTGGCCGGTTTACGCCGTGGGGTATATCCCCGACATTAGCCCCCAAGTTTAGCTTGGATTTATTCATGGTAAACTTATGCTGTAAAATAAACACAAGAACAAATTTGATAGGTTATGCTCCGGGTTAAGAATTTTTGTAAACCGGTACCTGATCATCCTTAAGTCCTTGTTATTTCCTCCTTCTGAGAAATCCGGGTCAACAGACCAGCTTCATAATCAATTTGCCAACATTGGTTTGTCACCGAGAAATATTGTGAAGAATAACTCCTTTGACTCAGCTCCCAAAGCGTCGGTTTAAGAAATATGGGTCTGAAAATACTTATCTGATATTCAGCCGGTTTGAAGATGTAAAACTTGCCGGTTTAATATTACCAAAATGGCCGGTTTATAAATATTGATGGCGCCGGGTCATAATTGTTGTCGACACCGGGTCATGTAATTGATCTTCCTGATTTGCTCAAAACTGATAAAATGAAGATGTCCTCCTTTATATGCATAATACCTGTAGCCCCCAAGTCTTAAGAGGAGAACATAGTGCTAACTTAAGACTTGCTCCAATAAGTGTTTCAACCTTGAAGAAATCCGATTAGTTCATCTCAATCATATAAACTGAATACTCCATATATGTAGCCCCCAAGTGCCGGGTTGTCATGCTTGCAGCAACCTGGGACTTGTAATTGCTTATAAAAACTTCAATCAGTGTAACCCCCAAGGGCCGGGTCATTATGCAATAATGAGCAGGAACTTTGTAAACATAATTATGTAGATTTTAGCAATGATGTGTAGCCCCCAAGGGCTGACTCATTATAATATGATGAGTCGGGTCTTCAATAAGACTAAAAATGACTTGGCATTAGCCCCCAAGTGTCATGATGCATGCTTGCAGCGACATGAGACTTGCATGTAATCTCGATTTGAATAATGTCGCCCCCAAGTGCCGGGTTGTAAGCCTGCAGCGACTCGGGACTATTCCTTTCATTGTATAATAAATCATATCCTTTGATAAAATAATAGCCATTGCGCTAAAGCGACTTTGAAAACTTAATAATACCGGTTATTAATAACCATAAAAATCCGGCCATGTTGGCTATTCAAGATAATATAATCCGGTATGAAAACCTTATTCATTCAATATCATAATGAAAATTCGGCCAAGTTTGGCTATTTGAATAATATGACCCAATGATTTATAAGCGCATGATTCCAATGGCGCAATCCAAATATATATACTAGCGACTTATAGTCCAAAGCTAGGCCGGTTTAACAAACCTGTTTTTGCATACAACAAGTTTAAAGTGTCCTGGCGGTTTACCGCCGGACGGGTCATAATGCCCAACATATAACCCGGGTTTATAACCAAGGCTGCACTTAAGAATAATCAAATATGAAATAGATCATACCTGTGACATTGAATCACATTGTTGGTTTTACCAACTTTTTGTAGTAAAGGTGATAACCCCAATCTTGAGTACTGATAACTCCTTCCATATTGTGTCGGTTTATGATAAAACCGTGCCGGGTTGTGATAAACACCGGTTTACTCCATAATAGGATGGTAACAGAAAATCAAACCGGGCAGACAGTCTCCGGATTAAGATTTGACCGTGTTCCGTCAATTTGTAATTGACAGTTTGGGCCGGTTTAAAATTTTGTCGGTTTAAAAACGCAACAAAAATAAAAGAAACAGCTATCAAGGAAAATATTGAAGCAAAGGCAATGATCAAACCATTTGCAAAAAGAGGCTTATTTGAGCTGATCAGATGGCGTTACCATGGTCGGACACGACCAAGCTCCCGATAGGTGTAGCTATGGTTCAAGTCAGCCAGGTCCCAAAATGAAACCGTGGCATTTATGCCGATCAAGTGGCATGGCAATGGTTCGGGTTCGACCAAGCCCCCAAGTGATTCTGTGGCCTTAGGCCGATCAAGAGGCATGACTGGTTCAGACGTGACCAAGTCCCCAAGTGATCTGGTGGCTCTCGCCTATCAAGAGGCGTGACTATGGTTCAAACGTGACCACAGGTCCCCAAGTGATGTTGTGGCTTTACGCCTATCAAAAGGTGTTGCTATGGTTCGGATACGACCAAGCCCCCAACTGATTAATAATATGATAAGCCAATAAGGTAGGATACCCATGTTTGAACCGCGCATCATGGCAGCAGGTCCTCTTTGGCACCCTTTAACTTTTTGCAAGAGATAAATCCTTCTTAAACCGGGATTTTGAACCGGATATTAAGAGCTTCAAAGCTTTATGGGAGATATCTTTCCCTTGAACCGGATTGTAAACCGGAATCTTCATTTTCAGCCGGAAACTTTCTGACGGCCTTTCAACTCGAACTTGGGAGAAGTTAATTCCTTTTTGAACCAGACATTTTTAAACCGGATTTGAGCCAGATACCAAGGGCTTCAGCTTTGTGTAGGAGACGGGATTCCCCTTAAACCGGATTATAAACCGGAAGCATCATTGTGAGCCAGAATATTTTTGACGGCCTTTAAATTTTCATCAATATGGCGATTTAGGGTCCTGCATTAGATAATTTTGCAAGCCGGAGTAATTGCTCTTTTAAAGAAAGCAATAAATAATACAAAATAATACTGGATGAATTTCACCTGATATGCCAGGCCAGTAATTATCCACTGCGGAGTTGATGATCACCATGGTGAAGCGGAAATCAATCATGGGTGAATCCGCCGTAGGAGCAGACAGATGATCCGGCCATGGCACTGTAACCCAGTGCGAACGAGCAAGTTGTCCTCTGCATTTGTAAGCTGGCACGGACGCGTGAACCGGCAGTGAAGACGGACGGGCGAGTCGTCCGTGGCATTGTAAGGTGGTGCAGTCGGGCGAGTCAGCCGGCGCGTTGATGTAACTGGTCCGCAGGGGCGACGGCTGTATATAACAACACTATAGGGTAGAGTAGTTGTTTTCAAAAAATTAATAATTACTGATAAAAAGTAAACTGGACGGATATCACCTGGTCGTTTTTACTTGCGGCAACTTTGACCGGCCAGTGGCGACTTGGGCTGCAGCGAGAGAGCCCCGGCGAAGTAGAGCAGGAGCGACTAGAAGCTAGGCACTGTCTTTGATCCGCCACCACTGCTGCCGGTATGAGTCATGAGATGTTAAGCCAGAACACTGTATCCGATGCATCTTTGGTGAAGGTTAGACTGGACGTACTATATGCATGTACACTGTTGCATAGTTTTCTCCCAATCTGCTCGTAGGTACAGTAGCTAATTTAAACTTGCGTATCTTCATTGCTTGGAATAATACTCCTTGGCACTACCACTTGATTCCTTTGCACAGGGACAACAGCATGCGGGATTTCATGAACTCCGTGCATGGAGCCAGCTGCCGCTAGAACAATGTGGCCGAGGCGCCGGCTCGGTTCTCCATCATTCGGGGCGGCTCAGACACAATGACAGAGGCAGACGGCGGGTTGTGTTTCACGAGGCCCAGCGGCTTGAGGCAGAAACGACCGAGGCAGACGGCAACTCTAGGCGGTTCAATAGTACTCATGGCTGATTTGACCCAAAAAATAATAATCAAAAAATGAATCTGGACCTTGCTGTATAGATTATCTTTTCCCAAAACCAGAGTTTTCACGTGGATCTTTGTGAGCTGACCGAACATAGCTTTAGCAATTGAGGAATAGTGAATCAACCTAGTCCTTCGCGTATAGCAAACAGATGAACTTTTAGGCAATAATTGGCCTGGGAACTTGTGCCCTTGTAGGTTTGCCCCTCCGTGTAGCAAACGGATATTCTGAAAAAGTGCCAATTGATTTGCATGACTCGGTCTTTGCGCCAGGGAGTCGTACTCGATCTAGTCTGATTGGACAATTTTGCCTTCACATAGAAAAAAAAATACCAATATCGTACGCCTTGGATTTGCCTGCTACCACCACTGTGAATTTCCTCCGGACTTGTGTGTACACACCGCCACACATAGCAGATAATCTCGCGTACGTGTTTGTTCTGTTCCGGGTCAAAATATGGATTTGACTTGGACTTCACTTTTAGGAAAAGGCGTGACTGATTCCCTCGAGACATGGAGCCACACGCGGCTACAGTGAGTTTTTTCCTTCGATCCGAAAAGTGAGACGCTTTCGATGGATTTCTGCAATGGTGCGAAAAGAATATCCTGTTGGTTTCAGCGACCTTCGTAGGCAGCATAATCTGATCTAGACGGATCACCTGGTTATGTGCGGCCACGCGCGCAACCCTAAATTTTCCTTGAACCTTAGATCTCACAAATCTTCAAATCTGGACTGATGAACTTGACGCTGATGCAAATCCTTTCAAACCAGCTTTTCTATTCGAAAAATTATGAGCCCCTCAATCCCTAGGAGTGATCCCTCCAAGAACTCAACACCACTGTGCGCCTGGCCCCATGGTGGGCGCCAACTATCGTGGAAACATCACGGCAGATGTCCTTAGTGTCAGGACTTAGTCGCGAGGCCAACGCATCTATGTGGTAGCTTGAGAGGGGTTGAGCGGGACGAGAGACGTGATGTTTTACCCAGGTTCGGCCCCTCACGGTGGAGGTAAAAGCCTACATCCTGCTTCATTGATATTGATGATGATGATGATCACGGTTACAAGAGTGCTCTATCTTGAGAGCTATTGTCTAAACCTAACTTGTCCAACTCGTGGAACTTGTCCATCTTTTCCCTTTTGGGGAGCCCTGCCCCTCCTTATATATGTTGGAGGGGCGGTTTACATGTGGAGTCCTATTAGGATTAGGACTAGTCTATCTCTAATACAAACCGGATACAAGTCTAGGTCTTAATCCTTGTAAGATAAATGTTCCTCATGCCTTTCCTGTTAAACCGGCCCACCATTAAACGTGAACCGGCCTTCTGGGCCTTGGGCCTTGTCATCCGTCTGTCCCACATGCTGGATCACTAGTGAGTCATAATGACCAGGTGGGTTGCTTGTAAACCGCCAGGTCAGGGCGGGTCGCCAGTAACTCGCCAAGTGTCAGCGGGGTCTTCAGATAAACCGCCAAGTCCTGGCCGGTTTACGCCGCGGGGTATATCCCCGACAGCGACGGATTCCCCTCTCCGAAGCCCCGAACGGACTCCAGATTAGCCCTCCCGAGAGAGTTTAGGGCTTGGCGGTGGCTCTGTATCATAAAACACAATGAATACTTATCTCTGTTTTTTTCTCCCTGAAAGTGAATATATGGAGTCAGGGTTGAGGTCGGTGGAGCATCAGGGGGGCCCACGAGGCAGAGGGCGCACCGAGGGGGGTATGGCGCGCCCCCACCCTCGTGGGCAGGGTGTGGGCCCCCTGACGTGGATCTTTCCTCCAGTATTTTTTATATATTCCAAAATAATTCTCCGTTGATTTTCAGATCATTCCGAGAACTTTTATTTCTGCACAAAAATAACACCAAGGCAATTCTGCTGAAAACAGCGTCACTCCGGGTTAGTTCCATTCAAATCATGCAAGTTAGAGTCCAAAACAAGGGCAATTTTTTTTGGAAAAGTAGACACGACGGAGACGTATCAACTCCCCCAAGCTTAAACCTTTGCTTGTCCTCAAGCAATTCAGTTGCTAAACTGAAAGTGATAAAGAAAAACTTTTACAAACTCTGTTTGCTCTTGTTTTTGTAAATATGTAAAGCCAGCATTCAAGTTTTTAGCAAAGATTATGAACTAACCATATTCACAATAACACTTAGGTCTCATGTTTACTCATATCAATGGCATAATCAACTAGCGAGCAATAATAATAAATCTTGGATGACAACACTTTCTCAAAATAATCATAATATGATATAACAGGATGGTATCTCGCTAGCCCTTTCTGAGACCGCAAAACATAAATGCAGAGCACCTTTAAAGATCAAGGACTGACTAGACATTGTAATTCATGGTAAAAGAGATCCAGTCATAGTCATACTCAATGTAAACTAACAGTAATGGATGCAAATGACAGAGGTGCTCTCCAACTGGTGCTTTTTAACAAGAGGATGATGACTCAACATAAAAGTAAATAGATAGGCCCGCCGCAGAGGGAAGCAGGGATTTGTAGAGGTGCCAGAGCTCGGTTTTGAAATAGATATGAATAATATTTTGAGCGGTATACTTTTATTGTCAACATAACAACCGAGAGATCTTGATATCTTCCATGCTACACACATTATAGGCGGTTCCCAAACAGAATGGTAAATTTTATACTCCCTCTCCACCAACAAGCATCAATCCATGGCTTGCTCGAAACAACGAGTGCCTCCAACTAACAAGAGTCCCGGGGGAGTTTTGTTTGCAGTTATTTTGATTTGATTTGCATAAAGCATGGGACTGGGCATCCTGGTGACCAGCCATTTTCTCGTGAGTGAGGAGCGGAGTCCACTCCTCTTGAGAATAACCCGCCTAGCATGGAAGATACAGACAGTCCTAGTTGATACATGAGCTATTCGAGCATACAAAACAGAATGTTTATTTCAAGGTTTAGAGTTTGGCACATACAAATTTACTTGGAACGACAGGTAGATACCGTATATAGGTAGGTATGGTGGGCTCATATAGAATAACTTTGGGGTTTATGGAATTGGATGCACAAGCAGTATTCCCGCTTAGTACAAGTGAAGGCTAGAAAAAGACTGGGAAGTGACCAGCTAGAGAGCGACAACGGTCATGAACATGCATTAAAATTAATCAACACCGAATGCAAGCATGAGTAGGATATAATGCACCATGAACATAAATATCGTAGAGGCTATGTTGATTTTGTTTCAACTACATGCGTGAACATGTGCCAAGTCAAGCCACTCGAATCGTTCAAAAGAGGATACCACCCTATCATACCACATCACAACCATTTTAATAGCATGTTGGCACGCAAGGTAAACCATTATAAGCTCCTAGCTAATTAAGCATGGCATAAGCAACTATAATCTCTAATTATCATTGCAAACATGTTTATTCATAATAGGCTAAATCAGGAACGATGAACTAATCATATTTACAAAAACAAGAGAGGTCGAGTTCATACCAGCTTTTCTCATCTCAATAAGTTCATCATATAATCATCATTATTGCCTTTCACTTGCACGAACGAATAGTGTGGATAATAATAATAGTGCACGTGCATTGGACTAAGATGGAATCTGCAAGCATTCAATTCAAGAAAGAAGACAAGGTAATATGGGCTCTTTGTTAGATCAATAATAATGCACATGAGAGCCACTCAATATTTTCATTATGGTCTTCTCCTATCGACCCCCAAAGAACAAGAAAAGAAATAAAACTATTTACATGGGAAAGCTCCCAACAAGCAAAAGAAGGACGAGAAATCTTTTTGGGTTTTCTTTTTAGTTACTACTACTACAAGCATGGAAAGTAAACTAACTAAAAGCTACAACTATTTTTTTGTTTTGTTTTTATTAAGGTTTATCAAACACACAAGAAGAAAGCATATAAAAGGGAAATAAACTAGCATGGATATTACAATGAAAAAGTATGAGCACCGATAACTAGCATGAGTGTGTGAACAGGAATGTAATGTCGGTGAGAGATACGTACTCCCCCAAGCTTAGGTTTTGGACCAAGTTGGTCTATGGACATGGTTGGCCTGGCGGATATCTAAAGTAATAGTTGGGTTCATATTGAGAAGGATCCCCCTCGTGCCACTGGTTGGCAATCTCCTCCGGATTCCATTGATAAACAGACTACCGGTGAGGATCAAATTGTGGTTCCGGCTCCGGCTCTGTAGCTGGTGTGGGGTTTCGGTTGGCGTGAATGTGGCTTTCGGCGGAACAAGGTACCACTACAAAAAAGACACATCCGTGACATTTTGGGCCGAACAATTTTTTTTCTGACATACTTATGACACTTCTATGACAATAATTGTGACAAAACACGGTATCATCATAGATGTGGTGGGGTCCTACTTCTATGGCAAAAAAATCATGACAGAAAATGGGTTTTTGTCCTGGGAGGGCCGGAGACGCAGCTGCGTGACATTCTTTGGGCCGTCCATGATGGAAAAAACCATGGTACAAGCAAGGGCGAGGAAAATATCGGGGTGTTCCCGATTACGATGGGTGGTCGAGGCCGAGCGATGCGCGTTTCTCTCGTGCACGCACGCGCGTGGGTGCGAGGTGTTATGCTCTAATTGAACCCGAGCAAGGCGTTGGGCTCTAACTGAACCCGAGCGATTGCACTACAGGCTATGCGCTACTAAACCCGAGCGATCGATTGATGGATGTTAACTGAACACGATCGAGCGATTCCTTCTCTACTGCTACTAACTGAAGCCAATCGATGCTGCCTTTGGATGAACAGTGAGCGTTGCTGGGGGGTTTTGGAAGAACAGTTCCCGGTGGGGGTGGATGAACAGGACCCCGTGGTGTTGTCTCTGGATGAACAGGACCCCAATCGATCGAGCCAATTGGGGATGGATGAACAGGACCCTGTGGAGGGAAGGATAAATAGGACCACCCCGTGGAGGGCTGGATGAACAGTAGCCCGTGGAGGGGTGGTTGAACAGGAGCCCGTGGAGAGGGCTGGTTGAACAGTAGCCGGTGGAGTAACACGTGGTGGAGGCTGGATGAACAGGAGCCCGTGGATGAACAGTCGCAGGTGGAGGCTGGAGGAGGTCGACGGTGGATGAATAGTAGCCCGTGGAGGCTGGAGGGGGTCGACGGTGGAGATGAACAGTATCCCATGGAGTCCCGTTTTGCGGTAGGCCACACCCCTCCCGATGAACAAGACCCTCGTTTCGATCGTAGCACTCCAACACAAGTCCGTTTCCTCCGTTTTGCGGTACGCCACACCCCTCCCGATCAACAGGACCCTCGTTTCGATCGTAGGAGGTCCGTTTCCTCTATTTCGCGGTATGCCAGACCCCTCCCGATGAACAGGATCCGTTTCGAACGTGGCCGGTCAAACACAAGGCCGTTTCCTCCGTTCTGCAGTACGTCAGGCCTCGTTTCCATCGGCTGTTCCGTCCAAGCCCTCCCAATGAACACGACGACGCATTCGGTTCCGACCCAGCCGGTTGGCTCCCCATGAACATGATGACGACGCTGTTTCTCCGTACACGAGCCCTGGCCGTACGTACGCGCGAGTAGGTGTTCGAGACCCCGCCCGTATGTACGTACGTGGCCGTATTTACTTTCTTGCACCCTAGCCGATGTACATACGTGTACATGCTACGTGCGCACCTCTACTACGACACGTGCACGCCTCTACATCGACCAGTATGTACGTACACGTTCGCGACCAGAATGACAATGCTACGTACGCTTCGACCAGGTGGGTCCCGACTGTCAGGCACTTCCTTGCGTGTGAAGATGTAGCTGGTGGGTCCCAGCAGTCAGGGGGGCGAATCGTTTTTTTGCCCGAATGCACTTCCTTGCGTGCGATGTAGCTGGTGGGTCCTAGCAGTCAGAGGGGCGAATCATTTTTTGCCCGGACGCACTTCCTTGCGTGCGAAGATGTAGCTAGTGGGTCCCAGCAGTCAGGGGGAAACATTTTTTTCGTGAAATACGGTGGCCCGTCTGGTGGGTACCCATTGTCAGGTGGAGGAATAATGATTTTGCGCATAATAATAAGGCACTTCCTTGTTGCGGCTGTGGACCCAGCTGTCTGCCTCTCCATGTACAGTCCACGTCCGATGGAAGTCATTCCTTGACCACGCTGCTCCGAGATCACCAGGGCGGTGGACGACGGCGAGGCCTAGGAAGGGGACGACGCAGAGCCGGGGAAGACACGTCGGTGGATTCCCACGCATAGAGGAGTATGAGGGTTCACTGGTTCGCTGCGGTGTGAGGCTGCCGTTGCCGCACAATAACAGAGGGTGTGGGTGAATAGAGGGATGGCCTGGCCAGCGGTGGGAATAGTAGGGGGCGGTGAGGCATCCGGGGCAGCACAGCCGGCTGTAGGATCGAAAGTATGTCTAGAGGGGGGGTGATTAGACTACTTGACCAAATAAAAGCTTAATCTTTTCCCAATTTTAGTTCTTGGCAGATTTTAGCTATTGTAGGACAAGTCAAGCAATCATCACACAATTCAAGCAAGCATGCAAAAATTATATTGGCAGCGGAAAGTAAAGCATGCAACTTGCAAGAATGTAAAGGGAAGGGTTTGGAGAATTCAAATGCAATTGGAGACACGGATTTTTTTCCCGTGGTTCGGATAGGTGGTGCTATCCTACATCCACGTTGATGGAGACTTCAACCCATGAAGGGTAACGGTTGCGCGAGTCCACGGAGGGCTCCACCCACGAAGGGTAATGGTTGCGCGAGTCCACGGAGGGCTCCACCCACGAAGGGTCCATGAAGAAGCAACCTTGTCTATCCCACCATGGCCATCGCCCACGAAGGACTTGCCTCACTAGCGGAAGATCTTCACGAAGTAGGCGATCTCCTTGCCCTTACAAACTCCTTGGTTCAACTCCACAATCTTGTCGGAGGCTCCCAAGTGACACCTAGCCAATCTTGGAGACACCACTCTCCAAGAAGTAACAAATGGTGTGTTGATGATGAACTCCTTGCTCTTGTGCTTCAAATGATAGTCTCCCCAACACTCAACTCTCTCTCATAGGATTTGGATTTTGTGGAAAGAAGATTTGAGTGGAAAGCAACTTGGGGAAGGCTAGAGATCAAGATTCATATGGTAGGAATGGAATATCTTGGTCTCAACACATGAGTAGGTGGTTCTCTCTCAGAACATATGAGTTGGAATTGTGTATGTGTTCTAATGGCTCTCTCCACGAATGAAGAGGAGGTGGAGGGGTATATATAGCCTCCACACAAAATCCAACCGTTACACACAGTTTTCCAATCTCGGTGGGACCGAATCAACAAACTCGGTCGGACCAAAAAGGTAAACCTAGTGACTGTTAGAGATTTTCGGTGGGACTGACATGCGACTCGGTAGGACCGATATGGTTAGGGTTTGGGAATAATGTAATCTTGGTGAGACCGATTAAACAAACTCGGTGAGACCGAGTTTGGTAATAAGGTAACCAGAGAGTTGGTCAGGTAAACTCGGTGGGACCGATTTGCTCTTTCGGTGAGACCGAAAAGTTACAAAAAGGAAATAGAGAGTTTACACTGCAATCTCGGTGGGACCGATTCGCTCTTTCGGTGAGACCGAAAAGTTATGAAAGGGAAACAGAGAGTTTGCAATCCCATCTCGGTGAGACCGAGATCCCTATCGGTAGAACCGAATTGCTAGGGTTTGGCAGTGGCTTATGACAAGTGAAACTCGATGGCGCCGGATAGAAAGAATCGGTAGGACCAAGTTTGGCTTAGGGTTTAGGTCAAATGTGGATATGGGAAAGTAGTTGAGGGTTTTGAAGCATATCACTAAGCACATGAAGCAAGAGGCTCATTAAGCAACACCTCATCCCTCCTTGATAGTATTGGCTTTTCCTAAAGACTCAATGTGATCTTGGATCACTAAAATATAAAATGAAGAGTCTTGAGCTTTTGAGCTTGAGCCAATCCTTTGTCCTTAGCATTTTGAGGGTTCCACTTTCACATCCATGCCATGCCAATCATTGAGCTTTCCTAAAATAGTCATCTTGGAATAGCATTAGCTCAATGAGCTATATGTTGTTATGAATTACCAAAACCACCTAGCGATAGTTGCACTTTCACTGGCCACGGGAGGCAGGAGCATGTGGCATGACCGGCGCTGCTTTCGGCGGCTGGAGCAATAGGACCAGAGGTTTAAGAAGCACTATGGACGTTGGATGGACATCATACGGTCACTGGAGCTAGAATCGTTCATATTGACTAAGTTGACAAAGCACTCCGTCCCCGTGAACTTAGTAGGCCCACAAGTTAGCCTCCCACCAAGGTGGATCCCAACTAGCAGGGGGAGTATTCTTTTTTGTGCGTAATAAGGAGGCACCTCCGGTGGATCCGAGCTGACAGCGGGGGGAACGTTTTTTCGCTAAATACGTTGGCCCGTCCGATGGGTCCCAGCAGTCAGGGGGAAACGTTTTTTCGCCAAATACGGTTGCCCGTCCGGTGGGTCCCCGCTGTCAGGTGGAGGAATAATTATTTTCTGCGTAATAAGGAGGCACTTCCTTGCAGCTGCCGTGGACCCAGCTGTCAGCCTCTCCACGTACAGCACTCTTCCGATGGAAGTCGTTCCTTGACCACGTTGACCACGCCGCGCCGAGAGCACCAGGGCGGTGGACGACGGTGAGGCCTAGGAAGGGGACGACGCGAAGCTGGGGAAGACGCGGTAGTAGATGCCCACGCGGAGAGGAGTACGAGGGTTCACTGGTTCGGCTGCCGTGTGAGGCAGCCATCACCGCAGAATAACTAGGGGTGTGGGTGAGTGGAGGGATGCCCTGGCCAGCAGTGGGAGTAGTAGGGGGCGGTGAGGCCTACGCGGCAGCACAGCCGGCCACGGGAGGCAGGAGCAGGCGGCACGACCGGCGCTGCTTTGGGCGGCTGGAGCAAGAAGGCCAGAGGTTGAAGAAGCACGACGGCCTTTGGATGGACATCGTACGGTCACTGCAGCTAGAATCGTTTATATTGACTAAGTTGACTGAGGGAGTCCTGGATTAGGGGGTGTCCGGATGGCCGGACTATACCTTCAGCTGGACTCCTGGACTATGAAGATACAAGATTGAAGACTTCATCTCGTGTCCGGAAGGGACTTTCCTTGGCGTGGAAGGCAAGCTTGGCGATACGGATATGTAGATCTCCTAGCATTGTAACCGACTTTGTGTAACCCTAACCCTCTCCGGTGTCTATATAAACCGGAGGGTTTTAGTCCGTAGGACAACATACAGGACAACAATCATACCATAGGCTAGCTTCTAGGGTTTAGCCTCCCCGATCTCGTGGTAGATCTACTCTTGTACTACCCATATCATCAATATTAATCAAGCAGGACGTAGGGTTTTACCTCCATCGAGAGGGCCCAAACCTGGGTAAAACTTCGTGTCCATTGCCTCCTATTACCATCCGGCCTAGACGCACAGTCCGGGACCCCCTACCCGAGATCCGCCGGTTTTGACACCGACATTGGTGCTTTCATTGAGAGTTCCTCTGTGTCGTCGCCGTCAGGCTTGATGGCTCGTACGATCATCAATAATGATGCAGTCCAGGGTGAGACCTTCCTCCCCGGATAGATCTTCGTCTTCGGCGGCTTCGCACTGCGGGCCAATTCACTTGGCCATCTGGAGCAGATCGAAAGCTATGCCCCTGGCCGTCAGGTCAGATTTGGAAGTTTAAACTACACGGCTGACATCCGTGGGGACTTGATCCTCGACGGATTCGAGCCACTGCTGAGCACGCCGCACTGTCACGACGAGCATGATCTAGCTCTGCCGCCAAACAGTGCCCTGGAGGACACACCCGCATCGGCTTCGACCCTTAATTTGGAGCCAACTGCGCCGATCGAGGATGGGTGGTTGAACGCCGCCTCGGGGGCTGTGATCCCAACGGCGATCGAGCCGAACACCAGCCCCGCACTCCGCGAGACTCGTGACTCCAAGGAGCCGGACTCCTCTCCGGACTCCGGACGCTCCCCGCCCCTGCCGATCGAATCCGATTGGGCGCCGATCATGGAGTTTACTGTCGCGGACATCTTTCAGCACTCGCCTTTCGGCGATATTCTGAAGACATTGCAGTCTCTCTCTTTATCAGGAGAGCCCTGGCCGGACTACGGTCAGCAAGGTTGGGATACGAACGATGAAGAAATTCAAAGCCCACCCACCACCCACTTTGTAGCCACTGTCGACGATTTGATCGACATGCTCGACTTCGACTCCGAAGACATCGACGGTATGGACGCCGATGCAGGAGACGATGAAGAACCAGCGCCTATTGGGCCCTGGAAAGCCACCTCGTCATATGACATATACATGGTGGACACCCCAAAAGAAGGAGATGGCGATGGAATAGCGGAGGATGACCCCTCCAAGAAACAGCCTAAGCGCCGACGTCAGCGGCGCCGCTCAAAATCCCGCCAAAGCAAATACGGCGATTCCAGCACGGGAGATAATAATACTCCGGAGAGTGCCGAAGAAAACCCCCTCCAGCAAGATTCAACACAGGAGGATGGAGGAGCCAGCCCTCATGAGAGAGCGGCAGATAGAGAGGTCGAGGACGATAATTGTATACCTCCCTCCGAAGACGAGGCAAGCCTCGACGACGACGAATTTGTCGTGCCAGAGGATCCCGTCGAACAAGAGAGTTTTCAACGCAGGCTTATGGCCACGGCAAGAAGCCTCAAGAAAAAATAGCAACAGCTTAGAGCTGATCAAGATTTGCTAGTCGACAGATGGACTGAAGTCCTTGCGGCCGAAGAGCATAAACTCGAACGCCCCTCCAAGAGCTACCCAAAGCACAGGTTGCTACCCCGATTAGAGGAGGAAGCACTTAAACCTACATCACCAGCACTTGATACGGCCGACCGGCCACCTCGTGGCCACGACAGAGACGCCTCTTGGCCCTCCACTCAAGCCGCACCCCGTACCAAGGCACGGGAAAATGCGCCAGACCTGCGAGATATGTTGGAGGACAAGGCAAGGCAAACAAGATCGATCTATAGATCGCGTGGGCGCCCCACGACTCGAGACGATAACCGTCACGCCGGACACAAATCCGGCAGGGCAGAACACAGTAGACAAAGCTCATTGGAGCTACGTCGTGATATAGCCCAGTACAGAGACGCCGCACATCCACTATGCTTCACAGATGAAGTAATGGACCATCAAATCCCCGAGGGTTTCAAACCCGTAAACATCGAATCATATGATGGCACAACAGATCCTGCGGTATGGATCGAGTATTACCTCTTTCATATCCACATGGCCCGCGGCGATGATTTCCACGCCATCAAATACCTCCCACTCAAGCTTAAAGGATCGGCTCGGCATTGTCTTAACAGCTTGCCAACAGGATCAATCAGTTGTTGGGAGGACCTGGAAGCCGCATTCCTCGACAATTTCCAGGGCACTTATGTGCGACCACCAAACGCCGATGACCTAAGCCACGTAATTCAGCAGCCAGAGGAATCGGCCAGGCAATTCTGGACACGGTTCCTAACAAAGAAAAATCAAATAGTCGACTGTCCGGACACAGAGGCCCTAGCAGCCTTCAAGCACAATATCCATGATGAATGGCTGGCCCGGCACCTTGGATAGGAAAAGCCGAAATCGATGGCAGCACTCATGACACTCATGACCCGCTTTTGCGTGGGAGAAGACAGCTGGCTTGCTCGCAGCAATAATATGACCAAGAACCCTGGTAATTCGGATACCAGGGACAGTAGTGGTAGGTCGCGTCGCAACAAGCAGAGGCGCCGCATTAACGGCGACAATGCTGAGGATACGACAGTTAATGCCAGATTCAGAGGCTATAAATCCGGTCAGCGGAAAAAGCCATTCAAAAGAAATCCTAGGGGCCCATCCAGTTTGGACCGAATACTCGACAGCTTGTGCCAAATACATGGCACCCCCGAAAAGCCGGCCAATCACACCAACAGGGATTGTTGGGTGTTCAAGCAGGCAGGCAAGTTAGATGCCGAAAATAAAGACAAGGGGCTGCATAGAGATGATGACGAAGAGCCCCGGCCGCCGAACAACAGTGGACAAAAGGGTTTTCCCCCACAACTGCGGACGGTGAACATGATATACGCAACCCACATCCCCAAGAGGGAGCGGAAGCGCGCGTTAAGGGACGTATACGCGGTAGAGCCAGTCGCCCCAAAGTTCAACCCATGGTCCTCCTGCCCAATCACCTTTGATCGAAGGGATCATCCCACTGGCACCTGTCATGGCGGATTCGCCGCATTGGTTCTAGACCCAATTATTGACGGATTTCATCTCACTAGAGTCCTTATGGACGGCGGCAGCAGCCTGAACCTGCTTTACCAGGATACAGTGCGGAAAATGGGCATAGATCCCTCGAGGATTAAGCCCACCAAAATGACCTTTAAAGGTGTAATACCAGGTGTAGAGGCCAATTGTACAGGCTCAGTCACACTTGAAGTGGTCTTCGGATCTCCGGATAATTTCCGAAGCAAGGAGTTAATCTTCGACATAGTCCCATTCCGCAGTGGCTATCACGCACTGCTCGGGCTAACCGCATTCGCCAAGTTCAATGTGGTACCACATTACGCATACCTTAAGCTCAAGATGCCAGGCCCTCGAGGAGTAATTACGGTCAATGGAAACACCGAATGCTCCCTCCGAACAGAGGAGCACACGGCGGCCCTCGCAGCGGAAGTACAAAGCAGCCTCTCCAGGCAGTTCTCCAGTCCGGCCATTAAATGTCCGAACACCGTCAAGCGCGCCCGGAGTAACCTACAGCAAGACCGCCTGGCACATTCCGAGCAGGCGTAGCAATGCGGCCCAAACCCCAACCCTCGCAAAAATGTGACACCAGTGCTTCACGTACATAACTACGCTCTAGAAATACCATGGGACTCCATGCTTCGGAAGGCCTGTTCGGCAGTTCAATTGCCGCACAAATGATGCAAGAACCAGGGAAGCAGACAAGCCATGCCGCATTACGGAACTCCCAGGTGGTCTCTATCATGAGCAGTATACCCGTTTTGCATACCATTCCGTAGCCTGCCCCTTGAACGGACATGTTAAATAGTCCAACCTTTTGCTTACTGCATTATTTGTATCGTTCTACTTTGATCGCAGCCCTTTTTAATAAACAATGCATAGCTTTTGTCTATCTTTGCATTACCTTTTTTTTTACAAATATATGTTCCTTAACGACATGTTGCACCCGTACACTTTGGTACGGTCAAAATACGCCAGGGGCTTTAAGTACCCCTCAATATGGTGTGACAACTCCGAAAACTTTAACAAGTGCGGCATCCCGAACTTATAGCATTATATGCATCGGCTCCGAATCATGTCTTGGGTCAATAGTTGGGTTTGCCTGGCTCCTATGTTTTGGTGCCTTACGTTCCACTATATCGGCTAAGGTAGCAATAGGAGAACTACTGCGATTGTGCCCCAGTTGACCTGGGTGGAGCACCTCAGTAGAGAAAGCTAAAACTGACTGTCATGATGAAGCGAGAGCTGGTCGCTGTTCGAGAGGTTTTTTGAGTCCATAAAGACTTATGCCGCTTCGAGCAAGGAGTCGGCTCTGTCCGGCCAAGGCGTGGATAGCGCCCCGAACTCGGTCTTCCGAATACCAGGGGCTTCGCCGAAATTTAAAATTATAGAATTCTATGGCTAAGTGAGAGTGTTCATGCATTATAGTCTGATTGCCTTGTTTGTTGGGCTGAGCGCCTCCCTCGAAGGACCCCAAACATGGGAAAAAGAGCACTCAGGTTTATCCCCGAACACCCCAGCACTAGCGGCACGGGAGCAGAAGCCGACGACTCGCCATCTCTTAGAATTGATAAACAGCCGCACAGAAGGTAATATTTTAAATTCCAACAGCATTGCTTAGCGCATATGAACAAGTTTTCAGCGCACAGGATAAAACGAGCAAGTTTTACTCAAAAATTACATCCCTGGAACATTCATCCGCCATAAGGCAGGCTCCCTTCAGAACGTCCTTATAATAATTCTCCGGCTTGCGATGCTCTTTCCCCGGTGGTGGCCCGTCCTTCACGAGCTTCTCAGTGTCCAGCTTGCCCCAGTGCACCTTAGCACGGGCAAGGGCCCTACGGGCACCTTCAATGCAGATGGAGCGCTTGAAGACTTCGAGCCTTGGACAGGCCCCCACCAGCCGCCGCACCAGCCTGAAATAGCTCCCAGGCAGAGCCTCCCCAGGCCACAACCAAACTATGAGGCCCTTCATGGCCTGTTCGGCCGCCTTGTGGAGCTCGACCAGCTGCTTCAGCTGGTCGTTCAGGGGCACGGGGTGTCCGGCCTCAGCATACTGAGACCAGAACACCTTCTCTGTTGAGCTTCCCTCCTCGGCTCGATAGAACGCGGCGTCATCGGACACGCTACAGGGAAGATCTGCGAATGCTCCTGGAGAGCTCCGGATTCGGGTAAGTAACAAGTAACTCACGTTTATGTGTTTGCTTTGCATAAAGAATGCCTTACCCGCTGCTATCTTTTTCACCGCATCCAACTCCTGGAGGGTCTTTTGGGATTCGGCCTTGGCAGACCTGGCATTTTCAATAGCCATCGCGAGCTCGGACGCTCGCGTCTTTGAGTCAAGCTCCAAACTCTCATGTTTTTTCATGAGAGCCTGGAGCTCTTGCCGCACCTTGCCAACCTGGACCTCATACTTCTCCCGCTCGGTGCGCTCTGTGGCCGCCCTCTTCTCGGCCTCGACCAGCGCTTGCTTAAGGGTTGCCACCTCAGACGTGGCCCCTACAATAGCCACGATAATCCTGTCATTTCTTGCAATTGCACCTTTTTTATATATATTTAAACAAGGTATTTCTTACCTTCCCTGTCCTCGAGCTGCTTCTTGGCCCGCCCGAGCTCTTGCTCGGACTGCTCGAGGTTCTGCTTTAGCGTGTCCACTTCTGCACTCAGTGTGGCGGACGCCAGCAGAGAAGCCTGCATATGCATATTGACTCTTTTTTGTTAGACTCCTGCGAATTTTATTGATCCTCTATTCGGCTTTTCTTCCTGAACGCCAAACAGAGCATTAGGGGCTACTGTCTATGCGGTAATATTATTTACACATTCTTTACTTACCTCAAAGCCTGTTAAAAGGCTAGTACAAGCTTCAGTCAGTCTGCTCTTGGCGAACTGAACCTTCTGGACCACCGCACTCATAATGGTGCGGTGCCCCTCGTCGATGGAGGCGCCTTTGAGCACCTCCAACATATTGTCCGGTGCCTCCGGTTGGACGGGGGTCACCGGCACGGTGGGCTTGCTCCTCTTGGAAGGAGGTCGCCCGCCGGACTCTGGAACCTTTGAAGGTTCCGGAGCTGCGTCTGGCCTAGAGCCGGACTTGGAACCCTGGGGGGTTTTATCCCCTTTACTCCTGGAGTCCGAGAGGTCGCCTTGCGGCGCCTCCAAGACCACCTCGTCCTGGCTGGGAACCTGTCGGGACAACACTTCGACGTCGTCCGTAGGGCGGGGGGAGGTAGCCGTCGGAAGCGAATTCACATCCGACGAGTCCAGTGAACCGCTCGACGGCTCGTCGAGCCGGTCTTTGGGTGGGCCGCATAATCATATTCGGCATAAGGGAAAGTTGTGCAATAAAGGAATACTATGAATTACTCTGGTATCCGGATACTTACGATTTCGCCAGGGGCTTGGCCCTGAGCGGCCACTCCTCTCCGCCATCGTCGGCGTCGGTGGAGTAGTCCGGAGGAAGGGTTTTCTCCTTCGGCCTCCCCACTGAGGGCAGCCTTCCTTTTCTTCTCTCCCCCGCTGGAGGGGGAGAGGTCTCTTCTTCATCCTCCTCGTTTTCGCGGGAGGAATGCGCCTTGGAGCCGTCGGATGATGAACCCGACACCTCCTGGCGCCGGGCACTTTTTCGAGTCCCCGTGGCCTTCTGTGGACTTCTTCTCCGGCATCACATGGGGTGCCGGAACCAGCAGCTTCGCCAAGCGGGCATCGGCTGGGTCTTCGGGCAAAGGAGCCGGACAGTTGATCTGTTCGGACTTTGCCTACCAAGCCTGTCAAAGGTAAGGGAGCTTAGATCCCGCATAGAGTCAAACTATGAACAACTAATACCCTGTAAAAGGTACAAACAACTTACCGCGCTAGCATGACGTTGTGCGCTGAATCCGCGATCCTCGGTAGCGGATGCGGGAGCCTCGGCGCCCTTGAAGAGCAACTTCCAGGAATCTTCGTACGTCGTGTCGAAGAGCCTACTCAGAGTTCAGTGCTGCGCCGGGTTGAACTCCCACAGATTGAAGGCCCATTGTTGACACGGGAGGATCCGGCGAATGAGCATAACCTGGACTACATTGACAAGCTTGAGCTGCTTGTCCACCAGGGTTTGGAGGCATGTTTGCAGTCCAGTCACCTCTCCTTTGCTGCCCCACGACAGGCCCGTGTCTTTCCAAGACGTGAGCCGCGTTGGGGGTCCGGACCGGAACTC
The DNA here is from genome assembly GCF_002162155.2 of Triticum dicoccoides. Classification (NCBI taxonomy): domain Eukaryota; kingdom Viridiplantae; phylum Streptophyta; class Magnoliopsida; order Poales; family Poaceae; genus Triticum; species Triticum dicoccoides. Next base: position 510,459,038 of record NC_041386.1, on the reverse strand, counting down.
GGGGGCTGCGACCCACTCAGGGTCGCGTGGCTCGGTGATGTAGAACCACCCCGATTGCCACCACTTCAGGGTCTCCATAAAGGAGCCCTCGAGCCATAAGACGTTGGGCATCTTGCCCACCATGGCGCCTCCGCACTCCGCCTGGTTGCCGCGCACCACCTTCGGCTTGACATTGAAAGTCTTGAGCCATAGGCCGAAATGGGGGCGGATGCAGAGGAAAGCCTCGCACATGACGATAAACGCCAAGATGTTGAGGATGAAGTTCGGGGCCAGATCATGGAAATCCAGTCCATAGTAGAACATGAGTTCCCGGACGAATGGGTGGATAGGAAACCCCAGTCCGCGGAGGAAGTGGGGAAGGAACACTACCCTCTCATGGGGCCTTGGGGTGGGGAGGAGCTGCCCCTCTTCGGGAAGCCGGTACGCGATGTCGTTAGACAAGTATCCAGCCTTCCTCAGTTTTTTGATGTGTCCCTCCGTGACGGAGGAGACCATCCACTTGCCTCCCGCTCTGGACATGGCTGGAGAAGGTTGAGTTGGGGAGTGCGAACTTGGGCGCTGGAGCTCGAGTGCGCGAAAATGGATAGGCAAAGGAGGAAGAAGGTGTAGGTGAAAAGGTGGATCCTTATCCCCTTATATGGGTGCCGTAATTAATGGCGCAGTTGGGTTACCCACGCCCGTATTGATGAGAATCCCGGAATAAGGGGACACGATCTCTGCTTCGACGAGACATGCCAAGGAAACCGCCTCGCATGACACGCTGAGGTGGGACAATGAAACGATTCGAATAAAGGCTTGGCCGTGGCGATGACACACTACGGAATATGTCAGCAGATTAGATTTGTGTAAATATTATTCTCTCTATGGCAATATGTAGAAACTTATTTTGTAGAGCCGGACACTATCTTTGTGTTCAAAATCTTCTATGAAGTACTTGGAGGAGGAACCCGCCTTGCAATGCCGAAGACAATCTGCGCGTCGGACCCGTCGTCATTGAAGCCTGGTTCAGGGGCTACTGAGGGAGTGCTGGATTAGGGGGTGTCCGGATGGCTAGACTATACCTTCAACCGGACTCCTGGACTATGAAGATACAAGATTGAAGACTTCGTCCCGTGTCCAGAAGGGACTTTCCTTGGCGTGGAAGGCAAGCTTGGCAATACGGATATGTAGATCTCCTACCATTGTAACCGACTTTGTGTAACCCTAACCCTCTTCGGTGTCTATATAAACCGGAGGGTTTTAGTCAGTAGGACAACATACAGAACAACAATCATACCATAGGCTAGCTTCTAGGGTTTAGCCTCCCCGATCTCGTGGTAGATCTACTCTTGTACTACCCATATCATCAATATTAATCAAGCAGGACGTAGGGTTTTACCTCCATCGAGAGGGCCCGAACCTGGGTAAAACTTCGTGTCCCTTGCCTCCTGTTACCATCCGGCCTAGACGCACAGTTCTGGACCCCCTACCCGAGATCCACCGGTTTTGACACCGACATTGACAAAGCCCTTGGTACGCGTCAACTTAGTAGGCCCACAGGTCAGCTTACGAAACGGTGCCCCCCAGATGTCAGGGGGAGGAATCATTTTTGGGCGGGTGAAGCTAGAATATCCGAGATTGAAGAAGAAGCACGGCATCCGTTGATGGACATCCAACGGCCACTGCTACTAGAAGCGTGTGTTGACTATAAGTTGACAAAGCCTTGCATACGCGTCAACTCTTTTTTTGAGGGGACGCGTCAACTTAGTAAAGCCAGAAGTGTGTGGCAGAGAACTTATAGCCCAATTGAGATTTGTAAGAATGTGCAGCCAATTTTTGAATTCTAATGGAATTTACTACAGCCCATTTACAGTTTGTTAAAAGTACAATCCATTTCAACCAACCGTTTAAAACAGAATTCAATAAAATTTCCTACATTTTGATGGGATCCGAAATATTTGTATCCCGAAATTTCTAGTCAAATTAAATACAATTTCAATATAAATTTATATTACGTAAAAATCCAATGAAACATTGCGCTCGCAACAATTAATGAAATTAAAATTTTCAATATCCAAAAATAATATTTTATAAAGTAATTACGTGTTTGGTGCATTTTTTATAGTTACTGCCCAGTTTTTATAATTACATCCCGTTTATTATTTCTTAAAGCCCATTTTCTTGTTAATCCAAATGCATCCCTCCTAGGAAAGATTTGCCGCCCAGCTGGGCGGAGAATAACAACTTGACCTTGCCTGGGTATTCCTAAAAAAAGTATAGCTGGGCTAGCCATTTTCAGCTTGAAAAAAATAAATATCTGGGTTGGATATCTGGCCTGGGCTAGATGGGCCACAACCCGCCCAGTTAATAGCTGCAGCGATGTTTTCATTGTTGTTCAGAGGAGAAAACTTAATATCTGGGCTAAACATCGCTCAAGAAAAACTCTGCAGTGCTCACACCTCAAAAACACAAATACTACTCGAGCTACTTGGTCCCAGCTGTCGGCCGCTTCTTATGCAATTCTCTCGTTTATCGACTACATAGGTTGACAATGGTGTGGGACCCTGATGTCAGGAAACCAGGAGGAAGCAAAAAATATATTGTTTTATATACTAATAAGGAGGCACTTACGTACGTGCGGCTATGGCCCTGGTGGGTCCCCACTGTCATCCTCTCCAAGTAAAGTCATATCCTCATCCTCATGTCCATTGACCATGTTGACAACGCGAGACGGCGACGCCACGGCGAGCGCAACAACTCGAAGGACGACGGAGAGGGCCTCACAGGCCCTACGGATGGTCTGATACAGCGCCTGCTGCTCATTCGGGAAGCCAGGATCATAGGGCCACATGTCCGCGACGGCATTGTTGTTCGCTTGTTCACCGGTGCTCGTTGAGGAGACGGAGGTTGCAGCACAAGTCCTCCTGCGCTGGTAGCTCTTCCGCCATTAGGGCATCAAAGTGCGGCCGCACCTGCTCTATGGTGAACACGGCATGAACCGGCTTGGACAGTCCATCGTCTGATTGTCGTCGCTCAGCTCGGCGAGGTAGCTGGCGAGCCAGCATGTTCGGCTGCTGGACCGACCCGCTGCCAAGCACGAGTCTGACTGCCCTAGCCCACCCAGACCGCCTCCCTCGCCCGCGCGCGCTTTCTGCCCGAAACAGTCAGCACCGCTCGCCCCGCTTCCCAGTGCATGCGATTGCTCCGCCTTCAAACGACACAAGTGTCATCCGTCCGTCCTTCTGCCTCCCACATTAATGATATGCGGTTGCCGAGGCGGCTACTCCGGCGCCACACGCCCGTCCCTCCGCCGCCCACCATTGCTATATAAATAGCTGCGCCGGCCATAGCCGCAGTCATCCGCATCCGTTCCTATTCTCCTGTCCACACCACTATTGCCCACCATTGCTTCCTTGCGCTCCAGCGCTCTTCAGGACGGGCGGACGATGGACCACAAGGAGATGGCAGCCATTGCTGCCAACTGGCTAGCCGGCAGGCAGCCGGAGGACGATGACATCCCAATGGAGAACATGGTAGTCGATGATCCGGCGCCAACCCCCTCCTCAGCGCCATCCTCGCCGATGCATTGCACCATGACCATCGGCGAGGCCCGTGCCCAACATATGGACATGGTGAGGCAGAAGCGTGAGGAGCAGGTCCGGGAGGCGCAGGCCGATGTCGCCTACAACAACCATCTCCACCAGGAGCACCTGCAGGCGGAGGAGCAGATCGCCACGGAGCAGGCAGAGCAGGAGGCGCTGCTCGACTCGTACCGCTCCGCCCGTGAGGGTCGCCTCGAGCGATGGCGATACCGCATGCGGGTGGCGGAGGCTGCGGCCGCCTACAAAGATGGCGATGAAGCGGGCGATGCGCTATTTGGCGAGACCGAGGACGAGGCAGAGGACAATGCCGGCTTCGACGAGTCCCCGCTCTACTGGCGTCGATGAGGCCCCCCAGCGCCAACAACGAGGCAGAGGACACTGTCGGCTCCGCTGAGGCCCCACCCTGCCGGCAATGAGGGGGAGGATTTCCCCCGCTCCACTGAGGCGCCGCCCGCTGGCAACGAGACAGAGGACATCGTCGGCTCCACCGAGGCCCCGCCCCACTGCCAGCTAGGCCGCGCCACACAGAAAACGAGGAGGAGTAGAACACGGTAGGTCGCCACCGCTCGGATCCAAGTAAGGCCACCGCTGCTACCCTCGGTTGAAGCCAAGCTAGGCAGGTTGACCACTGACGGCCGGTTAGCTTCTTGGGGGTGACATGGAGTCGGAGAGCTATGCTGGAGAAGGACGCTGCTTCTACTTAACTGCTGGTGCAGTTGGCTGACTGACACGTGGGCCCAACAGGCATCTGGGCCACATGTCAGTTACGTACCTGCACCTGCAGTTAAGTCACTGAAGCTTCTGTTCGGCTCAGCAGGGCACAGGTGGGTAGCTTCGGTTAATTAATTATACCTCCAGCGCACCCCTTTTTAGTTGAAGAATGTATGAAATGTAATGAAATCCGGCATGTTTATATGAAATTCGACAGAGTATGAATGAATTTATTTCGATTAGTTCGAATTCTTGGATCACTGGCATTGGATGAACATGCAAAACAATACGTACTAGCATTATTCCTAGGGTGATCACCTCGTTTCAGCAGTTTCACATGTACTCCCTCTGGTCCTTTCTCGTCTGCATACAAGTTTTGTCTACAGTCAAAGTATCTCTACTTTGACCAGTCTTATAGAAACAAGTATGCACTTTCACAATGTGCGAAGTAAAAAGGAACAGAAGGAGTGCAAAGAGTTTGAGCAGCTTTTTAGCGTTCATGTACATTGCAATCAAACACACAGGCCTAGAAATTCATAGAGAACATTCAAAACAATCGATGATTATGCATCTCAGCGATTCACATGTCAGAGCCAATGTTTACTTCACAACTAAAGAATAAAGAAAAAATGGATCGACGCTGCTGACAGCAAAGGGCGTCCCATTCGAAAATATCAAACGCATGTCTTCTTGCTAAAATCAATGAGCAAAATTTGACAAGGTTTTCCCATTCCAAAATATCAAATGCCTATGATTGTGGAATGGGCAGGGTTTGCCATCAGTTCGGACATTGACATGGCACCTCGTGCTAAATAAACCAACTGTTCTTTTTGTGCAGTTCCACCAAAATCAACCAAATTCGCGTGTAGCTTGTATGATTTCGCCCTTATATGTCGCAACACCTTGAACTTATCAGCACCTCCTTTCTTGTGGTGGAAATAAATGATTCGATGTATTCATGAACATTTTGTGCAGTTCCTGTTGAAGTCAAGTTGAGCACCCTGTTTGCACAAATACAAAAAAAGTGATTAGTATAAAGCAAACTGTACTATGAATTGACAGTTTAAACAGGCACCGACATGGTCCATGTAGAGCACACTTTTCAAAAAATGGAACTCACCGGAAAGAATCCTAGAACAACATTGTACTCACGCATCACAGCAATAAAATGGAGATTTGATAGTCCTTATAAGCTGAAGTTAGTTTGGTCTTGTGGGGGGGTAATGTGACGATCCTTCAACTGCTCCGTCTGATGAGAAGATAGACATGGCTTCTTCATCCTGACATAATCAAAACTAGTCACTTCACATACTCCATATTCTTCTTCAGAGGAGGATGATCCTGTTGTGCAAAGACAAGAGGATAACTAAATGCTAGCATCCATGTTTGCTTGAAAAAAAGGAAAGGAAATATTTAAAACAACACAGATGAAGCACTTCTCAAGGACAATACCACTTTTTGATGACAGTGTCTAAACAGTAGCACAACACCAATAGAGATGACAAAGCTCAATCATATGGATGAAATCAATGGGCGAGTACCAACCTTTGTCAGGAGGCTTATTGTGTAGAGCATATAGATGAAGCACTTCTCTGGAACCATTTGTTGCTATCTACTGTGGTGGCCATGCTTACTATATACTCCTCGATTAGCTTAATGTTTCCAACATCTTCTTGTGCAGTTCCACTAAAATATATGGTATCTTTAAAGAAGATCCCTGTTTGCACAAGTAGAGATAATTACGTATTACATTAAGAGTGGCATCAAATCAGTGGAAAAACAATTGATCGTTCCAGCCATAGCAATAAATTAAGATGCAAAACTATATCATTACTTGTGTCATCACAGTTCCAGTGCTTCATTACAGCACCAGGAGTTGATTTTTGTTTTTCTTCCGCTTGTTCTTCCCCTTCATCACTTGGTTCAATAACACACAAGCTTCACCTTCAATGTAAGATTTAGCATGTCAATTAGGTTGCACAAGTATAGCACTAAAAAATGACATTAATTTTCTGATGAAAGTGGCAAAATACAGGCCAACAGTTGTGAAATATCCTTATCTTACCTCAATGGGATATTGCGGTGCACATAAGGATTGGAAGTCTTGTCTCCATTTGTGCAGTTCACTAAATCAAGCAACATTATCGTACAAGTAGCAAAACATATGAAAGCACACTGCAGAATCATGTGAAAGAAGGCTAGTACTGACCTCTGATGACGCAGAATTCAAACAACTCACAAGAAGAAGATCTGAACCAAATTTGCCAACACAGATAGGAAGTAAGATCTCCTCTTGTGTAGTTCCACGAAAATCAAGCAATAAACCAACATTGTCGGTGTGACATTTTGGTTGAACTGCACAAAACACTCTTAAAACAAAAGTGTTTTGTGCAGTGCAACAAAAGGTCACAATGGCAACGTGGTGAAGTAGATAACCATGTTTACACAGAGGTGCAAAGGAAACAACTAGTGGTCAATAACGGTGGATGACACAGAAGCCAACAAAAAGAAGCATCTACCTTACCTAAATGGGAAAGAAAGCAAGACAACAGCATTTCTCAAACGGTGGCATTGATTAATATTAACAGAGAGATTATATTAACAATAAAATTCGTTAAACATGTAATTTACTTTGAACTATGGCATTGCATCAATTTTCTAGCGGCATTATTAGAGGGTGCTTGTTTACTGGGGCATTTTGGTGGAGGGACTAAAAAACTCCGTGTTAGTCCCATCTAAACCAAACAGGAGGGACTTTTAGGGACTAAAAGTGAGAATTTGGGAATAAAGAAAGAAGACCTCGAGGGAGAGTCTTTTTGGGACTTTTTCCAACAGTTGCCCCTACCACGCATCACACCTTGTCTCTATTAGTTCATTACTAGGGGTAACATGGTCTTTTAGCATGTCATTTAATAAACTCTAGTCCATGTTTAGTCCCTGGAACCAAGCAGGTAGGGACTAGGCAGTTTTTAACCAAACAGGGCCTTAGATTAACAACAGCTAAAGAGTTGCATGGGACAGTGGACGCACCAGCACCATGTGCATCTACCGATGTACTAGGGTGATGCATAGTCTGTTGGAACAAAGAAAAAACAACCAAGGAGCATATTTGTGTTGGTCCATCTTTAGACACCTTTCCCTATGTGAGCACAGCAAATCTAGTCCTGCTCAAACTCTACAGCCTTGTCCCCCAAAACAAAAGTTCAGTTCATTACAGATGTGCGTACTACGTTTGTCATTGTTTTCCCTTCTCGACCAACATAGGTGCTGGATAGCCAGTCTATACTAGTACTTTCCCCACTTCCTTTCCTCTGTGAACCATGTCCTAGATTATGCTATACAACTTTCCCCCATTCCTGTCCTCTTTGAACCATGTCTTAGATTCATGCGATACAACTTTCCCCACAACTTTCCCCCTTCCTTTCCTTTTTGAACCACGTCCTAGATTCATGCTATACAACTTTTCCCACTACTTTCCCTCATTCCTTTCCTCTTTGAACCACGTCCTAGATTCATGGTATACAACTTTCCCCACTACTTTCCTGTTTGATCCAACACCTAGATTCGAGTGCAGAAGCGGAAAAAGCCCACATGCAGCTAGAGCAATGCATGTGGAATAAGTAAATTATACCTTAAGGTTCTTTGGGTGTGGTTCGGTGGGCGACCGAAGGCTGTTCGACCCACACTATGTACGACGGTGAAGAAGAAGGGGTCGGAGGCCCTCCCGCGCCGCCGCTGGGTGAAAGTGAATAGTTGCGTCGGTAGTGGATTCCCTCCTCCCTCGCCGAAGGCAACAACATTAAGCCTCCTTCCCTTCCTGGCGGACGGATCCTGCCGGCTCTTTGACCAGCAATGAGGGGAGAGAGAGAGGCCAACGAAGTCTTGTTTAGATCTGGAGAGGGTGAGAGAGTGTGAAGAGAGAAACTACATGCGCTGAGGCTCCAGCGTGTATATATATACTGGAGAGAGTGTGAAGAGTGCAAACCCTAGAAAACAAGCGCCGAGGCTGTAGCTTATACGTGATGAGGTAATTATACGGTCACTACGAGATCGTATAGCTTCGTATCCATCCATTTTGACCAGTCAAAGAATCCTCGTGGCATGAATTATGCTCAAGTGTAGTTATCGAACCCGAGACCTCAAGTTTGATGAGCGAACAGGCTAACCAGCTACACAACCCTCCCGTTATGTTCAACGAGAGGAAAATAACCTTTTATACATTCCTGCATTCGTGTGACAAGAATGCCGTGTTTTTTTTGTGTGTGGGAGTCATTGGGATTTAAATCATAATCGTGTCATGTGGCTTTGGTGGTAAGACTATCCACAGTGGTCCAGAAATAATGCATCCTTAGTCACCTTACCTCTCTCCACGTAGTATGTTGCGTCCCACCAGTCAGAGGGTGAAACAAACAAATTAATAAGAAAAATTAAAAGCGCCAGCGGTGTATCTTACCTCACACATCTCGCTACTACTCGGGAACACTGTCCAATTGATGCCTCTGTTCACTCATGTACTATTTTAAGTGAATACTTATTATAACATGCACACAATTTTGGGCACTTGTATTCGACCTAAGTCAGTGTGCCACCATATCTCGTACGACTCCCTCCATCTAGGTGTAATAAATCACGTTAGAAGGTGCAGCGGGACCAAGGTGCAAGCAGATTGGAGGAGAAGGAGAAACTTGATCGGTCATTCCTCCAGTCAAAGCCCTGATTTCTGTCTCTAAATACAACAATTAATCCCGTTTTAGCTACCATGCAGGGACACGTATTAACTCGCATGCAAACCGACTTTGATTTCTTGACTGATCAACGCATAGTTGCGCTCCATGCATTGGGTTTCCGAGGTAGATAACAAGGCGGAGTAAGGAGAGTTTTGTTACATTGCTTAGGCTGGTCATAGTGGTGAGTAACTTGGACTACTACAACATGCATATGTTACTAGTCTATGTTACTATTACGTGAAGTTTGCCGTCGGAAGCGAGCTGATCTGGCTCTCCTAAGCTAGCAAGGTTTTTCTAGCCCACCCAAGCTAGCTGGCCCACAAAAGCTAACATATTTTAATAGTTACAAATGCCTAACCTTGCCTGGCTATGCTATAAGCTGTTATTGCTAAGGATCCAAATGCTCCCTTAGTAACAACGCTCACTAGCAACGAGTCTAGGAGGGGATTGAGATGCGAAGTTAATGGACGACGCCTCAACATTTTGGGAATATCTGATTTCCGTAGGATGACTTAACACCTAGAGGGAAGGAGTACTACTCCTCAGTCCAGGTTTGATGGAATATTTGTCACCTCTTCTCTTCTTGTATGTACTCCATTTGTATCTCACTTCATGTGGCTTCGCACTCGCACGACTTTCCTACTCTATGAACATGTGTGTGCGTGTGTGTTTAACAGCATGTGTGTGTTAGAAAGAGCGACAGATCGACCTACTCCTACAGAGAGATGGTGTGTAGTGTATGATTTTAGCCGCCAAAGTCGATGCATCCTCTCGTTTCCAGGCGTCTGGTAGGGACAGGCGGACAACTGCCACGCCCGCTCCTGACCAGCCTGGCCCACCCAAAGCCCCTCCATCGCCCGCACGCGCTTCCCGCCCGAAACGGTTAGTGCCACATTCATGCCCGGGCAGAGCGGACGCGACCTCTCACTGGCGCCTGCGTTGAAGGGAGAAGCGGATTCAAGAGTGATGGTTGCTTCATCCGTCCAACTTACTGCTTGGTCTATGTGATTTGATGGCTCATTGATCATTATTACTGAGGTGGTAGGACTGCTGGATGTCCCACGCTTTCGGCGAAAGGAGGTACTACTAGATTACAATTTTCTCCATTCTTACGGTGGAGGAGTGCAAGAGCAGTGAAAACACGCAGGCTCAGTGATTACATGGCCCACCTCACACTATCACCATATTTTCTGGACACCGTGCGACACCTAACTCTTTACATAGTACTCCCTCCATTCCTAAATATAAGTCTTTGTGGAGATTCCACTAGGTGGACTACATACAGAACAAAATGAATGAATCTACACCTAAAATGCATATATAAATACATCCATATGTGGTTCATGGTGAAATCTCTACAAAGACTTATATTTAGGAACGGAGGAAGTACTTGTATAGTATGTACTGTAATTTATCAGCAAGATAGTACAATGTGGTATGTGCGATTCAATATTACTGGGACTAGTTGATGAGACATAAACTCATCACAAATACAGTACGTAGAAGCCAGTAGAGGTATGTGTGGGGCAAAGAAGTAGAGTGATGTGGGCAGCTGGAGTAATGGTGCAAGCCGGCTGTAAAGGGTGTTGTACCTGGGGGGTGTCGGGTCGTAGCTCAACCTACAGCAGGGCGGCGGGAGGAGGCAACTACCCACGTCACGGCAGTGAGCAATGGATGAAGGCAACCTCACCGGCTTTCTGAGAGAGAATGGCGGGGACCCCTGATCAGGACGCGCCGACAGTGGATTTTCGTCGTCGGCGATGGTGACCGCATCTACACTAAGCATCCACCCCTTCCCCCGGAAGACGTGATCCGCCCGGATGTTAGAGATGTGGCCACAGTGGTTTTGTGCGAGAGAGTGTGAAAACTGAAGAGAGCAACCCCACCAAGCAACCGTGTAGGCTCGTCCTGCCTATGTATATACTGGAGCGGTTTCTTTTTCTCTCCATATGAACCTATTTATATTCGTATGTGCCACTGAAGAAAAAAACTTTATTTATAAATGACGCGACACCTACTACTCGTTCTCCTATAAACCTTGCGCTTGGCATCTCCAAACTATTAACCTTGCGATTGGCTCTTCGCCTCTTCGGGTAGTCGAGCAATAATGGTACTGCAGTATATATCGTTCTGGCTATATGAGACCGAATGAATTGCTGCACGTCCACCACGTGGCGAGGGTCGAGGGGCGAGGGAGAGTGCGTACTATTACGTCCATTTCAATATGGACTACATATGGAGCAAAATGAGTGAATCTACACTCTAAAATATGTCTATATACATCAGTGTTTGGAGTATGTACTAGTAGTTCATATTGAAATCTACTAAAGGACATATATTCCAAACAATATGATAATCTCTCTAACCAAGGTAGGGACGAGGAGTAAATGGAGGGAGTACCAGTAAAATTTTCTCCTCGTCCTGTGAGCCACCACGCGCATGGGCGAGGGAGCGGGCGTACTAAGCAAGCTTCTCCCCATTCTGCGAGTTGACGAGACACATCAAAAGTACTCTAGTGTATAGAGCATTTCCTCTAAGGTAGGCCCCACATGGTTTGCCTCTTTTTTAACATAACGCGTCAAGTCGCAATTTGTTTGTTCACCCATGGTAGACGATCCTCCCTCCATCTAGTGGACAACCAGTACACGTGTCAAGTTACCGCGTGGGCTGCCTTTTCGTACAGAAATGAGCTCCACCGTGTACCCGCGCGGGTGTGGTTGGGAAAGAGATGGGAGTACGTGCGACGTGTGTGCACCTCTTCTCTTCGTGCACGTCCCCCACCTACATGGGTGTGTGTGAGAGATACAAATCTAGACAAATGGCTTGTGCGTTTGTGAGTGTTTTTTGTTTGGGGGGAGGTTGATTTCGTGGATGTATTTGTGGGAATATGTGTCGATGACATCTCAAACAAAATTTTGCATGCAATGTGTGTGAAATGGAGGCCTACCCATATCATATATAGAGGGTCGGGCGGTCCACGAGAAGAGAGGGAGGGGTCATAGATATCGATAGAGTCGAAGAGAGGATCAAGTGGGTTGGTGCGAGATCGATGAAGAGAGCCATCAAAATTGTGTGTGTGTGTGTGTGTGTGCAAGTCAAAGATATAGGGCGACTGACCTAGCTACCGGAACGTCAGAGGGCACAGGTTAAGTTTGTGTGTGGCAGGGAGACATGACTAGAGCGCTCGATGTATCAGTGTGTGTGTGTGTGTGTGTGCACGCGCGAGGGGGTGGGGGAGGGGTAGGCAGAGGCCTAAATATAGAGGTAGAATGACTCGTATATGTGTTGAGAAGGAGAGACCCAGCTATGTCTTGAGGGAGATCGGTCGATGTCCATACATAACTGAAGGACGGGAAATAGGATGGGATAGAGAGAGAGGAGAGAGAGAGGGAGGGAGAGGGGTAGAGTGCTGGATGGGTGATGGAGTTGCTTCTTGAAGATGGTGGGAGAGGCCTACTAGACAAATTGAGGGTGGAACTGCAATATTATCAATACGAGTGGGGATGTGTTTCTGTGTGTGCCTGTGCATGATAGATCTGTCGGGACACATCCATGGATGATGAAGGGGAACCATGTGTTTGGTAAGCAAACCTAACTAGATCGGTAGATCAATTGTTGTTTGTCGGAGGAAGGGAGAGACACAACTAATGAGATAGATCGATCGACACGTGGGAAAAAACGAGTTATAAGGACCTAGCTAGCTATATGTATAGCGGGAGATCGGTCGGTGTACGTCCATTTGTTAGAGGCAAATAAGGCCCGGCGAGACGGATAGACAGAGATAATTGAGCTAGGAGGTGGTGCGAGAGGCCCAGCTACTAGCTAGATAGGGGGAGGAGTGTGCGGTTGTGAGATCGATGAAAAGAGGGGCGAGAGTTTACACTTGTGTGGGACTGTATGAGAGACACGAGGCAAGGACACATAAAGGAGGAGATTGAAGGTGCGTGTGTATGTTGTAGGCAGACATCGCTTGAGAGGTTTATCGATCGGTGTGTGTCGGAAAGGAGTTGTGGAGACTGTGGGAGAATGACCTAAAGAAAAAAAAATGAATGTGTGCGATGGATAGAATGCCGAGGGAGGGGGAGGGCGAGGAGGGCGTGTGCATGCACGAGAGAAAATTAGTGGTAGCTACAAAGGTTAGAGGATTGTGTGGTTGTAAGAGACTAACAAAGATCATAATTTGATATGAAAGTGGATTCATATATTTGAACAGGAGATCATAGTGTTTTAAACATATGCATGCATGAATATAGTGGTGATACGCGTGTTGTGGTTTTGCACATGTTATACCATAATGTGATAATGCATGGCGTTTGCAACTCATAGCTAAATGTCGAACAATCTAAACCATACTGTACATCGAACAATCTCACATTTTTATTTGAATTTGTGATAATGTGTGGCGTTTGCAGCTTACAACTAAATATCGAACAATCTAAACAATACTATATATCGAACATTCTCACATTTTATTTGAATTTGTGGTAATGTGTGGTGTTTGCAACTCACATCTAAATACTTGTAGGCGTAGGGGGCGGGGCACCATACATAATGTGATAAACACATTATACATATGAGACATGGTTTAGTTTGTGAAGATGTAGCTAGAGCTTGAAATGTAGTATGATTTGAAATCAACATAGAGTGGATTCAAAAAATCGAGTTCAAGTTCATATAGTACACATAGTTCATATGTAACTCGAGACTAATCATGTGGTGTGCTGTGAAGATAATACACAAACGATGGTTTAACTTGACAATAATGATGATTGTAGATCTTATTAAAACAGAGAAACGAATTCAAATGCTTTGACTTCACAACAATCATTATTGTAGATCTTATTCAAATAGAGAAACAAATTCAAATTTAGTTCATATTGAAGCGGTAATATATACGTTTGGAATGCACTAAAACGTTCATTTGAGTACTAGGTTGCATGCATTATACACGTAGCGAAATATTTTAATTGAACATAACATGAATTCAAAGTTTTAAATGACATTTGTAGTGCGAATTGATTTGGTACAGTACATGTTAGGCTTGTCCGGAAATTTCACCCCGCGCCTTGTCAGCCCGAAATATTTAAGATATATCTTTGTCTCGTTGTGCTTTGACAACTCCCTCCATCTCAACCCGCGCCTTGCTATTCCAAAATTACACGCGCGTGAAAACTCCCACCCCCTGTGAAATCCCGACACGTGAAATGTCCGTGATACCCCTAAACCGAAAGAACCGCCTCAAATCGGTGGGGGTACTTTTGTAACTTACCCCACATTTCAGACAAGCGCGTCCCTAAGCCATGGTTCCCCACTCCCATCCCATCTGCCCACCCATTCGTACTCCGAGGCCGGGAAAACCCGCGAAGCCCCACACCCTCCTTCGTCCTCCACCCAGCCGGAGCCTCTTCCCCGACGATGTCATCCACATCAACACCTCGACGTCCCTCATCCACCGTACCGGATGAGGATCCGTCGTCGATCTGGTCGTCCCGCCGGTTCAGCCACCCCGTCCTCCACCTCCAAGGAGTTGCCCCGATGTTCCCCTCGTATTTCGCGCCACCTCCATTCCCACACCTCGTCTTCACATGCACCACCGGAAGAGCATCATCATCACCGTTTCCTCGCATGAAGCTGCGGCCTAATCGGCGCCACCAAAGAGGTTGTACACTAATCGCCGCATTTTCTTCTTGATTCGATCTCACAGTGCTGCCAGCGCTCGGTCCCGAGCCGACACGGCACGGCTCCATCCACGGCGGCATCACCGACCACTTCCTCCACGGCATCGCTCCCTCGGTGGCGGCGTCCACATCAGTAGGAGCTGATGCTGCTTTAGCTCTCGCTCGCGCTGCTGCTCTGCTCTTGCTCTTGGTCCCCTGCCTGGTCTGCTCTTGCTATTGCTCTTGCTCTTGCTCGCGCTGCTGCTCTTGCTCTTGCTTGCGATGCTGCTCCGATTTAGCTACACTTCAGTCGACTGAATCGACTTTTGGGTCAGTCGATTTTCAGGGGGGTGGGGGTGCTCGCTGGAGTTAAGGAAGAACTAGCCGCAGCGGGGAGGGGGGCTCACCGGAGAGGTACCCCACTATCTATCTTAGGGTTCACGGTGGGGGCGGTGGTTGCCGACGGTGGTGGGGCGGGATCGCCGGAGAAAACTCTCGGCACGGGGGGCCTACAGGGATGGCCGGGGCGGTGGCGGACCGGCGGTGGGGAGTGTTTTCGGGGTGGGCGGGGCAGCGCACCACCGGCCGCGGGCGGCGGGGGCGGCTGTTTGGCCGGTGGTGGCTGGCGGCTCAGGGGGGTGGAGGTTGAAGATGAACTGCAGGCCCTTGATTTTGTATCCAACGGGTGCAAAATTGACTGACCAGAGATGAAAAAGTCAGTCGACTCACGTGTAGCCTCACCTCTAGTGCGTTTAGTTTCGACAGTAAAATTCAGTTTCGACAGCAAAATTAAGTTTCAACAGTTAAGTTCAGTTTCGACAGTTAAATTCAGTTTCGACAGTTAAGTTCAGAGATGAGCGGCTGATGTATACATCTAGCACTTTGTGGTTATGTATTTTACGTCATCTATTGGACATGCTATTAGAATTCCACTCAGGTTAACATTGTCTCTCTTGTCCTGCTTTAGCCTCGGCGTCGTACAACTCACCGGAGCTTCTCCAACGACGAAACCCTCCATCACAGCGGAGTAGTACCTCGGGCTCCATCTCCAGACGCCTAAGATCTTCTTCCCCTCCTCCGACAGCCAAGTCAGTAGGAGCATCCTCACCGGCCAACCCAATCACACTGAGATCGACATGGCTTCGCCAAAGAGGTTCTACACTTGTTGCATATCTTTTTTACTCTACATGTTATATATATTGTCCACTAAGCACACGGAGTAACAGGAAATACGATCATTTTATCCTACTATATGACAAGCAGTGAGGTACCAGGCAACTTAGCTATCCGTGATGGACTCTCTTGAACGTCATCATTATTTATCTCTGCGCGCTTGAGCTGTGCATTTGTCGATGGCCCTAGGAGTTGAGCTAGTAGGGCAGTGGCCTGGGTCCAAAGTAGTAGAAGTAGCACAAAAACATTTTTTAGTGTAGGCCTTTCCTTGCTCAAGCCTGCCTACTGGAATCGCTAGTGCTTGAAAGGAAAAGTGAATGAAAAACATAGGAATTGGAAAGTTTCGTATGGTACTACTTTTCATGAATTTGGTGCAAAGGAATGGAGCAAAGGAAAACTGTAGGATTTGTTCCTTTAGTGTCTCCTTGAAAGAAAAACCGTAGGAATTTTAATTTCCACTTGTCCTCCTTTTCGAATTCCTATTCATGAAGCACAAGACTAAGAGATAGTAGCATAATAGCATTATAACCGTACATTTTCTTGTGGTTTGACTTAATCTCACCATGCTTCTTTGCATCCTGTGATCTTCTAGTTCTTGTGAACCAAACACCCAGATTGGCAGAAATCCTCTGTTTTAAAATTCTCTGTTTTGCACGTGCCTTCCTATCCTATTCCTGTTTATTTCCTATCCCTGCATTGTTAGAATCCTCAAATTCAAACAAGCCCTTACACAATTACTTCTATTACAGATATGTGTCAAACAAAACCTTGTGTGGTTTGTCCTGCTCCTGCGGTGTTGTGTTCCACCCCACCTCAGCTGCTCCAACAACGGAAGGGTTCACCACAGCAGGGATCGCTCTCCAGACTGTCTTTCGCCACCTAAGATCTTCTTCCCCGCCGCCGGCAGCCACGACAACTGTATTACCATCATCAACTAAGCAGATAACCTTGAGGACTACACGGGTCCGCAAGAGAGGTCACACTCTTCCGTGTCTGCTTATGTTATGAATCGCTTAATATGATGACATGCTACTTTATCGTCGTGTTCACCTATTAGACTCTGAGTCAGGTCCAAACTTATGCTGAAACTTGAGTTTTTAAATGGTTGTGGGGTACATATTGGGGCAGCAATCAGTACTATCTGTCTACTATCTGGTTAATCTCGGGTGTCTACTATGAGTTTCATGTTGGCTGCAATCAAACATTAAGGGAGCCATTATCTGTATTTTTAACTAAAGCTATTATCTGCCTGTTATCATTGGTTTTGGGTCTATCCACGGTTTGCTACCATCACTCTGGATTTGTGCATGCACTCCTTACATAATCTCACTATGTTTTATTCCTATGCATGTCAGTTATTTTACACAATGGAACTGAACATGTAGGGCAAAAGAGACGAGCCTTGCGTGGCAATAAAATTTCATGCAGACGTCGCTCCATGGTGGGCGCAAAGGCAGCCCCCCTCCACCCATTTTGGACCATAATCAAGAGGAAGATAACTGTTCTTAGGGGGATTCAGAAGCAGAAGACCACTCCTATTTACCCCATGAGGTCTTCGCTCTAACTTGGCATGCTGATGTTGGTTATATCATGCATATGGTGCCTTGCATTGCTTACTTTATACATCAAATATGTCAACTGCTTAGTTTAGACATGCTTTGTGTGAATGCCATCTATTTAGTTTATTCATCGTTTATGTGAATTATGCAATGCCATCTTGTTTAGCCAGGCATCATATATGTGAATTTTGCAATGCCATCCTTCTTAGCCAGTCATCTTATATGTGAATTATATCAGGCCATCCTTTTTTCGTTACGTATTACATTTGTCAACAATGTTAGTACATTCAACTACTCTTCGTGTGCATTAGCCATTTGACACGGTGATGGAAAATTCTAGAGTGAAAACAAGGTCTTCAGAGCAGACTATGCTATCTGACGAAGCGCATATCTCGCTGGTTACGGATAGGTCCTTAGAGGAGGATTCAGAGACAAATGACCAGTCCTATTCCCCCCCGAGGTGTATGCTCTGATTAACTTGGCAGGGTTATGTTGCTCATATCGTGCGTATGGTGTCTTGCATTGCGATGCCATTTGATTAGTTTAGACATGCGTTGTGTGAATGCCACCTGTTTAGTGTCTAATTACCATATATGTGAATTATGCATTGACATCTTGTTGCAAGACATTATATATGTGAATTATGCAATGCTATCTTGTTGCAAAGGCATTATATATGTGAATTATGCAATGCCATGCTATTGAGCCAATCATCATGTATGTGAATTATATCATGCTATCATTTTTTGTATTACGTGTTCCATTTGTCGACAATGTTTGTATATTCAACTACTCTTCCTGTGCATCAGCCATTTGAAGCGATGATGGAAGTATCTGGAGTGAAAACAAGGTATTCAGAGTAGACAATGCTACCTGCTGAAGTAGACATCTTGCTGGATACAGAGAGCTCCTCGGAGGAGGATTCAGAGACTGATGACCAATCCTATTTCCCCCCTGAGGTCTATGCTCAAACTTGGCAGGGTTATATTACCCATGTCATACATGTTGTCTTGCATTGCTTAGTTTTTACATCATATATGGATTGCCATATGCTTACTTGCTTACTATATAAATCATATATTTGAATTATATCATGCCATCATGTTTACATACACAACATCTATCTGAATTATGGCATGGCAACCCATTTAATAAAGACATCATATAGTTATATCATCTCATCCTGTTTAGTGTTTACAGTCATCATATTTTGAATTATGTCATTCTATCCGGGAATTATATCATGCTATCATGTTTCCATAGGCGGCATGTATGTGAGTTATGGAATGCCAACCTATTTAATAAACACATTATATAGTTATATCATGTCATCCTGTTTACATAGTCATCATAGTTTGAACTATGTCTTTCCATCTTTTTTAGTTAGCCATCATAATGTGAAATTGTATCATGCTATCCTGTTTAGTTAGCCATCATATATGTGAAATTGTGTCATGCTATCCTGTTTGGTTAGAAAACATAAATGTGAATTATTTCATGCCCTCTTTTATTCCCCACTATCCATTGCACCTGTCTATCATACAATGTATGTACATTCAATTACTTTTCTTGTTTATCAACCATTTGAATTGGAGAGGGTGATGGTAGTATCTAAGGGAGTAACAACACGGTCTTCAGAAAAGATAGTGCTACCAGTTGATGCAGATAGAACCACGGTTGTACTAGCCCAAGAACCAGCCCCACCAAACATAACCCAGACTCTCGCAGATTGTACCCCTACCCAGTTGGACAATGAACCAGCTACACCCCTTCTAACCCCAACCCCAGCAGATAGTAACCCAGTTCCAGTTGACACAGCACCGTATCCACCACAGAGCACCCAAACACGAGCAGTTAGCAAAGGAACTGTAGTGCGCAAAGCACGAGGACCACCACTCTGAATCCCAACTCAACGCTTAAAGGAGAAGAAGAAGGTTATGTAGCTATGGTTCATACTCCTTTGCGCTTGCATCACTGTATTTACTCAGACCAACTATTTTCAAATTTGAAGGATGGAATTGAAAATCCAATGGCACAACAGGTATGTTTTAAACTTGTTTCTTTAACTGGTTTGCTGTTGTAACTTGCTCTATATTGATTTCAGTTTCAATTGAATAAACAATTATGTTCTCATGTCATGCACATTACAAGTGTCTCTATAGTTTCCCACACTTATATTCTGTCTACTCTTCTTTGTCTTGAACAAATATTATTTCAACTGTGTCTCTATCTTGATTTGGCAACAAAAACTAGAATGATATAGACCACAAAGTGACCATGGTACATAGATATATGTTTGTTTCATGTTGTTATCATGTGCACTTTACTACTGAACTGATTTACCAAAATGAGTTTCATATACAACATGGCAAACCTATGATGTGTCTGCTTGTTTCTCTTTTAGAATGTGGACAAAATATTGGAGAACAATACCCCGTTATGCAATGGTGAAGGAAGTAATGCAGATAAGGTTCAAGATAGTGAGACATCCTTGTTGGTCTCCAAGAAAGCTGATAAAAACTACCTTGACGACAGTGAGAGAACCCAGAAGTCTGTCTTGATGTAGTGTTCAAGTTACTGGCCACTACTGCTGGCACAAGCTCTTCGAACTTGCTGCCTGAATCAGTTCGTCTTCTTCAGTCTCAGCTTCAAGTTGAAAGACATAGATCAGATGTGTTGCGACAGGAAGCTGAAGGACTGAGGAAGTCCTTGTAGAATTCAGATGCATACTTTCTGGTGCAACAGCAAGCACTGGAGGATTTAAGCGCCAAACAAGAGAAAGTTAATAAGCTTTCTAAGCATCTTGCCAGCATTATGGGTACCGAGGATATTGTTTCTTGAGATCTTCTGAAGTGGTTTCAGTTCTGGACTTGTTTTGCTGCGGCGTTTATTTGCACTGGTCGCCAACTTTGACAACCAGTGTATATGATATGCTGCTTTGTTCCCTATATTTGCACTGGTGGCGAACTTTGATGCCCAGTGGATGTAATATGTGTAATAGCCGTGATAGCCTAGCGTAAGTTGCTTGCTTATTTGTTTCCTTGTTGTCTTGTTTATTTGTTTGCTTGTAGTCAGTGCTGTTCTTTTTCCCTGGTTTGCTAGTGGCCGCAATAACCTATTTTTTAAAAACTAGGCCACAATAACCATGGGCTACATATTTACTGTAGTGACACTGGGCCTTCTACGGGCCGTAGAAACAATGGGCCTTCTACGGGGCGTAGAAACAATGGGCCTTCTACGGGTCGTATCGTCAATGGGCCTTCTACGGGCTGTATCATCAATGGGCCTTATACGGGTCGTATGATCGATTTCCCAAACATGGGCCAATAACATACCGCTTTATGGCCGTAAACGGGCTAGAGTTGGAATCGTCCGTTCATGGGCTGACCATAATGGGCCGTCGTTAATCGGTCGTATTTGATGACACAATGAAAATGGCCCAACGTATTAACGGGCCACAAACGGGCCGACTGTAAGCACATGCTGAATTTGGCCCACAAGCAAAAAATGACAGTAACGGGCCATAAGTAACCGAATGCTGGAAATGAGCCCAAGAATAAATGGGCCCTGAGAAGGCCGAAAGATAACATGGGCTACAAACGGCCCAACAGAATAATGGGCCGTTAATGGGTATAAAGTGATACACTGTTCATTACGGGCCAGTTTTACCACGGGTAGAGGGTTACTAAGGGCCTCAAATGGGCCAAAAGACGTCATGGGACATACATGGGCCAGAAGTTAAAATGGGCTGGAATTATATTAGATGGCCCAGATGATGCTACTAGGCCTAATTTGGATAGGCCGTAAACGGGCCCTAGGTTAGCGGGCTGTAAATGGGCTATATGCGAACAGGTCGTTAATAGGCTTGCCGTGGGCCGGCCCGCCACCTTTTGACCAAGTTAAACGGGCCGGCCTTTTCATAGGAATGGGCCTCTGTTGGGCCATGCCATGTGTCGACGTATCATAGGCGCTTTGGGTCCAATGAGTGGATGACATCTGTCCCAACGATGAGCCGACACATGTTTCCTCCAGCCAATGATGGTTTTACACGTGGAAAATCCCCATTGGTCGGGGCTCTTAACGGGTTATCGGATCCAAAACTGGACCCGATAGCTTAACAGTATTCCATTACGGTGGATACCACGTGTCGGTCATCCTTGACAAAAGCACTTCTGTGACGCATGATTTATCGTGATGGAAGTGGACACTTCCGTGATGATAATTTTGGTAATGTCATGGAACACTTCTACGACAGCACAGGTATGACTATCTTGATTCTGTCATAAATTTGTCATGGATGTACATGCATGACAAAAAATGTGACCTACTGTGACAAACACGTATCATCATGGAAGTGTATTTTTTTGTAGTGTACTTGCCTGCACATAAGTCAAACAAGGAAGGAGTAGGCAAAGTAATAGTCTCAGGGTGATTTTTATCAAATATCAGCTTGTACTTAAGCATCTTTTCCTTATTCTTAATGATAAAATCATGTGCTACCATACTCTTATAGTCTAGAAAAAATAGGAGGCAGCAACTTTTCTTCTTTCTCATAATGCATGATAGGTATGTTAAAGTGTGCAGCGAGGCGCGAGGTGAAGATGCCTCCAAGGACGGGGCCCTTGGTACGGTTAAGATTTAACCACTTTGCAACAATAGCGCCCATAAAAAATGTGTCATCACGGGACAAGGCATGGCACGAAATAACAATATCAGGGGCACTAAGGTTGCCACAGTTTCCGCAACCAATTAAGCATCTACTAGCAAATATTGCAAAGTAACGCAAAACAGGAAAATGTATGCTAGTAATTCTTAAATCGGAAACCTTCCTCGTTTCCCCTATAGCAATTGTATCAACAAACCCTTCCACGTCGTCATGATGTGGTTCCTCTACACTGCCCTCAAAAGGGATCAAACAAACCCGACAAAAATCACGAAGTGACATCTCCTTATGCTCATCATATAAATAAAATTCCGCAGTAGGTGGTGAGCTCCTAGCATGGAAATGAAAGTTTTGCAAAAATATATTGGTGAGTAAGAGATATTGTTCGCGTTGGTCATGGAGGAAGGCGGTGAGGCCTGCATTCTCAGCCAATTCATAGAAATCATCATAAATCCCGACTTCTCTCAAGAAATCATCACAAGGACATTCACATGGCCGAACCTCCGCGGTACGAGGGAGATTATACTTGGGCTTCTTGTTCTCTTCACTTTGTTTATCCTTCGAGCTTCGGCTCGATGAGCCCCTCAAAAATCTCTTCATCTTTTTCAAAGAACAATCCCCCAAAGTAGTTTTGTGAATGGAGCTTTGAGCAAGGAGATCGAAAATGGCAGCAAGATGAGCTAGAACTCGTGCTTGAGCTGGATGATGATTTTTTTGGGAGGAAGGAGTGTGTGGTAGCTGGAATAAGTGGAGGGGAGCCACCATGGGCCCACGAGGCAGGGGCGCGCCCTGGACCCTCGTGGCTAGATGCTTGATCCCCCTGCTGTGTTCTCAGTACCAGATATTCTCAAATATTCTAGAAAAAATCATATTTAAATTTCAGCGCATTTGGAGAACTTTTATTTTCGGGGTATTTTTATTGCATGGATAATTCAGAAAGCAGATCGAAAATACTACTTTTGCTTTATTTAATATAAATAACAGAAAGTAAAAAGAGGGTACAGAGAGTTGTGTTTTCGAAATTCATCCATCTCATGCTCATCAAAAGGAATCCACTAACAAGGTTGATCAGGTCTTGTTAACAAACTCATTTCGAATAACATGAAACTGGAGAATTTTTGAATAACACTAGGTTACCTCAACGGGGATATGCACATCCCCAACAATAATAATATCATATTTCTTCTTTACAGTAGGAAGAGGAAATTTGAAACCTCCAATAGTGATTGTTGAAATTTTTCCAATAGAATTAATATTGTGGACTTGAGGTTGTTTCCTCGAAAAGTGTACCGTATGCTCATTACCATTAACATGAAAAGTCACATTGCCTTTGTGCAATCAATAACAGCCCCTACAGTATTTAAAAAGGGTCTTCCAAGAATAATAGACACACTATCGTCCTCGGGAATATCAAGAATAACAAAGTCCGTTAAAATAGTAACGTTTGCAACCACAACAGGCACATCCTCACAAATACCAACAGGTATAGCAGTTGATTTGTCAGCCATTTGCAAAGATATTTCAATAGGTGTCAACTTATTCAAATCAAGTCTACGATATAAAGAGAGAGGCATAACACTAACACCGGCTCCAAGATCACATAAAGTTGTTTTAACATAGTTTCTTTTAATGGAGCATGGTATAGTTGGTACTCCTGGATCTCCAAGTTTCTTTGGTATTCCACCCTTAAAAGTATAATTAGCAAGGATGGTGGAAATTTTAGCTTCCGGTATCTTTCTTTTATTAGTAACAATTTCCTTCATATATTTAGCATAAGGATTCATTTTAAGCATATCGGTCAAACGCATACACAAAAAGATAGGTCTAATCATTTCAACAAAGCGCTCAAAATCCTCATCATCCTTTTTATTGGATGGTTTAGGAGGAAAGGGCATGGGTTTTTGAACCCATTGTTCTCTTTCTTTACCGTGCTTCCTAGCAACAAAGTCTCTCTTATCATAATGTTCATTCTTTGATTGTGGGTTATCAAGCTCAACAGCATGTTCAATCTCTACATCATTATCATTACTAGGTTGAGCATCAAAATGAACATCATCATTAACATTATCACTAGGTTCATGTTCATTATTAGATTGTATTTCTGCATCTGATATAGAAATATCATTGGGATTCTCATGTGTGTCTACAACAGGTTCACTAGAAGCATGCAAAGTCCTATCATTTTTCTTTTTCTTCGTTTTAGAAGGACTAGGTGCATCAACATTAGTTCTCTGAGAATCTTGCTCAATTCTCTTAGGATGGCCCTCGGGATACAAAGATTCCTGAGTCACTTTACCTCCTCTAGTTGCAACTCTGACAACAAAGTCATTATTCTTACTGTTTAATTCATTGAGCAAATCATTCTGAGCTTTAAGTACTTGTTCGACTTGAGTGGTAACCATAGAAGCATGTTTAGAAAAAAGTTTAAGTTCACCTTTAACACTAGTCATATAATCACCCAAGTGTTCAATCATGTAAGCATTATGTTTCAATTGTCTGCCAACATAAGCATTGAAGTTTTCTTGTTTAACAATAAAATTATCAAACTCATCTAAGCACTGGCTAGCAGACTTATTATGAGGAATATCACCTTCATCAAATCTATAGAGATAATTTACCTTTACTACCTGTGTCGGGTTATCAAGACCGTGTGTTTCTTCAATAGGTGATGAATTAAGACCATGTATTTCTTCAACAGAAGGTAAATTCTTAACATTTTCAGCTTTAATACCCCTTTCTTTCATAGATTTCTTTGCCTCTTGCATATCTTCAGGACTGAGAAATAGAATACCCCTTTTCTTCGGAGTTGGCCTAGGAGTTGGTTCAGGAAGTGTCCAATTATTTTCATTAGTCAACATATTATTCAATAGAATTTCAGCTTGATCAACAGTTCTTTCCCTGAAAACACAACTAGCAGAACTATCCAGGTAATCTCTGGAAGCATCAGTTAGTCCATTATAAAAGATATCAAGTATTTCATTTTTCTTGAGAGGATGATCAGGCAAAGCATTAAGTAATTGGAGAAGCCTCCCCCAAGCTTTTGGGAGACTCTCTTCTTCAATTTGCACAAAATTATATATTTCCCTTAAGGCAGCTTGTTTCTTATGAGCGGGGAAATATTTAGGAGAGAAGTAATAAATCATATCCTGGGGACTACACACACAACCAGGATCAAGAGAATTAAACCATATCTTAGCATCACCCTTTAATGAGAACGGAAATAATTGAAGGATATAATAGTAGTGAGTTTTCTCATCATTAGTAAACAGGGTAGCTATATCATTTAATTTAGTAAGATGTGCCACAATAGTTTCAGATTCATAGCCATAGAAAGGATCAGATTCAACCAAAGTAATTACCTCAGGATCGACAGAGAAATCATAATCCTTATCAGTAATAAAGATAGGTGAACTAGCATAAGCAGGATCATATTTCATTCTAGCATTCAGAGATTTTTCTTTCAGCTTAGCTAATAATTTCTTCAGATCACTTCTATCATCGCAAGCAAGAAAGTCTCTAGCAGTTTCTTCATCCATAACATAACCCTTAGGAACAACAGGCAATTCATATCTAGGGGAGAATCTTCATCGTCACTTTCATCAATATTATCAGTTTCAATAATTTCATTCTCTCTAGCCCTAGCAAGTTGTTCATCAAGAAATTCACCAAGTGGCACAATAGTATCAAGCATAGAAGTAGTTTCATCATAAGTATCATGCACAGCAGAAGTGGCATCATCAATAACATGCAACATATGAGAATTAATAGCAGAAGCAGGTTTAGGTATCACAAGCTTACTCAAAACAGAAGGTGAATCAAGTGTAGAGCTAGATGGCAGTTCCTTACCTCCCCTCGTAGTTGAGGGATAAATATTGGTTCTTGGATCTTTCAAGTTCTTCATAGTGATAAACAGATATAAATCCCAAGTGACTCAAAGAATAGAGCTATGCTCCCCAGCAACGGCGCCAGAAAATAGTCTTGATAACCCACAAGTATAGGGGATCGCAACAGTTTTCGAGGGTAGAGTATTCAACCCAAATTTATTGATTTGACACAAGGGGAGCCAAAGAATATTCTCAAGTATTAGCAGCTGAGTTGTCAATTCAACCACACCTGGAAACTTAATATCTGCAGCAAGGTATTTAGTAGCAAAGTAATATGATAGTAGTGGTAACGATAGAAAAAGGTAACGGTAGAAAAAGTAATATTTTTGGGTTTTATAGTGATGGTAACAGTAGCCGTGGAAAAGTAAATAAGCGAAGAACAATATAGGAAAAGCTCGTAGGCAATGGATCGGTGATAGAGAATTATGCCGGATGCGATCGATCATGTAACAGTCATAACCTAGGGTGACACACAACTAGCTCTAGTTCATCAATGTAATGTAGGCATGTATTCCGAATATAGTCATACGTGTTGATGGAAAAGAACTTGCATGACATCTTTTGTCCTACCCTCCCGTGGCAGCGGGGTCCTAATGGAAACTAAGGGATATTTAAGAACTCCTTTTAATAGAGTACCAGACCAAAGCATTAACACATGTGAAAGTGCAACTATCCCTAGCTGGTTTTGGTAATTCCTAACAACATATAGCTCATTGAGCTAATGCTATTTCAAGATTAATATCTCAGGAAAGCTCAATCATTGGCATGGCGTGGATGAGAAAAGTGGACCCCTCAAAATGCTAAGGACAAAGGATTTGCTCAAGCTCAAAACTCAAGACTCTACATTTTCTATTTTAGTGATCCAAGATCACATTGAGTCTATAGGAAAAGCCAATACTATCAAGGAGGGATGAGGTGTTGCTTAATGAGGTTCTTGCTCAAAATGCTTAGTGATATGCTCCAAAACCCTCAACTACTTTCTCACATCCACATATGACCTAAACCAAAAGTCAAACTCGGCCCCACCGATTTTTCCTATCCGGCGCCACCGAGTTTCAAATGTCTTAGCCACTGCGACAAACCCTAGGCAAATCGGTCTCACCGATAGGGATCTCGGTCTCACCGAGATGGGGTTGTAATCTCTCTGTTTCCCTTCGTAACATTTCAGTCTCACCGAGATGAGCGATCGGTCCCACCGAGATTGCAATGTAAACTCTCTGTTTTCCCTTCGTAATGTTTCGGTCTCACCGAGTTTACCTGACCAACTCTCTGGTTAGCTTATTACCAAAATCGGTCTCACCGAGTTTGTGTAATCGGTCTCACCGAGATTACGTTATGCCCTAACCCTAATCATATCGGTCCTATAGAGTTGCATGTCGGTCCCACCGAAAACCCTAACGGTTACTAGCTTTGCTGAATCGATCCGACCGAGTTTAATCATTCGGCCCACCGAGTTTGGAAAGTTATGTGTAACGGTTAGATTTTGTGTGGAGGCTATATATACCCCTCCACCTCCTCTTCATTCGTGGAGAGAGCCATCAGAACAAACCTACACTTCCAACCTATATTTTCTGAGAGAGAACCACCTACACTTGTGTTGAGACCAAGATATTCCATTCGTACCATATGAATCTTGATCTCTAGACTTCCCCAAGGTTCTTTCCACCAAATTCAAATCCTGTGATAGAGAGTTGAGTGTTGGGGAGACTATCATTTGAAGCACAAGAGCAAGGAGTTCATCATCAACACACCATTTGTTACTTCTTGGAGAGTGGTGTCTCCTAGATTGGCTAGGTGTCACTTGGGAGCCTCCGACAAGATTGTGGAGTTGAACTAAGGAGTTTGTAAGGGCAAGGAGATCGCCTACTTCGTGAAGATCTACCGCTAGTGAGGCAAGTCCTTCGTGGGCGATGGCCATGGTGGGATAGACAAGGTTGCTTCTTCGTGGACCCTTCGTGGGTGGACCCCTCTGTGGACTCGCGCAACCGTTACCCTTCGTGGGTTGAAGTCTCCATCAACGTGGATGTACGATAGCACCACCTATCGGAACCACGACAAAAATATCCGTGTCTCCAATTGCGTTTGAATCCTCCAAACCCTTCCCTTTACATTCTTGCAAGTTACATGCTTTACCTTCCGCTGCTAATATACTCTATGCATGCTTGCTTGAATTGTGTTAAGATTGCTTGACTTGTACAAAGTTGCTAGAATCTGCCAAGAACTAAAATTGGGAAAAGGCTAGATTTTTATTTGGTCAAGTAGTCTAATCACCCCCCTCTAGACATACTTTCGATCCTACAAAGTGGTATCAGAGCTTTGGTCTCCATTTGCTTTGTTTTTCATAGCTTTTGGAAGTCATAGCCTTGGTTTCACAACCTAGGAGAGTATGGCGTCTAGAGAGGGAAATTACCACCGTAGAGGTCCTTACTTTGATGGTACTAATTTTGCTAGTTGGAAGCATAAGATAAAGATGCATATTCTTGGACATAACCCCGCCGTTTGGGCTATTGTGTGTGTTGGCTTGCAAGGTGAATTCTTTGATGGGAGAGAACCGAACCGTGAAGCTACCGCGGAAGAGTTGAAGATGCTACAATACAATGCTCAAGCTTGTGATATCCTCTTCAACGGATTGTGCCCCGAAGAATTCAACAAAATCAGCCGTCTTGAGAATGCAAAGGAAATTTGGGATACTTTGATTGATATGCATGAAGGTACCGACTCCGTCAAGGAATCCAAGTTGGATGTGCTTCAAAGTCAACTTGACAAGTTCAAAATGAAGGATGGTGAAGGTGTCGCTGAAATGTACTCTAGGCTTGCTCTTATCACAAATGAGATTGTCAGCTTAGGAAGTGAAGAGATGACCGACAAATTCATCATCAAGAAGATCCTAAGAGCCTTGGATGGAAAATATGATACAGTGTGCACATTGATCCAAATGATGCCAAATTACAAAGATCTCAAGCCAACAGAAGTCATTGGAAGAATTGTTGCTCATGAGATGTCACTCAAGGATAAGGAGGAGCTCCATAACAAGTCAAGTGGGGCTTACAAAGCCTCATGTGAATCTCCCACATATCAAGTGAGAAACAAACCTTCAATGAAGAATTGAGCCTAATGGCAAGTCAAGGGGAGAAGCAAAGAGTAGAAGCAAAGAGAGAAGTTCCAAGTCAAGGTCCTACAATGACAAAAGATCTTCTAGTCGAGAGCGAAACTGCTACAATTGTAGAAGCAAAGAGAGAAGTTCCAAGTCAAGGGGACACAAGCTCAAGATTATCTTCCACCACAAGACCACAAGGAAAAAGGCAAAGACAAGCTTCAAGAGGAAATTGATGCATTTGAAGAAGCTCCTAAGGCCTTGGTCAAGTGGGTTCCCAAGACTACATCAAGTTCCACTTCATCAAGTACAACTACAACTCTGAGGATTCCCATCAAGATGGTGTGGATCGCGAAGAAGAAGAACTAGAGAGTTCTTGAGGGTGACTCCGCCAACATACTTCACTCTTATCATTTTGGCAAGAACAAGTGCAATCAACTTCCACATCTTGCACTAGTTCAAGGAGTCACAAACCCTCTTGTTGGTAAGACAAGGGACAAGGTAACCTAATGCTCTCATAGACATCATCTTGTGTGTGCATCACTCTATGTCTATGGATATACTTGTTTGTTACTTATGGGACTAACCCGTGTAGGTATTGAAAGTGCAACTCACTCCAAAGGACAGCTCCGAATGATCTACATCAACTTAGAGCATCCACATCTTCAACACCTACATGAAGTCATCATCGACAAAATCCAAGGTTAGTTCATCCCTCTTAGGGGGGATCTCACATCTAGGGGGAGCTTTGCTCTAACAATTGAGTTAAAGCAACTCTAATGGTGTGAACACAACAATGCATTATGTAAAAGTGGTAACCCCACTTGTGCTTAAACGATGAGTATGACCTATGATCAAATGTTATCATTTGACTCCTAAGTCAATATACTCATATATAGATGACCTAGTCATCGCCAATTCCTTGATAGATGCTAGAATTGTTTGTCCATGCTTTGCCACATATTTCACTTGTCATTTTATTGTGTGAGCATGTTGGTTGCATAATTTACTCATTCGAGGACATCCACTTGTTGTTTTGATTGATTGGTTCCCTTTATTTTGACCAAGTGGATGGACAAGAATGCCTAAGAACCTTCTCTAGCTATCTATGTTTTCTCGTCTCAAACTCTATTCATGCTGCATCACAATGTTTGATCAAGTCAGATTCGAACCACTCTGCGTGAGGAGCACTCGGAGTCCCCGATTCGTCATAGACTTAAACTTCCAAAACTTCTTTGTGTGTTTTGGTCTGACCGATTCATCCATTTCGGTCATACCGAGATCACTAAGTCGATCTAGGTTTTCAATCTCGGTGCAATCGATTTGAACTTTTTGATCACACCGAGTTTCAGTAACTGCTTGCAGTTATGAATCTTGGTGCCATCGAGTTGTTCCACTCGGTCACACCGACAGGGTCAGGCTATATATATCCATGGGTCAAATTTTGGAAAACTTTCTGAACCTCCTCGCCCGCGCTTAGCCTGCTTTGCCTCCCTGGGTCTCCGGATCATCCTCCTCGTCGCCAGCCACCTCCTATCGCTGGTCTCCGCCGTCGTCAACAGGATCGTCTCCGCCGTTGCCGCCGTAGCAAGTTCATCGCCGAACTAGGGTATGGACTTGAACTTTGTGCTGTTCTAACTCCGATTCCCCAGCACATTGCTTTGCCATGTATCTTTCCAGGATTGAGATCATTCTATCCATCGAAAACACTCTGTAGTTTAGTCGTGAATTGAAAATTTAGGGTTCGGTTTCCGCCGAAAACATCTCGGACCGACCGAGTTGATGAAATCGGTTCCACTGATTTGGCTCAGGCCATTGCACATGTGATTCTCGGTCTGACCAAGAATTGCAAATCGGTGTGACTGAGTTCAGCACTTTGTGAAACCCTAGTAGTCTCGGTGCCACTGAACTGTGACTCGGCTGACCGAGTTCACTAGTTTAGGTTCCAAAAGCTGCTTCGGTATCACCAAGTTTGCAAATAAGTCGATCCGAAATGCTTTCTGTGGAAAACTAAAACTAAGTTTTTAACTCATTATTTTGCAAAAACCTCTGTACTTTGTGATGCTCATCCACTCTACGTCATCTATAATCTATTCACAGGGTCTGCTGTCAGTGTTTGCATCATGTCAGATCAGAGTGCCAGTCAGAACAAGTCTGAGGAATAGGTTCACTTGAGTGAGGGCACTAGTCCCTCTAGCAGCTCAGATGATGGAAGCAGGAGCACACCCAGCAATCTGCCAAAGGCTGCCACAAGGGCCAGCAAGAAAAGAACCTCAGAGTCAGAGGATGAGGACTATGTGGCTGAGGAAGAAGAAACCACCTCAAAGAGGAAAGTCCCAAAAAAGGAATATGGCACAGCTGCTGCCACTAAGCCAGGGATGAAGCAAAAGGTTCCTGCCAAGAGAGCTCCAATGTCTAAAGCCAGAACATCTACTCAAGAGACTTTGGGATCTGCACCCAAAGAGCAAGTTGTGGCAGAAAAGAAAAGGAAGGATAGGGTCAAGAAGACCACTGCCAGAGTGCTTGGGAGATCTTCAATCATGAAAGACTCTAAAGAAGAGGAAGAGGAAGAAGATGTAGCACCAGCACCTAAAGCTCAGAAACTTATGGGAGATGCCATAAGATTAGGGGCTGCTCCATCTAAGCCCAAAGGAACTTCTAAGCCAGCTGTCGGTGTCAAAACCGGCGGATCTCGGGTAGGGGGTCCCGAACTGTGCGTCTAGGCGGATGGTAACAGGAGACAAGGGACACGATGTTTTTACCCAGGTTCGGGCCCTCTCGATGGAGGTAAAACCCTACTCCTGCTTGATTAATATTGATGATATGGGTAGTACAAGAGTAGATCTACCACGAGATCAAGGAGGCTAAACCCTAGAAGCTAGCCTATGGTATGATTGTTCTATGATGAAGTTGTCCTATGGACTAGAACCCTCCGGTTTATATAGACACCAGATAGGGTTAGGGTTACACAGAGTCGGTTACAATGGTAGGAGATCTTGAATATCCGCATTGCCAAGCGTGCCTTCCACGCCAAGGAAAGTCCCATCCAGACACGGGGACGAAGTCTTCAATCTTGTATCTCCATAGTCCTGGAGTCCGGCTGAAGGTATAGTCCGGCTACCCGAACACCCCCTAATCCAGGACTCCCTCAGTAGCCCCTGAACCAGGCTTCAATGATGACGAGTCCGGCGCGCAGATTGTCTTCGGCATTGCAAGGCGGGTTCCTCCTCCAAGTTCTTCAAGAAGATTTTAAACACCAAGGATAGCATCCGGCTCTGCAAAATAAGTTTCCACATATTGCCATAGAGAGAATAATATCAACACAAATCTAATCTCCTGACGTATTCCACAGCATGACATCACACTACAGCCAAGTCCTTTACTCGAATCGTTTTTACTTTTCCACCTCAGCACGTTTTGTGAGGCGGTTTCCTTGGCACGTCTTGTCAAAGCAGAGATCGTGTTCCCCCTTTTACGAGATTCTCATCAGTACGGACGTGGGTAACCCAACTGCGCCATTTATCACGGCGCTTGGGAGGCAAGCGAGTTTTACTAGGATGGTGGGGACGCACAACCGCATCCGCCCATATAAGGGATAAGGATCCACCTTTTTACCTACGCCTTCTTCCTCCTTTGCCTATCCATCTCCTGCGCACTCAAGCTCCAGCGCCCAAGCCCGCACTTCCTACCTCAACCTCCTCCAGCAATGTCCGGAGCGGGAGGCAAGTGGATGGTCTCCTCCATCACGGAGGGCCATGTCAAAAAGCTAAGGAAGGCCGGATACTTGTCCAAGGACATCGCGCACCGGCTTCCCGAGGAAGGGCAGCTTCTCCCCACCCCAAGGCCCCATGAGAGGGTAGTATTCCTTCCCCACTTCCTCCACGGACTGGGTTTCCCTCTCCACCCATTTGTCCGGGGGCTCATGTTCTACTATGGCCTGGATTTCCACGATCTGGCCCCGAACTTCGTCCTCAACATCTTGGCGTTTATCATCGTGTGCGAGGCTTTCCTCCGCATCCGCCCCCATTTCGGCCTCTGGCTCAAGACCTTCAACGTCAAGCCCAAGGTGGTGCGCGGCAGCCAGGCGGAGTGCGGAGGCGCCATGGCGGGCAAGATGGCCAACGTCCTATGGCTCGAGGGCTCCTTCGTGGAGACCCTGAAGGGGTGGCAATCATGGTGGTTTTACATCACCGAGCCGCGCGATCTAAAATGGATCGCAGCCCCCGAGTTCCGATCCGGACCCCCCACGCGGCTTATGTCCTGGAAAGAGACGGGCCTGTCATGGGGCGACAAAAAAGAGGTGACTGGATTGCAGACATGCATCCAGTCCCTGGTGAGCAAGCCGATCAAGCTTGTCAATGTACTCCAGGTTATGCTCGTCCGCCGGATCCTCCCGTGTCAACAACGGGGCTTTAATCTGTGGGAGTTCGACCCGGCGCAGCACCAAACCCTTAACAGGCTCTTCGACACGACGTATGAAGACGTATGGAAGGTGCTAACCAAAGGCGCCGAGGCTCCCACATCCGCTTCCGAGGACCGCGGATACAGCTCGCAGCGTCACGCTAGCGAGGTAAGCTATTTTCACCTTTTACAAGATGTTAAGTTTTTTCATACTTTGACTCTATCCGGGATCTAAACTCCCTCACCTTTGACAGGCTTGGCAGGCGCAGTCCGGATCGATTAATTGTCCGGCTCCCTCGCCCGAAGACCCAGCCCTTGCTCTCCTAGTGAAGCTGCTGGTTCTGGCGCCTTATGTGGTGCCGGAGAAGAAGGCCAAGAAGAAGAAGGCCACGGGGACTCGAAAGAGTGCCCGTAATGTGGTGGTGTCGGACTCGTCATCCGATGAGTCCGAGACTCTCTCCTCCCGTGAGAACGAGGAGGAGGAAGAAGAACACTCTCCCCCTCCAGCGGGGGGAGGAAAGGAAAGGAAGGCCGCCCCAATGGGGGAGGCCGAAGGGTCGAGGAAGAGGAAGACCCCTCCGCCGAACTACTCCCCTGACGCCGAAGAGGACGAAGAGGAGTGGCCAGATAGGGCCAAGCGTCCGGCGAAATCGTAAGTATTCGGATATCAGAGTAACTCATGATGTTCCTTTGTTGCACAGCTTTCCCTAATGTCGAACATAATTATGCAGCCCGCCCCGGGCCGAACTCAACGAGTCGTCGAGCGGCTCCCTGGATTCATCGGACGTGAACTCAGTTCCGCCCGCTGTTTCCCCCCGCACTGCGGACGAGGCCGAAGTGGCGTCGCAACGAGCTCCGGGGCAGGAGGAGGTGGTCCTGGAGGAGCCGCAAGGCGACCTCCCGGACTCAAGGAGTAAAGGGGACAAGACCCCCAGGGCTCCAAGTCCGTCTTTGTGCCAGACACCGCGCCGGAATCTTCAATAGTTCCGGACCACGGTAGGCGAACTCCTTCCAAGAGGAGCAAGCCTTCTGAGCCGGCGGCCTCCGTCCAACCGGAGGTGCCGGACAATCTGCTGGAGGTGCTTGACGGCGCCTCCATCGACGAGGAGCACTGTACTATTATGAGTACGGTGATCCAGAAGGTTCAGTCCGCCAAGAGCGGACTAAGTGAAGCTTGTGCTAGCCTTCTAACAGGCTTCGAGGTAAGTAAAAAATATGTAAGAATATAACCGCATAGACAGTAGCCCCTGATGCTCTGTTTGGCATTCGGAAAGAAAAGCCGAATAGAGGATCTATTAAATTTCGTAGGAGTCTAACAACAAAGAGTCAATATGCGTATGCAGGCTTCGTTGCTAGCCACCGCCGCACTGACTGCGAAGGTGGGTGCCCTGAAACAGGGCCTCGAGCGGACCGAGCAAGAGCTCGGCCTTGCCAAGCGGCAGCTCGAGGAGAAAGAAGGTAAGAAAATACCTTACAGAAAAAGTGCCTATAAAAAGACTTGATTGCAAAAAATAACAGGATTACACTGCTTGTTGTAGGGGCCACGACTGAGGTGGCGAACCTCAAGCAGGCGCTGTCCGAGGCCGAAAAGAAAACGGCCGCAGAGCGCACCGAGCGAGAGAACCTTGGGGCCCAGGTCGGCGAGGCGCAGCAAGAGCTTCAGGCTCTCATGAAAAAACTTGAGAGTTTGCAGCTTGAGTCAAAGACGCAAGCGTCCGAGCTCGCGGCGGCCCTTGAGACTGCCAAGTCTGCCAAGGCCGAAGCCCAAAAGGCCCTCCAAGAGTTGGAGGAGATGAAAAAGATAGCAGCGGGTAAGGCATTCTTTATGCAAAGCAAAAATATAAAAGTAAACTACTTGTTACTTACCTGAATACGGAGCTCTCCAGGGGCATTTGTAGATCTTCCCCGCAGCGTATCCAACGCCGCCGCATTCTACCGAGCTGAAGAGGGCAGCTCGACAGAGAAGGTGTTCTGGTCTCAGTATGCTGAGGCCGGACACCCTGTGCCCTTGAGCGACCATCTGAAACAGCTGGTCGAGCTCCACAAGGCAGCCGAACAGGCCATGAAGGGCTTCATAGTTCGGCTGTGGCCCGGAGAGGCCCTGCCAGGGAGCTACTTCGGGCTGGTGCGGCGGCTGGTGGAGGCCTGCCCAAGGCTCGAGGTCATCAAGCGCTCCGTCTGCATCGAAGGTGCCCGTAGGGCCCTTGCCCGTGCAAAGGTGCACTGGGGTAAGCTGGACGGTGAGAAGCTTGTGAGGGACGGGCCACCGCCGGGGAAGGAGCATCGCAAGCCCGAGAACTACTATAAGGATGTTCTTGCGGGTGCCCTCCTTGTGGTGGATGAATGTACCAAGGATGTAATTTTTGAATGAACTCGCTCGTGTTTATCATGTGCGCTGAAAACTTGTTCATATGCGCTAAGCAATGCTTGTTGAATTTAATATATTACTTTCTATGCGGCCATTTATCAAAAAATTGAGAGATGGCCAGTCGTCGGCTTCTGCCCCCATGCCACTAGTGCTGGGGTGTTCGGGATAAACCTGAGCGCTCTTTTTCCCATAGTTGGGTCCTTCGAGGGAGGCGCTCAGCACAATGAACCAGGCAATCGGACTCTAATGCTTGAACACTCTCACTTAGCCATAGAACTCTATAATTTTAAATTTCGGCGAAGCCCCTAGTTCGGAAGACCGAGTTTGGGGCGCTATCCACGCCTTGGCCGGACAAAGCCGGCTCCTCGCTTGAAGCGGCATAAGTCTTTAGGGACTCGAAAAACCTCTCGAACAGCGACCGGTCTCTCGCCTCATCATGACAGTCAGTTTTAGCTTTCTCCACTGAGGTGCTTAACCCAGCTCAACTGGGGCACAATCGCAGTGGTTCTCCTAGTGCTACCTTAGCCGATATAGCGGAACGTAAGGCACAAAAACATAGGAGCCGGGCAAACCCAACTATTGACCCAAATCATGATTCGGAGCCGATGCATATGGTGCTATAAGTTTGGGGTGCCGCACTTGTGAAAGTGTACGGGCTTCTCACACCATATTGAGGGGTACTAAAGCCCCTGGCGTGTTTTGCCGTACCATGGTGTACGGGTGCAACATGTCATTTAATAAACATATATATGAAAGGAGGATAATGCAAAAAATAGACAAAAAGCTATGCATTTTTATAGAAAGGCTGCTATTAAAGCGGAATGATACAAGCAGTGCGATAAGCAAAAGATATTGGGCTATTTAACATGTCCTGGCCAGGAGCAGGCCGCGGAATTGTATGCCAAAACAGGTATACTGCTCGTAACAGAGACCACCTGGGAGTTCCATAATGCGGCATGGCTTGTCTGCTTCCCTGGATCTTGCATCGTTTGTGCGGCAGTTGAATTGCCGAACAGGTCGTCCGAAGTATGGAGTCCTGAAAGTAAGAGAAAATTAAAAAAAGAATTCGGCAGCCCCTAGTACGTTTTAAGCCGTATATTGGGTTTGCTGTTATTGTGCCCCTTCCCTTGCGCCCATGGTATTTCTAGAGCGTAGTTATGTACGCGAGGCACTGGTTTCGCTATGTCGTGAGGGCTGGGGTTGGGGCCGCATTGCTACGCCTGCTCAGAACGTGCCAGGCGGTCTTGTTGTAGGTTACTCCGGACGCGCTTGGCAGTGTCTGGCTTTTTAACGGCCGGACTAGAGAGTTGCCTAAGAAGGCTGCTTTGTACTTCCGCTGCGAGGGCCGCCGTGTGCTCCTCCGTACGGAGGGAGCGTTCGGTGTTTCCATTGACCGTGATTACTCCTCGAGGGTCTGGCATCTTGAGCTTGAGATATGCGTAGTGCAGCACCGCATTGAACTTTGCAAATGCGGTTCGCCCGAGCAGGGCGTGATAGCCACTGCGAAACGGGACTATATCGAAGATTAACTCTTCACTTCGGAAATTGTCCGGAGACCCGAAGACCACTTCAAGTGTTACTGAGCCTGTACAGTTGGCCTCTACACCTGGTATAACGCCTTTAAAGGTCGTTTTTGTGGGCTTAATCCTCGAGGGATCTATGCCCATTTTCCGCACTGTATCCTGGTAAAGCAGGTTCAGGCTACTTCCGCCGTCCATGAGGACTCTTGTGAGATGAAATCCGTCGATAATTGGGTCAAGAACCAATGCGGCGAAGCCGCCGTGACGGATGCTAGTGGGGTGGTCCCTTCGATCAAAAGTGATCGGGCAGGAGGACCATGGGTTGAACTTTGGGGCGACTGGCTCCATCGCGTATACGTCCCGTAGCACACGCTTCCGCTCCCTCTTGGGAATGTGGGTTGCGTATATCATGTTCACCGTCCGCACTTGTGGGGGAAAACCCTTATGTCCACTGTTGTTTGGCGTCCTGGCTCCTCCTCGTCATCGCTATGCAGCCCCTTGTCTTTATTTTTGGCTCTTAGCTTGCCTGCCTGCTTGAACACCCAACAATCCCTGTTGGTGTGATTGGCTGGCCTTTCGGGGGTGCCATGTATCTGGCACAAGCGGTCGAGTATTCGGTCCAAACTGGACGGGCCCTGAGTATTCTTTTTGAATGGCTTTTTCCGCTGACCGGATTTATAGCCTCTGAATCCGGCATTAACTTCCGTGTCTTCGTTGCTGCCGCTGCTAATGCGGCGCTTTTTCTTATTCCGACGTGTCCTGCCACTTTTGTCCTTGGTATCCGAATTACCAGGGTTCTTTGCTAAGTTGTTACTGCGAGCTAGCCAGCTGTCTTCTCCCGCGCAAAAGTGGGTCATGAGTGTCGTGAGGGCTGCCATGGACTTCGGCTTTTCCTGTCCCAGGTGCCGGGAAAGCCACTCGTCGCGGATATTATGCTTGAAGGCTGCTAGGGCCTCTGCGTCCGGACAGTCGACTATCTGGTTTTTCTTTGTTAGGAACCGTGTCCAGAATTGCCTGGCCGATTCCTCTGGCTGCTGAATTATGTGGCTTAAGTCATCGGCATCCGGTGGTCGCACATAAGTGCCCTGGAAGTTCTCGAGGAATGCGGCTTCCAGGTCCTCCCAAGAACCGATTGAGTCTGCTGGCAAGCTGTTAAGCCAATGCCAGGCCGGTCCCTTAAGTTTGAGCGGGAGGTATTTGATGGCGTGTAGATCATCGCCGCGGGCCATGTGGATATGGAGGAGATAATCCTCAATCCATACCGCAGGATCTGTTGTTCCATCATATGATTCGATGTTTACGGGTTTGAAACCCTCTGGGATTTTATGATCCATTACTTCGTCTGTGAAGCATAATGGGTGTGCGGCGCCTCTATACTGGGCTATATCACGATGCAGCTCGAAGGAGCTATGTCTGTTGTGTTCGGCCCGGCCGGATTTGTTGAATCCGGAATGAAGATCACCGTCACGTGCCGTGAGGCGCCTGCGCGATCCGTAGATCGATCTTGTTTGTCTTGCCTTGTCGTCCAGTACGTCTCGCAGGTCTAGCGCATTTTCCCGTGCCTTGGTTGAACGGCGCCGGGGCATGGCTTGGGTGGAGGGCCGAGAGGCCTCTCTATCGCGGCCGCGAGGTGGCCGGTCGGCCATGTCGTGCGCTGGTGATGTAGGTGCTTCCTCCTTTGATCGGGGTAGCGGCCTGCGCTTTGGGTAACTCTTGGAGGGGCGTTCGAGTTCATACTCTTCGGCTGCAAGGACTTCAGTCCATCTGTCTGCTAGCAAATCTTGATCAGCTCTAAGCTGTTGCTGCTTTTTCTTAAGGCTGCTTGCCGTGGCTAAAAGCCTGCGTTTGAAATGCTCTTGTTCGGCGGGGTCCGATGGTATGACAAATTCGTCGTCATCGAGGCTTGCCTCATCCTCGGAGGGAGGCATATAGTTATCATCCTCATCCTCTCGGTCTGCCGCTCTCTCATGAGGGCTGGCTTCTCCATCTTCCTGTGCCGAATCTTGCTGTAGGGGGTGTTCTTCGGTGCTATTCGGGGTAGTATTGTCTCCCGTGCCGGAATCACCGTTTTTGCTTTGGCGGGATTTAGAGCGGCGCCGCTGACGCCGGTGCTTTGGCTGTTTCTTGGAGGTGTCATCCTCCATTGTTCCATCGCCATCTCCATCTTTTGGAGTATCCACCATGTATATATCATATGACGAGGTGGCCTTCCAGCGCCCTACAGGTGCTGGTTCCTGTTCGTCTCCTGCATCGTCGTCCATACCGTCGATGTCTTCGGAGTCGAAGTCAAGCATGTCGGTTAAATCGTCGATAGTGGCTACAAAGTGGGTGGTGGGTGGGCTTTGAATTTCTTCGTCGTCCGCATCCCATCCTTGCTGACCATAGTCCAGCCATGCCTCTCCTGATAAAGAGAGAGACTTTAGTGAGTTCAGGATATCGCCGAAGGGCGAGTGCTGAAAGATGTCTGCTGCGGTGAACTCCATTATCGGTGCCCAATCGGATTCAATTGGTAGGGGCACGGGGGGTTCGGAGTCCAGAGAGGAATCCGAATTCTCGGAGTCACGGGTCACGCAGAACGCGGGGCTGACGTTCGGCTCGATCGCCTTTGAGATCGTAGCCCCTGAGGTGACGTCCAGCCGCTCATCCTCGTTTGGCACAATAGGCTCCGGATTAAGGGTAGGAACCGGTGCGCGTGCGGCCTCCAGGGCACTGTTCGGCGGCAGAGCAAGATCATGCCTCTCAAAATAGTGCGGCGCGCTTGGCTATGGCTCGAATCCGTTGAAGGTCAAATCCCCGCGGATGTCTGCCGTGTAGTTTAAGCTTGCAAACCTGACCTGATGGCCAGGGGCGTAGCTTTCGATTTGCTCCAGGTGGCCAAGCGAATTGGCCCGCAGTGTGAAGCCGCCGAAGACAAAGATCTGTCCGGGGAGAAAAGTCTCACCCTGGACCGCATCGTCGTTGATGATCAAAGGAGCCATCGGACCTAAGAGTGACGACACAGAGGAACTCTCAATGAAAGCACCAATGTCGGTGTCAAAACCGGCGGATCTCGGGTAGGGGGTCCCGAACTGTGCGTCTAGGCGGATGGTAACAGGAGACAAGGGACACGATGTTTTTACCCAGGTTCGGGCCCTCTCGATGGAGGTAAAACCCTACTCCTGCTTGATTAATATTGATGATATGTGTAGTACAAGAGTAGATCTACCACGAGATCAAGGAGGCTAAACCCTAGAAGCTAGCCTATGGTATGATTGTTGTATGATGAAGTTGTCCTACGGACTAGAACCCTCCGGTTTATATAGACACCGGATAGGGTTAGGGTTACACAGAGTCTGTTACAATGGTAGGAGATCTTGAATATCCGCATCGCCAAGCTTGCCTTCCACGCCAAGGAAAGTCCCATCCGGACACGGGACGAAGTCTTCAATCTTGTATCTCCATAGTCCTGGAGTCCGGCTGAAGGTATAGTCCGGCTACCCGAACACCCCCTAATCCAGGACTCCCTCACCAGCTGCTCCAAAACCCAAAAATGCACCCAAGATGAGCACAAGGAACATCCCAGCAGCAGAGAAGAACAAGGCCCCAATGCCTGAAGCTGCAATGGAAGAAGAAGATGATTCTGTTGTCTTGAGGAAATTGAAGCCAAAAATTCCAGACCACGATGATGCTCATCCAGTTACAAAGAACATGAAAGTCGGGAAGGAATCTGGTCTAAGGCTATGGAGAGAGTCTGATCCATATGCCACCAGGAGAAGGACTGCTGTGGACTACAGGTTCCATACAAAGGAACAATATGACTTCTATGAGACTATCTTGCTTGACAAGAAGCCCATAGTGTGTGACATGAGATGGGTCGATTGGACATTCATTGAAGAAAACAAGGATCACTTCCCTGGTGTATATGACAGCTTCAAGGCTTCTGGAGTTGATGAGTTTGTGGCTCAGAAGCTCACAAGATGGAATGATGACCTCATCATGCAGTTCTACTCCACAGCTCACTTCTACCCAGATGGAAGGATTGTCTGGATGTCTGAAGGTACTAGGTACCAGTCAACAGTTGGAGAATGGGCTAAGTTGATCAATGCCCCAGAAGAGAGTGAAGATGACTTGTATGTCTATGCCAAGAAGAAGAAGGGTCACAAAACCATGGCACACATGTACAAGGAGATCCCAGATGCTGCTCTTGAGACACACAAGTTTGGATCTGTACATTACCTTCTATCAGGCTTGCCAACTATCAACTAGATTCTCAGGCACACTCTCTTGCCAAAGTCAGGTGATCACAAGATAATCAGAGGCCATGAAATTAACTTGCTTCACATCTTTGATGTTCCACATAAATTCAAAGTCATGAGCCTAATAGTGGAAACCATAAAGAGGACAGCTTCAGATCAGAAGAGGAGTTGTGGGTATGCCCCACCGATCCAGGAGCTGATCAACTCCAACATGGGCACTGGCACATATCTGCTGGACAAGGAGCACCTGCCCATCTACCCAGACTTTGAGGACAACACTGTGGTGATGGATGAAAATGAACCATCTTCTGTGCACGCACAAGCCAAGAAGGAGAAGGCAAAGGCTGAAAAGGCTGCAGGGATGCCAACTACTGAAGAAGCATCTCAGTATCTTCTGAAGAGCAAGCAAGATCAGCTTGGCTACTTGATTGCCTCCACTCT
This sequence comes from Triticum dicoccoides, assembly GCF_002162155.2. Lineage (NCBI taxonomy): Eukaryota > Viridiplantae > Streptophyta > Magnoliopsida > Poales > Poaceae > Triticum > Triticum dicoccoides. The sequence continues at coordinate 510,417,024 of NC_041386.1, read as the reverse complement.
GGGGATTGAGAAGGGACTGGCCACCCTGACTCAAAACCAGGAGAGCTTGGAGAGGATCATGGAGCAGTAGTTCTATGACTTAGATGTGAAGGTCACTGAGTGTGACACTCCAAAATTTTAATTTGGTTTTCATCAAAAACTTTGTGGTTTTTGAAAAGAGGCCATTTAAATTTTTTTCCAGAAAATCCTTCCTCTTAAAAACTTTCTTTTCTTTGGCAAGGATTTTATTTTTTCTTCAAACTGTGGTGTTTGATCTTTTGAAACTTCTTCTCTGTTGGTTCCCTCTCAAATTATTTTGGGAGTTTAATTTGTTTTTCTTTTAAAAAGAAACTCTATGAAAATTTGGGATTTTCATATCTTGGAAACCACCCATGACTTGGCATTTTTGCCCATGTGGTAAAACCCCTCCAAAATCTCCCCTCCTCCTTGTAATCAGCCTAAGTTCTCTGTCCCAACTAATCCAAGCAAGTTTTGGATTTTATTCTAATTATTTTTCCCCTCAAATCAATTCTGCAAATTATTTTGAGCCTTAGTGATTTTCAAAGCAAGTACCACTTTGCCTTTGAGTTTTTATCCCAAACCAACTCTCCTGGATAGTCCTTTGTACCCACAACCCAGAATCATCTTGATCCACTCCTCCTCTTTTCAAATTTTTCAAAATTCAGTCTCTGCAAGTTTGGACCAGATTTGCCAAATTTGGTGAAATTCATACCTACACTTCTCCAAAAATTTCACCAAAAATCAGGCAGCCTACTGGAGCAATGAGAAGCCACTCCACCAAAAATCAGCTCAAGGAAAAATCCCCAGAGGCCAAAAACATTCTGTCGAACACCTGAGCTGCACTGTTCCTTTGCAAATTCAGAAAATTCAGATTTCAGTGTCGTTTTCTTCGTCAGAGGTTCAGACACATGCTCACAGTGCACTTGGCACGTTCCTCGCTGCCTCTTCCTACTGTCTGGAGCACCACACGCGCGCTTGGCCTCTTCCTGGCGTCGGTGGCACGCTGGCCCGCCCTCGCCGGCGTCTTCTGCGACGTCGGGACCTCCCGTGGCGGCCGACAGGGGACGGAACGGCGGCTCAACGCCGTTCGGCGCCGCCCAACGCCCCTCTGCTCTCCGCGTGGGCTCATGCATGCCAGCGCACGCCCGTGGCACCGTCGCCGTGGCCCGGCAAGCACGGAACGTGCTCACTGCCGCCGATGGGCCCGCGCCATCCCGTTCTGTCGAACTCACCCCTAGTACCAAATCCTAGCCCGATTAGCACCTAAATGGAACCGGTGGACCTCAATGGCGTTGCCCAAGCCCCTAATCCCACTGCCCAACCACAGCGCCGCCGTAATCACTCGCCGGACTTATCCCGTTCGCGGCAACCGCCTCGGGCCGGCTATATATAGCGCCCCTAAGCTCCCTCTCGCCCCCGCACACCTCCACCACCTCACTAGACCCCGACCAGCAACTAGAAGAGCCTCGAGGGGCCCTTCTTCCTCGACTCCGGCCGCCTCACTCCGCCTCGGACACCAGCTCGATTCGCTCCGGTGAGGCCGTCTCCGGCGCCCAAACCCAGTCCGTTACCCCCTCTAGCTACCAGAAGCCAACCCCCTCCTCAATTTGATCTTCATAGCTCTCTCCGACGAAGTCCGCAACCACCCGAGCCACCGTCCGCCGGAGCCAGGCTCGCCGTCGACGTGGTACTCGCCGGCGACCACCACCACCACCAACCGACGCGGAATGGCGCCCTGAACACGGAGGTACCCTCCGATCTTCCTGCCTCGCCGTGGATCGCCGCCGGCGACCACCGCGGCTCACGGGCACCGGCGAAATCTGCCGCCCCGTTCGTATATTCAAACCTGACAGGCGGGACCCGCCTGTCAGCCTCTCTGTCCTGTCTAAGCGAAGCGTTTTCTGAAAACGTCTTCTACCAAATACGTTTTCCCGCTGGGCCGGCGCATTCTTATTCGAGTCGTTTTCTGTTTTTATAAGCTAGCCCCTGGAAATCTTCTGTTTCATTACAGATGAGTCCCTGGACAAAAACCCTTATAACTTTTAAACAGAAAGGTTGATTCTTTTTCTGTTCTCTTTAAAATTTTGTCTAGTTTTTTATCAGATTTATTTGAAAAATATTTGGAATACTTTTTGTGCACCCCTTGGTATTTACGATAGCGCATATATTTTCTTTATACCGTAGATACCGAAGGAGGTGACGGAGCCGCGAACTTCACCAAGCTAGGCTCCGACTACTCTGAACCAGGCAAGCATGTTTGAACTTTTGATATGATGAGTGTCTTGGAATGTTTTGCATTTAGTTAGTTTCATGGCATGTTGAGGAGCATATCGATGAACGTTATTTTATGCAATATTGAGGTAAGTGAGTTTGATGATCCATAAGTGGATGGATGTGAGTATGAATGGCCATGTGTTGGCATGAGGATGGGTAAGATGGCAGTTTCGTAGCATGCCAGTCTTATGCCAGACTATGTGACTTCAGTGTCAAACCGTATCGGTCCAGTTCCTCTCATTTCCTTCCCTGTACTACCACATGTTTTCCGCAAGGAATATGGTTTAGTAAGTTGCAAACCGCTTTCCTGGTACACATCAAAAGGAGAGGCCGTGATGATGGTTCCATGGCCCTGGATTAAAGCTAGTCATCCGGTCAGGGGGCATGGGTGTTTCCGGTTGGGACCAAGAGGGGGGCACCCCTTAGAGCGCGCGTATATAAATTTGATCCCATGCTATTCGAGATTGTGATCTCCCCGTCTCAAAAGTTTTTCTTGGACGATATCTAGGGTGATTCCTAGCATCGAGAGGTAGGATGGGTGTGTACTGGTTAGCTGTGTTTTCTTCCGAAATACCGTAAACGGAACTAGTCCTTCGTGACTACGGAAATCCGTTGGTTGTGGGAAAAATTTTGTACAAACTCTGCAGAGTCATATATTTCCTCCAAAACATCTATTCCATGTCCAAGATCGATATTATCTTATCCTGATCAAATGTCAGTTTTGATGACAGAGACTCTGGTGAATCGCATGAGTGCTAAGTCCGGTTAAATGATTATTCCTGTGGGTGGACTAACCCATTTATTCTCATGAATTGAATATTTATTATGAGCATTATTTCCTTGTGAATAAAAGCCCTTTCTGCGATGTCGCTCAGACGTCCGACTGTGGCATTGTTGTATTTTACTTTCTTTTAAAGCCCTTTCTGTGATGTCGCCCCGACGTCCGACTGTGGCATTTCTTTTAAAGCCCTTTATGTGGTGTTGCTAAGACGCCCGACTGTTGGTATTTCTTTTAAAGCCCCTTCTGTGATATCACCCCGACGTCCGACTGTGGCATTTCTTTTAAAATCCTTTTATGTGGTGTCGCTAAGACGCCCGACTGTGGTATTTCTTTTAAAGCCCTTTCTGTGATGTCGCCCC
>NC_041386.1:510386831-510413467 GCF_002162155.2 Triticum dicoccoides | reverse complement strand
TGGCATTTCTTTTAAAAGCCCTTTATGTGGTGTCGCTAAGACGCCCGACTGTGGTATTTCTTTTAAAGCCCTTTCTGTGATGTCGCCCCGACGTCCGACTGTGGCATTTCTTTTAAAGCCCTTTATGTGGTGTCGCTAAGACGCCCGACTGTGGCATCATTTCCTTATATTTATTTATTCACCTTTCGAGGCGTCGCTTCAGACACCCGATCGGTATTCATTTATGTTTTGTTGGGATTTCAGGCGGACTACCGCCATTTCCCTTTTACTTACCTTGTTATGCTAATTTTTGAATGTACATTGGTGAATTATTCATGACGCATTCATGCATGCATTTGTTATATCTTACGTCCGAACTGTCTTGCGAGTACTTTCAAAGTACTCACTGGCTTGTTGATTTGGCCAGATGCTGACGAAGGCGATCTCATCGATGAAGAGTTTGATAGCGAGTCCGACACCTAGAGGAGTCCCAGTCAGTCTCGTGCGACCCTGGATTTGGTCACTGTTTTATATCCGCTTCCGCTACCAAATAAATTCATCGAGCCTCACCTCGACGCTCGATGATATGACAGACTTAGAGTCTTGTATCTCTCTCCCCGCTGTGTTTCTCCACCACCGCCCTATCCTCGAGTCAGTAGTATGCCTCCACACCACTGTGTCATGTCCGCCATTATGTATAATTATTGGCGTGCTTGTAATATTTTGGTTGAGCAACCGTAGTTCGACCCTGTAATATATTTTATGCTACTGGCTTATTGTATCAAGAATTTGTCTACCAGTGAGGAGGATTTCTCTCATACTGGACTCAAAAGATTGGTTTCTCAATAAATATTTTTACTGGAAAAACCGGTCGTGACAAGCTTGGTACCAGAGCCAGGCTGACTGTAGGAAGCCACTAGGTGTGATCGCTAATTCGTTATTAGCATGATTGAGCCTTTCCATATTTTTCTTGATTGTAGTCATTCTCTGTCAGTCAGCATAAATTTATGATCTGACCATGCAGAATTTTTGCCTACTTTTGTAGATGGCCGACAACAGCTGCGAATCTCAGACCTTCGCCAACGTGCCCGATGGGTTCGTCAAGCTTCTTTCCTTCATCGTTCAGGTCGCGATGGGGCCATCTGTGCGCCCAGTCTTCACACTCTGCCAGCACCGAGTCAACGACAGTCTGACCATGCACCAGGCCGCGGTGCAGTTCAAGGGAGGGCGTGGTGAGTTACGCCGCTTCCGGTTCGTGGGAAGAGCCATGCCTACGGAGAGGCATGCTATGCAGATGGCAGCCCGTGAGGCGATAGCTCGCCTCAGGGATGTCCTTCCCGCGATGAAGACTCGTCGCTACCGCTATATTCCATGCCATGTGCCTTACACATGTCACTACGCATACTCCTGCCCCAGAGGAGAACGAGACGAGGCTTTTGAGATGCTCATTGAGTATCTCTGGGCCCTGGAGGCAGCCTTCGACAACCTGGTGGACGACTTCGTAGCTACCCGCATGGACTCAGTTCATGGCTGTGCTGCCAACAGGAGGGAGCTCCTACCCATCGCACCGCCACTGACTTTGGTCTCGTCCTCAGCATCTTATACGCCTACTCGTCGCCTGCCTTCTACCGAAGAATTCAACCAAGTCATTGCGCCCACCCTAGCGCGCACTGCACCACCCTTCGCGCCCACTCCTGTACGTATAGCTCCGCCCCTGGCAACCGCTCCGTCCACTCTGTGCAACACTACATGTATGGAGCCCATTAGCGAGGAGGAAGTCGAGTCCCCAACCTCGCTACGCCTCGCCCTCGGCAGGGCAAAGGAGGTCGTCAACATCTCTGCCTGAGTACGCTTAGCTGCCATGTAATGTACCGCTTTGTAAGATATGTACATAGGTTGTGAGAAGTAGCCTGTTTGCGCATCATGTCGGATCTGGAGAAGTGCACTAGCCTAAATAACATGTCAGGATTATGTATGCATATCCTGAGTGATGTATTGTATAATTACCGCCCGCGTGTAAGATATGTAATGAGCAGTCCTTCTCCGTGCGCAAGTCGATTTGTTTTTCTTAAGTAAGCTGGGTTATTTAGTTTTATTTGCCAGCTTTATGCATTTTTTGGAATTGTTTTTGCGACTCTTTCCGCTTTTCTTATGGGTTTTACAAAATATATCCCCAGAGTGAAAAATGTCTCATCCTTGGACTTGCTCCATGCCAACTCCACCAGAGGAAAATTATGATACACAACCCAGCAACGAGTTCACTCAGGGACAGTCAAGCCAACAGGGCAGTGAATCGGCACTTTCACAAATGTGCCGCCTTTATGAGCAGAGTCAGCAACAACATCGGGAAATGATGAACCAAGTCATCAACATGGGAAATCACCATGGACAGTATCAGCATCAATCCAAGCTATCTGAGCTTCAGAAGACACGTCCCCAAACATTTTCTCACACTGACAAACCTCTTGAAGCCGAGGACTGGCTTCGAGATATGGAGAGGAAATTAATTATTGCAAAATGTTCAGACACCGAAAAGGTATTGTATGCTCCGCACTATCTCACAGGAGCAGCCGCATCGTGGTGGGAGAATTTTCTGCACATGCATCCCAACGAAAATGACATAACCTGGGATGATTTCAAGGAAGGTTTCCGTGGTGCACACATTCCTAAGAGTATTATGAAAATCAAGAAGAGAGAGTTCGAGGACCTCAAACAAAGGAACATGACAGTGTCAGATTACAACAGCCAATTTACTCTATTGTCCCGCTACGCCAATGAAGAGCGTATGACTGAAATCAAGAAGATGGAGAAATTCCTTGACGGTCTGGCGCCCGCGCTTAAATGCCAACAGGTCGTGCACACTTTTCCTGATTTTAAAACACTGGTGGACAAAGCCATTACTCTGGAAAATGAGAGACGCAGTCTGGAAGATATCCGCAAGCAAAAAAGGGACCAGACTAATCATGCTCGCAATCACCGAAGCAAGACAGATTTTCAAAAGGGTGGGACACACAAATCCTTATCCAATGTCTCACGCCCAATCAAGAATTTTCATGCAAGGGACAAGGAATTCACCTATCGCCCCGGCGTTACTTGTTACGCTTGTGGAGAAGAAGGGCACTATGCCAAACAGTGCCCGAAGCCAAGGAACTCAACCCCAAAGCCGAACAACGGCGGCAACAATTCCGCGCCCAAGCGAAACAATTTCAATCCCAACAATAACCACATGAAGGGTCATCCGAATCACGTAACCAAAGAGGAGGCACAAAATGCTCCGGATATCGTACTCGGTACGTTTCCTGTCAACACAATACCTGCAATGGTTTTGTTTGATTCTAGAGCTTCTCACTCTTTCATTTCGAAAAGTTTTGCTTTGCAAAATAATTTTTCGATGCTTCCTTTGGAGAAATCCATGATCATCAAGTCCCCTGGGATTCAGCAAGTTACTCAGAATTACTGTCAGAATGTGGTCATTGAGTTCGAAGGATTGGAGTTTCACGCAAATCTTATTGTGTTGGAAAATAAAGGACTGGATGTCATCCTAGGGATGGATTGGCTAACCACCAACAAGGGGTTTATCGACTGTTTCAACAGGACCGTAATTCTCACACACCACCAAGGGAAGACAATAAGAGTATCAGCCAAGGAAGGAAAAATACCCCGGCAACCGAGATTAAATAAGGTGGACGTTTCTGAGCTAAACAAGGTTCCAGTAGTGTGTGAATTTCCAGATGTATTCCCTGAAGAACTACCAGGCATGCCACCAGACCAAGAAATAGAATTCCGCATTGAGCTAGCACCAGGAACCACCCCCATATACAAGAAACCATACAGAATGGCACCATCCGAGTTGATCGAGTTGAAGAAACAAATAAAGGAATTACTGGACAAGGGATACATTCGAGCCAGCTCCTCTCCTTGGGGATCACCAATTTTATTTGCCAAAAAGAAGGATGGAACGCTGAGATTGTGTATTGACTATCGAGCACTTAACATGGTCACAGTCAAAAACAAATACCCGATGCCAAGGATAAATGATTTGTTTGATCAACTCGCTCAGGCCAAGGTGTTCTCAAAAATTGACTTAAGGTCAGGATACCATCAATTGAAGGTATGAACGGAAGATATCCCCAAAACAGCCTTCACCTCCAGATATGGACTGTACGAGTTCACAGTGATGCCATTTGGATTAACTAACGCCCCAGCATATTTTGTTCACCTCATGAACAAAGTATTTATGAAGTTTATGGACAAGTTCGTCGTGGTATTCATCGACAATATTCTGGTATACTCCAAGACACCAGAAGAGCACGCAGAACATCTCAGGATTGTGCTAGGAGAGCTCAGAAAACACCAATTGTATGCCAAGTTCAGCAAGTGCGAATTTTGGCTAAGACAAGTAGGCTTTCTAGGCCACGTACTGACCCAAGACGGTATCGCAGTGGACCCAGAGAAAGTCAAGGCCGTACTTGGCTGGAAGTCACCAGCCAGCGTAACGGACATACGGAGTTTCTTGGGAATGGCAGGATATTACCGCAGATTTATTGAAGGATTCTCCACCATAGCCAAGCCTATGACACAGTTGCTCAAGAAAGATAAGAAGTTTGAATGGACAGAAGCCTGCGAGAAAAGTTTCCAAGAGCTAAAGCAGAAGTTAATGACAGCATCGGTATTAATTGTACCCAACATACACAAGAATTCTGAAGTATATTGTGACGCGTCCAGAAAGGGTCTCGGATGCGTGTTGATGCAGGAAGGCAAGGTTGTCGCCTACGCTTCAAGGCAACTTCGCAAGCATGAGGAAAATTATCCCACTCATGACTTAGAAATGGCAGCAGTTATTCATGCACTCAAGGAATGGAGGCATTTCTTACTTGGGAATCGATGTGAAATATATACGGATCACAAAAGTCTCAAATATATTTTCACGCAGCCAGAACTAAATTTACGGCAACGACGCTGGTTGGAATTGGTAAAGGATTATGGTGTTGGTATCCATTACCATCCAGGAAAAGCAAATGTAGTGGCCGATGCTCTTAGTCAGAACCCCAGCTCCGACAAAAACAATCTGCACAGCTTGAGGCCCGAATTCCAACAAGAATTTGCCAAGCTCAACTTGATAATGGTAGCAGAAGGCACCATATCAAACTTGGAAATACAACCCGACCTTGTGGAGAAAATTAAAGAAGCTCAGCCCGGTCACACCAGCATCGAAGGCATCAAAAGAAAGTTGAGTATGGGCAAGGCCTCGGAATTCATCATAGACAATGAAGGAATATTATGGTACGGAGAAAGGCTCTGCGTGCCAAACATAGAAGACCTTAAACAGCAAATTTTAGCTGAAGCACACACCACTCCATATTCAATCCACCCTGGAGGAACCAAAATGTATAAGGATATTCAGGAAAGATTTTGGTGGCACGGTATGAAGAGGGACATAGCCACCTTCATTGCATGTTGCGACTCATGTCAACGCATAAAAGCTGAGCATCAGAGACCAGCCGGACTACTGCAACCAAACAAAATACCTGAGTGGAAATGGGATGAAATAGGGATGGATTTTATTGTCGAACTACCTCGGTCACGACACGGGAATGATGCCATATGGGTCATCACCGATAGATTAACCAAGGTGGCACATTTCATTCCAGTGAAGACAACCTACAACACTCAGAAGCTTGCCAGGATTTATCTCTCCCGTATAGTTTGTCTGCATGGAGTCCCGAAGACTATAATATCCGACAGAGGCACTCAGTTCGTCTCAAGATTTTGGGAACATTTACAACAGGCTCTGGGAACCCAACTAGCCTTCAGTACCGCATACCACCCACAAACTGATGGACAAACAGAACGCGTAAACCAGGTTTTAGAAGACATGCTGAGAGCATGTGTCCTCACATATGGAACCAGTTGGGAAGAAAGCCTGCCATACGCCGAGTTCGCGTACAACAATAGCTACCAGGCCAGCCTACAAATGGCACCATTTGAGGCTTTATACGGACGAAGATGTCATACCCCGTTAAATTGGTCAGAGACCGGAGACAGCCACATCTTCGGACCAGACATGCTCAAAGAAGCCGAGGAAAAGGTCAAGCTAATCAGAGACTGACTTAAGACCGCTCAAAGTCGACAGAAGAGTTATTATGATCAGAAACATCGTAGGGTCAGCTTAGAACCCGGTGAGTTCGTATACTTGAGAGTATCCCCTATGAGAGGACTGCAACGGTTTAAGATTAAAGGAAAGTTAGCACCAAGATTCATTGGACCATTCTGCATAGTGGCACGAAGAGGCACTGTAGCCTACCAGCTAGACTTACCCGAGGAATTATCCGATGTCCACGACGTGTTCCATGTCTCGCAATTGAGGAAGTGCGTAAGCAACCCAGAGAAACAAGTATCCCATGAAAACATTGACGTGCAGCCAGACCTCACTTATCGGGAACGGCCCGTAAGAATATTAGAGGAGTGTGAAAGGAGGACCCGACTGAAGACCATCAAGTTTTTCAAAGTCCAATGGAGCAATCACAATGACAGTGAAGCAACTTGGGAAAGAGAGGATTTTCTTCGGACAGAGCATCCACACTTATTTAAGGATCAGCTGAAATCTCGGGGACGAGATTTTTCCTAAGGGGGTAGGTGTTGTGACACTCCAAAATTTTAATTTGGTTTTCATCAAAAACTTTGTGGTTTTTGAAAAGAGGCCATTTAAAAAAAAATCCAGAAAATCCTTCCTCTTAAAAACTTTCTTTTCTTTGGCAAGGATTTTATTTTTTCTTCAAACTGTGGTGTTTGATCTTTTGAACTTCTTCTCTGTTGGTTCCCTCTCAAATTATTTTGGGAGTTTAATTTGTTTTTCTTTTAAAAAGAAACTCTATGAAAATTTGGGATTTTCATATCTTGGAAACCACCCATGACTTGGCATTTTTGCCCATGTGGTAAAACCCCTCCAAAATCTCCCCTCCTCCTTGTAATCAGCCTAAGTTCTCTGTCCCAACTAATCCAGGCAAGTTTTGGATTTTATTCTAATTATTTTTCCCCTCAAATCAATTCTGCAAATTATTTTGAGCCTTAGTGATTTTCAAAGCAAGTACCACTTTGCCTTTGAGTTTTTATCCCAAACCAACTCTCCTCGATAGTCCTTTGTACCCACAACCCAGAACCATCTTGATCCACTCCTCCTCTTTTCAAATTTTTCAAAATTCAGTCTCTGCAAGTTTGGACCAGATTTGCCAAATTTGGTGAAATTCATACCTACACTTCTCCAAAAATTTCACCAAAAATCAGGCAGCCTACTGGAGCAATGAGAAGCCTCTCCACCAAAAATCAGCTCAAGGAAAAATCCCCAGAGGCCAAAAACATTCTGTCGAACACCTGAGCTGCACTGTTCCTTTGCAAATTCAGAAAATTCAGATTTCAGTGTCGTTTTCTTCGTCAGAGGTTCAGACACATGCTCACAGTGCACTTGGCACGTTCCTCGCCACCTCTTCCTACTATCTGGAGCACCACACGCGCACTTGGCCTCTTCCTGGCGTCGGTGGCACGCTGGCCCGCCCTCGCCGGTGTCTTCTGCGGCGTCGGGACCTCCCGTGGCGGCCGACAGGGGATGGAACGGCGGCTCAACACCGTTCGGCGCCGCCCAACGCCCCTCTGCTCTCCGCGTGGCCTCATGCATGCCAGTGCACGCCCGTGGCACCGTCGCCGTGGCCCGGCAAGCACGGAACATGCTCACTGCCGCCGACGGGCCCGCGCCGTCCCGTTCTATCGAACTCGCCCCTAGTACCAAATCCCAGCCTGATTAGCACCTAAATGGAACCGGTGGACCTCAACGGCGTTGCCCAAGCCCCTAATCCCACTGCCCAACCACAGCGCCGCCGTAATCACTCGCCGGACTTATCCCGTTCGCGGCAACCGCCTCGGGCCGGCTATACATAGCGCCCCTAAGCTCCCTCTCACCCCCGCACACCTCCACCACCTCACTGGACCCCAACCAGCAACTAGAAGAGCCTCGAGGGGCCCTTCTTCCTCGACTCCGGTCGCCTCGCTCCGCCTCGGCCACCAGCTCGATTCGCTCCGGTGAGGCCGTCTCCGGTGCCCAAACCCCGTCCGTTACCCCCTCTAGCTACCAGAAGCCTAACCCCCTCCTCAATTTGATCTTCACAGCTCTCTCCGACGAAGTCCGCAACCACCCGAGCCGCCGTCCGCCGGAGCCAGGCTCGCCGTCGACGTGGTACTCGCCGGCGACCACCACCACCACCAACCGACGCGGAATGGCGCCCTGAACACGGAGGTACCCTCCGATCTTCCTGCCTCGCCGTGGATCGCCGCCGGCGACCACCGCGGCTCACGGGCACCGGCAAAATCTGCCGCCCCGTTCGTATATTCAAACCTGACGGGCGGGGCCCGCCTGTCAGCCTCTCTGTCCTGTCTAAGCGAAGTGTTTTCTGAAAACGTCTTCTGCCAAATACGTTTTCCCGCTGGGCCGACGCATTCTTATTCGAGTCGTTTTCTGTTTTTATAAGCTAGCCCCTGGAAATCTTCTGTTTCATTACAGATGAGTCCCTGGACAAAAACCCTTATAACTTTTAAACAGAAAGGTATTTTTGATTGATTCCTTTTCTGTTCTCTTTAAAATTTTGTCTAGTTTTTTATCAGATTTATTTGAAAAATATTTGGAATACTTTTTGTGCACCCCTTGGTATTTACGATAGCGCATATATTTTCTTTATACCGTAGATACCGAAGGAGGTGACGGAGCCGCGAACTTCACCGAGCTAGGCTCCGACTACTCTGAACCAGGCAAGCATGTTTGAACTTTTGATATGATGAGTGTCTTGGCATGTTTTGCATTTAGTTAGTTTCATGGCATGTTGAGGAGCATATCGATGAACGTTATTTTATGCAATATTGAGGTAAATGAGTTCGATGATCCATAAGTGGATGGATGTGAGTATGAATGGCCATGTGTTGGCATGAGGATGGGTAAGATGGCAGTGTCGTAGCATGCCAGTCTTATGCCAGACTATGTGACTTCAGTGTCAAACCGTATCGGTCCAGTTCCTCTCATTTCCTTCCCTGTACTACCACATGTTTTCTGCAAGGAATATAGTTTAGTAAGTTGCAAACCGCTTTCCTGGTACACATAAAAAGGAGAGGCCATGATGATTGTTCCATGGCCCTGGATTAAAGCCAGTCATCCGGTCAGGGGGCATGGGTGTTTCCGGTTGGGACCGAGAGGGGGGCACCCCTTAGAGCGCGCGTATATAAATTTGATCCCATGCTATTCGAGATTGTGATCTCCCCGTCTCAAAAGTTTTTCTTGGACGATGTCTAGGGTGATTCCTAGCATCGAGAGGTAGGATGGGTGTGTACTGGTTAGCTGTGTTTTCTTACGAAATACCGTAAACGGAACTAGTCCTTCATGACTACGGAAATCCGTTGGTTGTGGGAAAAATTTTGTACAAACTCTGCAGAGTCATATATTTCCTCCAAATCATCTATTCCATGTCCAAGATCGATATTATCTTATCCTGATCAAATGTCAGTTTTGATGACAGAGACTCCGGTGAATCGCATGAGTGCTAAGTCCGGTTAAATGATTATTCCTGTGGGTGGACTAACCCATTTATTCTCATGAATTGAATATTTATTATGAGCATTATTTCCTTGTGAATAAAAGCCCTTTCTGCGATGTCGCTCAGACGTCCGACTGTGGCATTGTTGTATTTTACTTTCTTTTAAAGCCCTTTCTGTGATGTCGCCCCGACGTCCGACTGTGGCATTTCTTTTAAAGCCCTTTATGTGGTGTTGCTAAGACGCCCGACTGTTGGTATTTCTTTTAAAGCCCCTTCTGTGATATCACCCCGACGTCCGACTGTGGCATTTCTTTTAAAATCCTTTTATGTGGTGTCGCTAAGACGCCCGACTGTGGTATTTCTTTTAAAGCCCTTTCTGTGATGTCGCCCCGATGTCCGACTGTGGCATTTCTTTTAAAAGCCCTTTATGTGGTGTCGCTAAGACGCCCGACTGTGGTATTTCTTTTAAAGCCCTTTCTGTGATGTCGCCCCGACGTCCGACTGTGGCATTTCTTTTAAAGCCCTTTATGTGGTGTCGCTAAGACGCCCGACTGTGGCATCATTTCCTTATATTTATTTATTCACCTTTCGAGGCGTCGCTTCAGACACCCGATCGGTATTCATTTATGTTTTGTTGGGATTTCAGGCGGACTACCGCCATTTCCCTTTTACTTACCTTGTTATGCTAATTTTTGAATGTACATTGGTGAATTATTCATGACGCATTCATGCATGCATTTGTTATATCTTACGTCCGAACTGTCTTGCGAGTACTTTCAAAGTACTCACTGGCTTGTTGATTTGGCCAGATGCTGACGAAGGCGATCTCATCGATGAAGAGTTTGATAGCGAGTCCGACACCTAGAGGAGTCCCAGTCAGTCTCGTGCGACCCTGGATTTGGTCACTGTTTTATATCCGCTTCCGCTACCAAATAAATTCATCGAGCCTCACCTCGACGCTCGATGAGATGACAGACTTAGAGTCTTGTATCTCTCTCCCCGCTGTGTTTCTCCACCACCGCCCTATCCTCGAGTCAGTAGTATGCCTCCACACCACTGTGTCATCTCCGCCATTATGTATAATTATTGGCGTGCTTGTAATATTTTGGTTGAGCAACCGTAGTTCGACCCTGTAATATATTTTATGCTACTGGCTTATTGTATCAAGAATTTGTCTACCAGTGAGGAGGATTTCTCTCATACTGGACTCAAAAGATTGGTTTCTCAATAAATATTTTTATTGGAAAAACCGGTCGTGACACTGAGATCCAGTCAGTCATTGAGAAACTTCAGGATGAAGTGCAGGAGAAGAAGGGCAAGACAACAACTAATGCTTTTGCTAGAGTGCCCAGAGGTCAGAGGTCTACTACAGTGCCTATTTCAGACACCAGAGCTACTTCATCTGCACCAGCTACAGCTTCAGTGCCACCAGCTCCAGCACCTACTCCACCAGCTCCATCTAGATCGACGGATGCCTTTGTTCTTCGATTTCTGTCTACACCACCACCTGAAGACCAAGCCTGAGAGTCGATTTAGCACTATGCATTTTTTATGAACTTTTTGGTAACTTGTTGCCAAAGGGGGAGAAAATGTATAGATCATAGGCTTCGAGAGAGAGCGTTGCTTTCTATTCTCTCTTTTTTTGGGTGGTTAAACTTCGTTTATTTTCTTGGTTGAGATACTTTATACTTTGTACTTGCTTAGATGATCATGTGTTTGATCATATGCTACCTTAATGCTTGTTGGATGACATTATCCTTTTTATGTGATCACTCACTTTGCTTGGTGATGAGTGCATGTATTTTAATTATTATCATTTTGAGTGCTCCACCAAGATGTATGTGACATGGAAGAGTAACCCATGATCCTAACTCTTTGTGCATTTGCAGTCCAAAGAAAATCTTAAAGTATGCGCAAAATTAGGGGGAGCTCTTGCTTTTCACATAATTCTCAAAGCGACAATGTTTTTCACTCTTATTACCATTTGTCGAAGCTTTGATCTATATGTTGTCATCAATTACCAAAAAGGGGGAGATTGAAAGTGCAACTATCCCTAGGTGGTTTTGGTAATTCCTAACAAAATATAGCTCATTGAGCTAATGCTATTTAAAGATTAATATCTCAGGAAAGCTCAATGATTGGCATGGTGCGGATGAGAAAAGTGGACCCCTCAAAATGCGAAGGACAAAGGATTGGCTCAAGCTCAAAACTCAAGACTCTACATTTTCTATTTTAGTGATCCAAGATCACATTGAGTCTATAGGAAAAGTCAATACTATCAAGGAGGGATGAGGTGTTGCTTAATGAGGTTCTTGCTCAAAATGCTTAGTGATATGCTCCAAAACCCTCAACTACTTTCTCACATCCACATATGACCTAAACCAAAAGTCAAACTCAGCCCCACCGGTTTTTCCTATCCGGCGCCACCGAGTTTCAAATGTCTTAGCCACTGCCACAAACCCTAGGCAAATCGGTCTCACTGATAGGGATCTCGGTCTCACCGAGATGGGGTTGTAATCTCTCTGTTTCCCTTCGTAACATTTTAGTCTCACCGAGATTGCAATGTAAACTCTCTGTTTTCCTTTCGTAACATTTCGGTCTCACCAAAATGAGCGATCTGTCTCACCGAGTTTACCTGACCAACTCTCTCATTAGCTTATTACCAAAATCGGTCTCACCAAGTTTGTGTAATCGGTCTCACTGAGATTACGTTATGCCCTAACCCTAATCATATCGGTCCTACCGAGTTGCATGTCGGTCCCATCGAAAACCCTAACGGTCACTAGCTTTGTTGAATTGGTCCGACCGAGTTTAATCATTCGATCCCACTGAGTTTGGAAAGTTATGTGTGACGGTTAGATTTTGTGTGGAGGCTATATATACCCCTCCACCTCCTCCTCATTCATGGTGAGAGCCATCAGAATAAACCTACGCTTCCAACCTATATTTTATTAGAGAGAACCACCTACACTTGTGTTGAGACCAAGATATTCCATTCCTAGTGTCGGTGTCAAAACCGGTGGATCTCGGGTAGGGGGTCCCGAACTGTGCATCTAAGGCGGATGGTAACAGGAGGCAGGGGACACGATGTTTACCCAGGTTCGGGCCCTCTTGATGGAGGTAACACCCTAAGTCCTGCTTGATTGTTCTTGATGATATGAGTATTACAAGAGTTGATCTACCACAAGATCAAAGAGGCTAAACCCTAGAAGCTAGCCTATGGTATGATTGTCTGTTGTCCTACGGACTAAAACCCTTCGATTTATATAGGCACCGAGGGGGCTAGGGTTACACAAGGTCAGTTACAAAGGAGGAGATATACATATCCGTATTGCCTAGCTTGCCTTCCACGCCAAGTAGAGTCCCATCCGGACACGGGACGAAGTCTTTCTCATATCTTCATAGTCCAACAGTCCGGCCAAAGGATATAGTCCGGCTGTCCGGAGACCCCCTAATCTAGGACTCCCTCAGTAGCCCCTGAACCAGGCTTCAATGACGATGAGTCCGGCGCGCAGTGTTGTCTTTGGCATTGCAAGGCGGGTTCCTCCTCCGAATACACCATGGAAGAGTTTGAAATACAAGGATAGTGTACGACCCTACAAAATAAGTTCCACATACCGCCGTAGAGAGAATAATATTTCCACAAATCTAATCTGTTGACACATCTTGACAGCATGACATCACGCCATGGCCCAGTTTTTATTCGAACCGCCTTTCTTAACCAGCTCCGCACATATCGCGAGGCGGTTTTCTTGACACGTCTTATCAAAGCAGAGATCGTGTTCCCCTTATCACGGGATTCTAATCAATACGGACGTGGATAACCCAACCGCACCATCAATTATGATGCCTGGGGAATAAGCGGTTTTGCCAGGCAAGTGGGGAGACACATCGCCTCTTCCGCCCTTATAAAGGGACAAAGATTTACTTTTTTCACCCACGCTTTCTTCCTCCTCGCTTACCCATTCCCGCACACTCGAGCTCTAGCGCCCAAGCTCGCGTTCTTCTTCTCAAACCACTCCAAGCATGTCTGGAGCAGGAGGCAAGTGGATGGTCTCCTCCGTCAAAAAGTTACGGGAAGCCGGATACTTGGCCGCAGATATCGCGCACCGGCTGCCAAATGCAGGGCAGATCGTCCCCATGCCCGAGCCCCATGAGAGGGTAGTTTTTCTTACCCATTTCGTCCGTGGACTAGGATTTCCTCTCCACCCGTTTGTCTGCGCGCTCATGTTCTACTATGGGCTAGATTTTCATGATCTGGCCCCCAATTTCATCCTCAACATCTCAGCGTTTATCGTCGTGTGCGAGGCCTTCCTCCGCATCAGGCCCCACTTCGGCCTATGGCTGAAAACCTTCAATGTCAAACCGAAGGTCGTGGGTGGCCAGCAAGCAAAGTGCGGAGGCGCCATGGTGGGCAAGATGCCTAATGTCACCTGGCTCGAGGGCACCTATGTGGATACCATAAAGGGGTGGCAATCAGGGTGGTTCTACATCACCGAGCCACGCGACCCCAACTGGGTGGCGGCCCCCAAATTTTGATCTGGAATCCCCATGCTGCTCACCTCCTGGAAAAAGAAGGGCCTGTCCTGGGGTTCTTCGGTAGAGCTGGCCGGACTCCAGACCTGCATCCAGAACATGACGAACAAGAAAATCAAGCTCGTCAACGTGGTCCAGGTTATGCTCTTCCGTCGGGTCCTTCCGTGTCAACGACGGGCATTTGTTTTTTGGGAGTTCGACTCGGCCATGCACCAGACGCTGCCAGAGCTCTACGACACGACGCACGAGGACGCCTGGAGGGTGCTGTTCAAGAGCGCCGAGATGCCTCCCTCCCTCAGCGAGGACCGCGGACTCGGCGCAAAGCGTCGTGCCCATCCGTTAGGCTTTTATATCTCTCAGGGTATTTATTTTCCCTGGTTTAGTTATGTGATGGATCTAAGCTTCCATGTCATTAACATGACTGGATAGAGATAGCAGAGCAGCTTGATTGCCCACCCCCCTTGCCCGAAGATCCTGCAGACGCTCATCTAACAAAGATGCTGACTCCGGCACCTTACGAGGTGCCGACAAAGGAGACCAAGAAGAAGGCCACGGGGACCCGAAAGGGTCTCCGGCGCAAGGTTGTATCGGACTCATCGTCCGATGACTCCGACGCGCACTCCTCCCACGGAAACGAGGAGGAGGAGAAAAGCTCTCCCCCCAGCCGGGGGAGACAAGAAAAGGAAGGCTGACCCATCTGGGGAGGCCGAAGGGTCCAAGAAGGGAAGGACCCTCCCTCCGGACTGTGCCACGACGGCCACCGACAGCGGCGACGAGTGGCTACCCAGGGACAAGCCCCTGGCGAAGTCGTAAGTGTCCGGACACCATAGTACTTCATGGTATGTTTTATTGTACTGCCTTTCCTCATGTCGAACATGATTATGACAGTCCGTCCCGAGATCATCTCAACGTACCCTCGTCGAGCGGCTCTTTGGACTCGTCAAATATGAACAACGGTTCTCCTCCGACCGCTTCCACCCCTCGACCTACGGACAATGCCGCGGTGTTGTCTCAAAAGGCACCGAGCGAAGGGGAGGTGGTCTTGGGGGTGCCTCACGGCGACTTCCAGGACCCTGGGTACCAAGGGAGCGAGGCTCCTACAGGCTTCGAGTTTGGGCCCCAGCCGGACACTGCGCCGGAACCTTCGATGGTTCCGGACTCCGGCAGGCGGTCCCCCATTAAGGGGGGACAACCATCTATGCTGGTGTCCTCTGTCCAACCAGACGCACCGGGCAACTTCCTGGAAGCGCTTAACAGCGCTTCCATCGATGAAGAGCACCGCACTATTATGAGTGCAGTGGTCGAGAAGGTTCAGTCCGCCAAAAACGGACTGACCGAAGCTTGTGACAGTCTCCTAACAGGCTTTGAGGTAAGCAATCAAAATATAAGAAAATATTACCGCATAGATAGTAGCCCCTGATGCTCTGTTCGGCGTTCACGAAGAAAAGCCGAATAGAGGATCAAATGATAACTCAGGAGTCTAATTAGAGTATGTCTATGTGTATGTGCAGGCTTCACTTCTGGCTGCTGCCGCATGTACTGCGGAGGTTTCTGCATTGAAGCGGGCCCTGAAGCGGTCCGAGGACGAGCTCGGCCTTACCAAGAGGCAGCTCGAAGAGAGCAAAGGTAAGATATACCCCTGTCTATATAGTTAAAAAGTAGTTCGGGTGTAAAGTAATAGGATCATCATGAATTTGTCAGGGGCCACGACTGAGGTGGAGACCCTGAGGAAGGCGTTGTCCGAGGCCAAAGACAAAGCGGCAAAAGAACGCATGGAGCGGGAGAAACAAGAATCCTGAGTAGGCGAGGTGCAGCAAGAGCTCGAGGCTCTCGCCAAAAAGCACGAGTCCTTGGAGTGTGACTCCAAGACGCGAGAGTGCGAGCTCGCGCAGGTGCTTGAAAGCGTTCGGAGCGCCAAGGCTGAAGCCCACAAGGCCCTCCAGGAGATTGACGCGGTGAAGAAGATAGCAGCGGGTAAGGCATTCAATATGCAAAGCGAGCATGTGAAGGAGACTTCCCTTTTTCTTACCCGAGTTCGGAGCTCTCCAGGAGCGTTTACAGATCTTCCCCGCAGTGTACTAGATGCCGCGAAGTTTTACCGGGCTGAGGAGGGGAGCTCAACAGAGAAGTTGTTCTGGTATCAGTATACTGGGACCGAACACCCCGTGTCCTTGAGCGACCAGCTGAAGTAGTTGGTCGAACTTCACAAAGCGGCTGAATAGGCCATGAGGGGCCTTATAGTCCGGATGTGGCCTGGCGAGCCCCTGTCCGGCAGCTACTTCGGTTTGGTGAGGCGGCTTGTGGAAACCTGCCCACGGCTTGAAGTCCTCAAGTGGTTCGTCTGCATCGAGGGTGCATGCAGGGCTTTTGCCCGGGCGAAGGTGCACTGGGCGAAGCTGGACGCCGTGAAGCTGGTGAAGGAGGGGCCGCTAGAGGGCAAGGAGCATCACTGCCCCGAGAATTACTATGAGAGTGTCCTGAAGGGTTCCCGCTTAGTGGCAGATGAGTGTGCCAAGGATGTAATTTTTGAATGAACATGCTCATGTGATCCTGTAATATGAAATGAGTTCATTTGCGCCATGCGGCGCTTTATTAATTTAAAATATTACCTTCTGTGCGGCCGTTTATAAAATCTGAGAGTTGGCCAGTCGTTGGCTTCTACACCCATGTAACTAGTACTGGGGTGTTCGGGGTAAATCTGAACACTCTTTACCCCAATTTTGGGTCCTTCAAGGGAGGTGTTCAGCGCAACGAACCAGGCAATCGGACTATAATGCTTTATCACTCTCACTTAGCCATAGAAGTCTATGATTTTAAATTTTTGGTGAAGCCCCTGGTATTCGGAGGGCCGAATTTGGGGCGCTATACACGCCTAAGCCGGACAAGGCCGACTCCTCGCCCGAAGCGGAAAAAGTCTTTAAGGACTTGAGACTTCTCGAACAGCGACCAGTCTCTCGCCTTATCATGACAGTCAGTTTTTGGCTTTCTCTACTGAGGTGCTCATCCGGAAGAACCAGGACACAATCATAGTAGTTATCCCGCCGCTACCTTAGCCGATATAGCGGAATGTAAGGTACCAAAGCACGGGAGCCGGGCAACCCAACATTTGACCAAACACATGATTCGGAGCTGATGCATATAATGCTATGAGTTCGGGGTGCCGCACTGTCGAAAGTGTTCGGACTTTTTGCGTCATATTATGGGGTAAACGGAAGCCCCCGGCGTACTAACTGTACCTGAACGTGCGGGTGCGGATTGTCGTAAATGGACATATAAGAGAAAGACAAAAACTTAAATAATGCAATGACAGATTAATGATATGCATTCTTATTTGAATAATACGTCGAAGCGTACTGGTACAAGTAGTGCAACAAGCATAAAGTAGGACAATTCGAAATGTCCTATCCCAGGGCAAGCTACGCAAAAATAGTGAAAAGCGGGTATATCAAGTATTACTAGAGACCACCTGGCGGTTCCCGTGTTCATCTTAGCTTCTTGCCGCCTTGGTTGTTGCTTTCGGAATGTGTCCGACAATCTTACTGCCAGAAAGGGCTTCCAGAGAGTTAGGCCTTGAAAGAGAAAAGGATTATCAAAGGTATGCAGCCCCTAGTGTGGTTAAGCCACAATGCGGGGCGTGTCCTGATTGTGCCCCCGCCTATGTCCATGGTATTTTCAATGCGTAGTTATGTACGCGCGGCACGGGTTTCGTCGCTTCACTGGGACTGGGACGAGGGCCGGATTGCTAGGCGAGCTCTGATCGTGTCAGGCGATCCTGTTGCAGCTTGTTCCGGACTCGCTTGAAGGTGTCCGGGGGCTGTGACGCCGAATGAGTGGTCTGCCTGAACAAGCTACTTTGTGCCTCTGCTACAAGGGCCACAGTGTGCTCTTCCGTACGGAGCGAGCATTCTGTGTTTCCATTCACTGTTATGACCCCGCGAGGTCCTGGCATCTTGAGCTTGAGGTATGCGTAATGCGGCACTGCATTGAATTTTGCAAATGATGTTCGTCCGAGCAGTGCATGATAGCCACTGCGAAACGGGGCGATGTCGAAGATTAACTCTTCGCTTCGGAAGTTATCCGGCGATCCGAAGACCACTTCCAGTGTGATTGAGCCTGTGCAATGGGCCTCTACACCTGGGATGACGCCTTTAAAGGTGGTTTTGTTGGGTTTGATCTTCGAGGGATCGTACCCATTTTTCGCATTGTATCCTGATAAAGCAGGTTCAGGCTGCTGCCGCCGTCCATAAGGACTCGAGTGAGGTGAAATCCGTCAATGATGGGGTCTAGGACCAGTGCGGCGGATCCGCCATGACGGATGCTAGTGGGGTGGTCCCTGCGATCAAAGGTGATCGGACAAGCAGACCATGGGTTGAATTTTGGGGTGATGGGCTCCATCGCATAGACATCCCTTAGTGCACGCTTCCGCTCCCTCTTGGGAATGTGGGTTGCGTATATCATGTTCACCGTCTTCAATTGTGGGGGAAATCCCTTCTGTCCTCCTATGTTCGGCGGTCGGGGCTCCTCCTCGTCATCGCTATGCAGCCCCTTGTCCTTGTTCTCGGCATTTAACTTGCCGGCCTACTTGAACACCCAGCATTCTCTGTTGGTGTGATTGGCTGGCTTGTCGGGGGTGCCGTGGATTTGACACAAGTGATCCAGTATGCGATCTAGACTAGACGGAGCCGGAGTATTTCTTTTAAATGGCTTTTTTCGCTGAACGGATCTAGGGCCTTTGAATCCGGCATTGACTGTCGTATCTTCGGTGCTATCGTCGTTATTGCGGCGCTTTGGTCTATTACGACGCTGCCTACCGTTAGCATCTTTGGTATCCGAGGTATCCGAATTCCTCGATGTGTTGTTGTTGCGAGCCAGCCAGCTGTCCTCGCCCGCGCAAAAGCGGGTCATGAGTGTCGTGAGGGCTGCCAAAGATTTCAGCTTCTCCTGGCCGAGATGGCGGGCGAGCCACTTGTCGCGGATGTTATGCTTAAATGCCGCTAGGGCCTCTGCATTCGGACAGTCTACAATTTGATTTTTCTTAGTCAGGAACCGTGTCCAGAATTGTCTGGCCGATTCCCTTGGCTGCTGGGTTATGTGGCTCAAGTCATCAGCATCCGGTGGCTGCACATAAGTGCCCTGGAAGTTGTCAAGAAATGCGTCTTCCAGATCCTCCCAACTGCTGACGGAATATGCTGGCAAGCTATTCAGCCAATGCTGAGCTGGTCCTTTGAGTTTTAGTGGGAGGTACTTGATGGCATGTAGATCATTACCGCGAGCCATGTGGATGTGAAGGAGAAAATCCTCAATCCATACAGCAGGATCTGTTGTGCCATCGTATGATTCGATATTTACGGGTTTGAAACCTTCCGGGAATTCATGATTCATAACTTCATCAGTGAAGCATAGGGGGTGTGCGGCACCTCTGTGCCGGGCTATATCCCGACGTAGTTCGTATGAGTCTTGTCTGCTGTATTCGGCCCGGGCGGATTTACTCTTGGTGTATCCGACGCGACGATCATCATCCCATGTGGGCGCACATGCCCGTGTCCCGTATATTAACCTTGTGATTTTTGCCTTACTGTCCAAGATGTCTCGCAGGTCCTCTATGTTGCCCCGTGCCTTAGTATTTTTGACTGAGTGGCGACGGGGTGTGGTCTGAACTTTAGGCTAAAATGCCTCTCTGGCTCGGCCGCGTAGTGGTCGGTCAGCCGCATCGTATACTGATGAATGAGGTTCCAATGTTTCCTCCTCCAGGTGAGGTAGCAACCTGCGCTGTGGGTAACTCTTGGACGGGCGTTCGAGTTTATGCTCCTCGGCCGCAAGGACTTCGGTCCACCTGTCTACTAACAAGTCTTGATCAGCTTGAAGCTGTTGCTGTTTTTTCTTCAGGCTATTTGCCGTGGCCATAAGCCGGCGCTTGAAGCACTCTTGCTCGACGGGGTCCTCAGGCACGATAAACTCGTCACCGCCGAGGCTCGCCTCATCTTCGGAGAGAGGCATGTAATTGTCCTCCTCCAGTTCTCCATCTGCTGCCTACTCTGGAGGGCTAGCTTGTTCGTCCTCTAGCTCTACACCGTGCTGGAGGGGATTGTTGTCTTTGGTGCTATCCGGAGTGTTATTATCTCTTGTGTCGGTATCACTGCTCTTGTTGTGGCGGGACTTAGAGCGACGCCGCTGACGTCGACGCTTGGGTTGCTTCTTGGAGGGGTCATCCTCCGTTGTCTCATCGCCATTGCCTTCTTTGGGGGTGTCCACCATGTATATATCATATGATGAGGTGGCGGTCCAGCGCCCTGAGGGCGGTGGTTCCTGCTCGTCTCCGGCTTCGTCGTCCATACCGTCGAAGTCTTCGGAGTCGAAGTCGAGCATGTCGGTTAAGTCGTCGACGGTGGCTACTAAGTGGGTGGTGGGTGGGCAGCGAATTTCTTCGTCATCCGCATCCCATTCTAGCCGGACATAGTTCGGCCAAGGTTCTTCCGACAGGGAGAGAGACCTTAATGAGTTTAGCACATCTCTGAAAGGTGAGTGCTGAAAGATATCCGCGGAGGTGAACTCCATGATCGACGCCCAGTCGGACTCGACGGGCACGGAAGTGAGCGGCTCGGAGTTCATGGCCGGAGATGAATCCAGTGGTTCGGCGACACGGCTCTCGTAAGGGGTGAAGTCAGTATCCGGTTCAATCACCATTGGGGGTGCGGCCTCCATGGCGGGGTCCATCCCTCCGCTCTTGGATGGCGCGACTTGCTCCGGATTGATGGATGGAGTAGTTGCGGATGCGATCTCCCGAACATTGTCCGACGACAGAGTTACGTCATGCTCGTCGCGACTATGCAGCGCGTCCGACATGGGCTCGAAACCGTCGAAGATCAAGTCTCCGCAGATGCCGGCCGTGTAGTTCAAGTTTCCAAATCTGACCTGATGGCCAGGGGCGTAGCTCTCAATCTGCTCCAGATGGCCAAGCTAATTGGCCCATAGTGCAAAGCCGCCGAATATGAAGATATGTCCGAGGAGGAAAGCCTCACCCTGGACCGCATCGCTAGCGATGATCGAAGGAGCCATCAAGCCTTATGGTGACGACACAGTGGAACTCTCAATGAAGGCACCAATGTCGGTGTCAAAACCGGTGGATCTCGGGTAGGGGGTCCCAAACTGTGCGTCTAAGGCGAATGGTAATAGGAGGCAGGGGACACGATGTTTACCCATGTTCGGGCCCTCTTGATGTAGGTAACACCCTACGTCCTGCTTGATTGTTCTTGATGATATGAGTATTACAAGAGTTGATCTACCACGTGATCAAAGAGGTTAAACCCTAGAAGCTAGCCTATGGTATGATTGTCTGTTGTCCTACGTACTAAAACCCTCCGGTTTATATAGGCACCGGAGGGGGCTAGGGTTACACAAGGTCGGTTACAAAGGAGGAGATATACATATCCGTATTGCCTAGCTTGCCTTCCACGCCAAGTAGAGTCCCATCCGGACACGGGACGAAGTCTTCAATCTCATATCTTCATAGTCCAACAGTCCGGCCAAAGGATATAGTTCGGCTGTCCGGAGACCCCCTAATCCAGGACTCCCTCACCTACCTTATGAATCTTGATCTCTAGCCTTCCCCAAGTTGCATTCCACTCAAATCTTCTTTCCACGAAATCCAAATCCTGTGAGAGAGAGTTGAGTGTTGGGGAGACTGTCATTTGAAGCACAAGAGCAAGGAGTTCATCATCAACACACCATTTGTTACTTCTTGGAGAGTGGTGTCTCCTAGATTGGCTAGGTGTCACTTGGGAGCCTCCGACAAGATTGTGGAGTTGAACCAAGGAGTTTGTAAGGGCAAGGAGATCGCCTACTTCGTGAAGATCTACCTCTAGTGAGGCAAGTCCTTCATGGGCGATGGCCATGGTGGGATAGACAAGGTAGCTTTTTCGTGGACCCTTCGTGGGTGGAGCCCTCCGTGGACTCACGCAACCGTTACCCTTCGTGGGTTGAAGTCTCCATCAATGTGGATGTACGATAGCACCACCTATCGGAACCACGACAAAAACATTCGTGTCTCCAATTGCATTTGAATCCTCCAAACCCTTCCCTTTACATTCTTGCAAGTTACATGCTTTACCTTCCGCTGCTCATATATTCTATGCATGCTTGCTTGAATTGTGTTAAGATTGCTTCACTTGTCCAAAGTTGCTAGAATATGCCAAGAACTAAAATTGGGAAAAGGCTAGATTTTTATTTGGTCAAGTAGTCTAATCATCCCCCGTCTAGACATACTTTCGATCCTACAACATGGTGAATACATGAACTCCTGAAACTACGGTAATCACCGGTAAGTATCCCGATTATTGTCACTTCAGGGTTAACGGATCATAACACATAATAGGTGACTATAGACTTGCAAGATAGGATCAAGAACTCTCATATATTGATGAAAACATAATAGGTTCAGATCTGAAATCATGGCACTCAGGCCCTAGTGACAAGCATTAAGCATAGCAAAGTCATAGCAACATCAATCTCAGAACATAGTGGATACTAGGGATCAAACCCTAACAAAACTAACTCGATTACATGATAAATCTCATCCAACCCATCACCGTCCAGCAAGCCTACGATGGAATTACTCACGCACGGCGGTGAGCATCATGAAATTGGTGATGGAGGAAGGTTGATGATGACGATGGTGACGGATTCCCATCTCCGGAGCCCCGAACGGACTCCAGATCAGCCCTCCCAAGAGAGTTTAGGGCTTGGCGGCAGCTCCGTATCGTAAAACGCGATGAATCCTTCTCTCTGATTTTTTTCTCCCCAAAAGTGAATATATGGAGTCATGAGTGAGGTCGGTGGAGCATTAGGGGGCCCACGAGGCAGGGGCGTGCCCCCCACCCTTGTGGACAGGGTGTGGCCCCCCTGACATGGATCTTTCTTCCAGTATTTTTTATATATTCCAAAATAATTCTCTGTTGATTTTCAGGTCATTCCGAGAACTTTTATTTCTACACAAAAATAACACCATGGCAATTCTGCTCAAAACATCGTCAGTCCGGGTTAGTTCCATTCAAATCAGGCAAGTTAGAGTCCAAAACAAGGGCAAAAGTGTTTGGAAAAGTAGATACGACGGAGAAGTATCAGTGGGTTGTGCCCACCTCGGCCGCCTCCCGCACCGCCTCTTTGCTCTATAAATACCCCCAAAATCCAAAAACCCTAGGGGAGTCAAGGAAACACAATTTCCAGCCACCGCAAGTTCCAGAAACCATAGATCCAATCTAGACACCATCACGAAGGGGTTCATCATCCTCATTGGTGCCTCTCCGGTGATGCGTGAGTAGTTTAGTGTAGACATGCGGGTCCGTAGTTAGTGATACGTCTCCAACGTATCTATAATTTTTTGTTCTTCCATGCTATTATATTATCTATTTTGGTCCCGCGAAAAAATCTATTTTGGACGTTTTATATGCATTAATATGCTATTTAATATTATTTTTGGGACTAACTTATTCACCCAAAGCCCAGTGCCAGTTTCTATTTTTTTTTCTTCTCTTTGAGTTTCGCAGAAAAGGAATATCAAATGGAGTCCAAATGGAATAAAACTTTACGATGATTTTTCTTGGACCAGAAGACACCTATGAGACTTGGAGATGAAGACGGAAGACCCACGAGGCAACGACAAGTTGTAATTGTGCGCCCTAGGGGGGCACCCCTGGCTTGTGGGCCCCTCAGGAGTCCACCGACCTCCCTCTGAGTCCTATAAATTCCCAAATATCCCCAAACCCTCATAAGCATCCACGAAATTACTTTTCCGCCACCAGAACCTTCTGTTCCCGTGGGATCCCATCTTGAGGCCTTTTCCGGCGATCTGTCGGAGGGGGATTCGATCACGGAGGGCATCTACATCAACCCTATTGCCCTTTCGATGAAGCATGAGTAGTTTACCTCATACCTACGGGTCCATAGCTAGTATCTAGATGGCTTCTTCTCTCTCTATGTTCTTCAATACCATGTTCTCCTTGATGTTCTTGGAGTTCTATCCGATGTAATATTCTTTTGCGGTATGTTTGTCGAGATCCGATGACATGTGGATTTATGATCAGATTATCTATGAATATTATTTGAATATTCTCTGAATTCTTATATGCATAATTTCATATCTTTGTATTTCTCTTCAAATTATCGGTTTGGTTTGGCCAACTAGATTGGTATTTCTTGCAATGGAAGAGGTGCTTCATTTTGGGTTCAATCTTGCGGTGCCCTCACCTAGTGACATAGTAGGGGTAGCGAGGCACGTATTGTATTGTTGCCATCAAGGATAAAAAGATGGGGTTTTCATCATATTGCTTGAGTTTATCCCTCTACATCATATCATCTTACTTAAGGCGTTACTCCGTTCTTTATGAACTTAATACTCTAGATGCATGCTGGATAGCAGTCGATGTGTGGATTAATAGTAGTAGATGCAGGCTGGAGTCGGTCTACTTGACAGGGACATGATGCCTATATGCATAATCATTGCCTTGGATATCATCATAACTTTGCGTTTTTCTATCAATTGCTTGACAGTAATTTGTTCACCCATCGTATTATTTGCCTTCAAGAAAGCCTCTAGTGGAACCTATGGCCCCCGGGTCTATTTTCCATCATATATTTTCTGATATATAAACCAAAAATACCAAAAATATCTTGCTGCAATTTATTTACTTTTATTTTGTTTTAAGTTTTAGTAATATTTTATACCTATCTCTATCAGATCTCACCTTTGCAATTGACCGTGAAGGGATTGACAACCCCTTTATCGCGTTATGTGTAAGTGTTTGATTGTTTGTGCAGGTGCATTGATTGGAGACTTACTTGTACCTCCTACTGGATTGATACCTTGGTTCTCTAACTGAGGGAAATACTTATCTCTACTTTTCTGCATCACCATTTCCTCTTCAAGGGAAAAACCAACGCAAACTCAAGAAGTAGAAAGAAGAATTTCTAGCGCCGTTGCCGGGGAGGTCTACATCAAGCCAACCAAGTACCCAGCATAAACTCTCATATCTTGCATTACATTATTTTCCATTTGCCTCTCATTTTCCTCTCCCCCGCTTCTAAAACGTTTTTCAGAAAAATACAAAAAGATTTGCCTTTTTATTCGCCCTTCTTCCGTTCGTCTTTTTGTTTGCTTTTGGGTTGCTCATGTGTTAGATTGCTTGTTTTATCATGACGACTTGAGAGAATACCAAGTTGTGTGACTTTTCCAATACTAATAACTATAATTTTATTTGTACTCCGATTGCTCTCACCACTAGTGCGGAATCTTACGATATTAATGCCGCTTTGCTAAATCTTGTTATGAAAGAACAATTTTCCGGCCTTCCTAGTGAAGCTGCCGCATCCCATCTAAATACTTTCGTTGAATTGTGTGATATGCAAAAGAAGAAAGATGTGGATAATGATATTGTTAAATTGAAGCTATTTCCGTTCTCACTTCGGGGTCGAGCTAAAACTTGGTTTTCATCTTTGCCTGAAAATAGTATTGGTTCATGGAACAAGTGTAAAGATGCTTTTATTTGCAAGTATTTTCCTCTTACTAAGATCATCTCCCTTAGGAACGATATAATGAATTTTAAGCAACTTGATCATGAACATGTTTCACAATCTTGGGAGAGGATGAAATTGATGATAAGAAATTGCCCTACTCATGGTTTAAGTTTATGGATGATCATACAATTTTTTATGCCAGATTGAATTTTGCTTCTAGAAATCTTTTAGATTCGGCTGCGGGGGGTACTTTTATGGAAATCACATTAGGATAAGCTACTAAACTCCTAGATAATATTATGGCTAATTATTCTCACTGGCACACCGAAAGATCTTCTACTAGTAAAAAGGTGCATGCGATTGAAGAAATTAATGTTTTGAGTGGAAAGATGGATGAACTTATGAAATTGTTTGCTAGTAGGAGTGCTCCTATTGATACTAATGATATGCCTTTGTCCACTTTGATTGAGAATAATAATGAATCTATGGATTTGAATTTTGTTGGTAGGAACAATTTTGGTAATAACGCGTATAGAGGTAATTTCAACCCTAGGCTCAACAGTAATTTGTTCACCCACCGTATTATTTGCCTTCAAGAGAGAAGCCTCTAGTGAAACCTATGGCCCCAGGTCTATTTTCCATCGTATATTTTCATATCTATAAACCAAAAATACCAAAAATATCTTGCTGCGATTTATTTACTTTTATTTTGTTTTACATTTTAGTAATCTTTTATACCTATCTCTATCAGATCTCACCTTTGCAATTGACCGTGAAGGGATTGACAACCCCTTTATCGCATTGGGTGAAAGTGTTTGATTGTTTGTGCAGGTGCATAGATTGGAGACTTGATTGTACCTCCTACTGGATTGATACCTTGGTTCTCTAACTGAGGGAAATACTTATCTCTACTTTGTTGCATCACCCTTTCCTCTTCAAGGGAAAAACCAACGCAAGCTCAAGAAGTAGAAGTTAGTAGCTAGATGGCTTCCACTCTCTCGCTCTCTCTCTCTCTCTCTCTCTCTCTCTCTCTCTCTCTCT